>NW_023270305.1:27171787-27747313 GCF_011800145.1 Mirounga leonina | reverse complement strand
TCTTTCTTTCTTTCTTTCTTTCTTTCTTTCTTTCTTTCTTTCTTTCTGATTTAATTCATCCACTTGACCAGAGAGAGAGAGAGGGCACAAGCAGGGGGGAGAGGCAGGCAGAGGGAGAGGGAGAAGCAGGCTCCCCGCTGAGCAAGGAGCCTAACATGGGGCTCGATCCCAGGACCCTGGGATCATGACCTGAGCCAAAGGCAGACATTTAACTGACTGAGCCACCCAGGTGCCCCTATTTCCATTATTTCTGATGGGAAGACAGCTAATAATCATATTGTTCCCAGTATGTGATGTGTCATTTTCCTCTTGCTGCTTTCAAGATTTTCTCTTTGTCTTTGTATTTCAACTGTTTGACTGTGATGTGTATAGGTGGAGATATCTTCATGTTTATCATTTTGGAGTTTTTTGACCTTCTTGTATCTAGAGATTTATGTTTTTCATCAAATTTGGGAATTTTTGGCTATTATTTCTTCAAAGTTTTTCTTTGCTTCTTTCTTACTCTTCTGTTCTTCTGAGACTCTCATCACATTTATGTTGAATTATTTATTTATTTATCTATTTATCAGGTTAAACAGAGTCAAATATTGGTAATCTCACATGATTCATTTATATAGTATTTATATTATTTGATGACTTTGAGGAGGACAGGGATATAGATGAGGCACATGTGTGTTTTGTGAATTATTTCCTTAAACTATCTGTATGGCCCATTTCAAGACACTTAGTAAAAACAAAAAGAATGTAAACCTGTTTTTGCAACAAGGTAAAAAGAAAAGGGGGAAGCAAAGATCCTTTAAGAATCAATAATAATGCTTGGCAGGGAGCCTGCTTCTCCTTCTCCTACTGATCCCCCTGCTTATGCTCTCTCACTCTCTCTGTAAAATAAATAAATAAAATCTTTTAAAAATTAAAAATAAAAGCACAGATGTGTTCAAACTCACCTATGTTCTTGCTTGGTCTCTGAGTGTCGATAGGATATACAATGAATCCTTTCTCTGTGATAATAACAGAACTTCAGCCCCCATTGAATACCTCAAGGAAAGTCACTGTTCTAAGTGCTTTGCATGTACTAATTTATTTTACCCTCATACTCACTTTGTGACATAGGTATTATCGTTCCCATTTATAGTTGCAGAAACTGAGTCTTGTTGAGGCTAAGTTACTTGCCCAGGGTCACATGGCTAATAAGTGGAAAAGCCAGGATTTGAACCCAGGCAGTCTGTCTTCAAAGTCTAAACTATTAACCAATATGCTACACTGTCATTTAAAAACAATCTCTATATTTTATTTTATTTTTTAAGATTTTATTTATTTATTTGACAGAGAGAGAGAGACAGTGTGAGTGGGAACACAAGCAGGGAGAGTGGGAGGATTAAAGTTAAAGGAATGGAGGATTTCTGTTACCTGTAGCCACAGACCTCCCACATTTAATCTGAAGTTGGGCCAAAGAAGAGACTGTGGATGGGTTCAAACAGACCCCAGAGGTCTGTTTGATTGGAAGACTTGTGCAATACCATAAGGTAAAGAGAAGTAGACCACTTTAGTGTCACTTCCTAGGTGTTTCTGGCTCTGAGGAAGTGGGCATCTCCAGGAACAGGGTCCCTCATGCCTGTCTTGGGATGCTTTCACATCCATCAGCTTGTCAGATTCTCATAGTTCACTTTCTGACAGGCAGGTAAATTCACCAAGTGACCCCATTTTACAAGAAGAAAAGGGAAGCTCAGCAGGAATGCTGAGCAGGGATCCCAGGACCCCGGGACCATGACCTGAGCCGAAGGCAGATGTTTAACAATTGAGCCACCCAGTTGCCCCCAATCTAAATACTTCAAAAAATGTTTTGTTATATAGGCACTTGCGTCAGTTAAGCTTGAGTCAACTCTTGGTTTTGGCTCAGGTCATGATCTCAGGCTCATGGAGTCGAGCCCCATATTGGGCTTCATGATCAGCATAGAGTCTGCTTCAGATTCTCTCTCCCTCTCCCTCTGCCCCTTCCGCTCATGCATGTGCTCTCTCTCTTTCTCTAAAATGAATCTTCTTGAAAAAAATTTCTTGTTATAAGTTATGAGAAAATCACTGTAGGAGCAGAGCCCTAAAAACTATAGCTTTTCCTCCCAGGCTGCATTTGGAATATGCAGAATCTGTCGGCTTCCTTCATTTCTCTCAATGAGGTTCCCTCCTTTCCAGTCCTTCAGCCTCTACCTGGTGCAGGCAACCTTCACCTTTCACCCAAGCTCTTCCCTGTCCTCATCATGGGCTTCTCTGCCTCCAGGCTTGTTCTTAAAGCAGCAGGGCCAGAGAGGAAAGGCAGAAAGCTAGGCAGAGGAGTGCTGGTGAGGACTGGGGCCAAGAAAACCAGCCCAACTATTGGACTGGAAGGTGGAGCAACCTAGAGGTGGTGCGAAGAGCAGCAGAACAAACAGGTGGAGCCTTCAGTTGGAGATTGGACATTTAGAAGGAAGCTCCAGTCACAAGACGGGCAACTGGCAAGGAGCAGGCCGACATCAGGCAAGGCAGGAGCCCCAAAGAGCCAATGTGGTCAGCACAGGAGGCGAATGGGGAGGCAGGGGTTGTGAGGCCCACCACCCATCTCTCTGTGGCACTGTCTTCACAGTACATTCAAACACCAGCTTTGCCTCTTACATGGTGAGCACTTGGTGTACATCTCTTAAGCCTCAGTTTCTCCTCAGCTTCATGGAACAGAAAACCTAAGTAATGGTGACTTAAATGAGATCAGGGTTTAGTATTCTCAAGCAATGACAACTCCAGAGGTAGGTATCTGTTAGGTTTAGTTTGGCAGCTCAAGTCACCATAATTCAGGAGCCTGTGTCCTTCTCTCATGGCTCCAGGTATAGCCATCATAACCCATTCCAGAAAAGAGTGGAGAGAAATGACAAAAGGGCATATGCCACTGAGTCTCTCCCACTCCCTTTACGGTAGTTTCTTAGGAGCCCCACCCAATGGCTTCTGCTTATATCTCATTGGCCCAAACTGTGTCATATGGCCCGCTCTAGCCACAAAGAAAGCTGGGAAATGTAGTTTTTCAGCAGAGCACATTGTTGCCCCCTACAAAATTAAGATTCTGTTAGAGAGAAAGAAGGGAAGAACAGATCCTAAGTCTATGCAACCAAAAGTCTCTGCCACAGGGGTAAATGGTGTTATTTACTCCATAATTAGGGTCAACATGAAGATGAAACCAGGTAATTCTTGTAAAGCATCTAGCAGATACCTGGCTCAGTCAATAGCAGTGAATATTCTCAAACTCGAGGAACTTTTCCAATAGCCCGTCTAAGAAAGATCTCCATAAGAAACTGACTCTGTAGAACGCTCACCAGGACTACCCACAGAGTGAGGGCTCCCTAAATATTTGAGGCATTGACTTGTCTAAGCCCCACCCAAGGAGAGAGCATCAGTAGACGCTGGTGAGACACAGTCGGAAGCCTTTTTAAAGCCCTGCTTTGGAGGAAGTGGACTCTCTTTACTTGATATCTCTTTACTTGGTGGGTAGAGGGATGAGACTTTGGGCCTTGGGCCTAGATACTATAAGAGAGGGGTATTAGTGAAGAAACTGTAGCTTGTCTGCCCCAATCTACTCCTTACTTTATCCCTCTTTAGAGAGCTCTGGTCCTAGCCCCAGGTTCAGGTGTCTCCCTTCCTCCTTCAGCCACAAGTAGAACTGGGCCTTCTCCCTCCCCCTGGGGGTGGTCCTGATTGATCTGAGCCATCATGTTTGCATTAATTAGTTAGATCAGGTGTTGTAGCAATGAGACTCTTAAAACTCAGTGACCTAAGGACACAGTTTATTTCTTTCTCCTGTGAGCATCCTGAGGTGTGTTCAGGTTGGTGAGTGGCTCCACTCCATGCAGACATTCGGGGCTCAGGTGCCATCCATCTTGTGGCTCTGCCAACTCCTCCCTATCGAAACTTTGGAACTGAATTCAGATAATTTTCTAATACCTTTCACTCATGAGTTCTCATACTTGTTATCCAAAACTCAGGAATCTGATAGATTTGGATGATACATTATACTACTCATGACCTGAACTTACTAAAATAACTCTCATATCTGAATTCAGAAAACACGTGGATTTGGATAGTGAGGATTCTTGGGCTATCCACCCTGCAGTGGAAGGAGAAAGCTTAACTAGCCACCTTAGTTCTGTTCTCTGGGTCCACCACCTTGCCCCCTGTCCTCCACAGTTCCAGCCTTGCCCTCCAGTCCCTGTCCATTTCCCTCTAGGCCACATTTGAAGTAGGCATTGGGAAGTGTGTCCTCCTCTGGGGCCATAGAGCTTTCCAAGTTTTCCGCTAGTGCAAGTTGGGAAGGCCAAGAGTTTCTGTGGGTCTTGATTACTCACAGGCTTTTTGGGGCCAGACTTCTGGCTTCTACCACAATGTAATACCCTCAAAGACTTGGTCATTTTCTGGTCCATTTTCTTCCAGTCAGTTCTGTGTTCAGTAACTACTGCCAAAGTTCTTTTCTGAATACAGTTCTCCCATAGCTGCTTTATTTCTTGGTTTCCTTGTTCTACACATTTCTGTCTCTCACTTGAGGCCATCTTTGTTTGGCTGATAAATCTTAAAGGACCTTTGAAAAATGCTTTCTGCAACAATCTTATTTCTGCTGTTTGGTCCAAGTGTTTGCTTTTCCAACATTGTGAGGCCTTCATTACCTTTTATCTCCCTCTTCTTTTCTACCTTTATTTTAAAAAGTAGCCAGCTCTCACCTCACTTCATCTCTTTGAGAGATTTTTTTTTTTTTAAGTTTATGTCTTTCTTCCTTAACATTTCAGCATTGAGTGTTCCAGCGTGGTGGGCAGTTCTGTTCCATGAGGGTCATTCGGGGACCCAAGTCCCTTCCTTCTTGTGGCTCCACACCTTCCTCCCCTTCCAGACTTGTCATAATCTGCATGGCTGAGGCTGGTCATCGACATGTAAGAAAGTAAGTAAGTAGCGAGTAAGAAAAAGAGAAGAGAGAATGACGAGGAGACTCACTCCCTGACTTAAGGCCTCCATCCCCAAAGCAGCACCCATCTCTTCTACTGTTAAGAACTTAGTCATATGGCCACAACTAATTGCAAAGAGGTCTGAGAAATGCTGTCACCACTGGGCAACCATGTGCCTAGTTAAGGCTTTTTAACTGTAGGAGAGAGGAGAATGAGTTTTGGTGGAGAGCTAGCGGTCTCTCCTATAGTGGTTGTCTCATTCCTCTTGCCAACAACATATTTAGGCATGGCATGTGAAATAATTCCAGCCATGAAACACGAGGAAGTGTTCATGAGACACTTAACGGATAAGTCTTCATTATAAAAAAAGAGACATAGGAAGAAAGGATCCCATCTTTCCCAGGACATTGTCACATCAGGATGTGATGTCTGAAACAAGGCACCCATCTTGTGGTCATGAGGGGGAACAGGCTGTGGGTAAGGTTAATGCCTTGAGGCTGGAGGTGTAGGTAGATACATGAACCCAGGTCCTTAATGATACCCCTGAATCTGAGCTGATTGTCCCGGAGCCACCCTCCTGCTGGACTTCTGTGTGTGACATGGTATATTTCCTTATGGTTTAAGTTAAAGGAATGGAGGCTTTCTGTTACCTGTAGCCACAGACCTCCGCATTTAATCTGAAGTTGGGCCAGAGAAGAGACTGTGTGGATAGGTTCAAACAGACCCCAGAGGTCTGTTTGACTGGAAGACTTGTGCAATACCATAAGGTAAAGAGGAGTAGACCACTTTGGTGTCACTTCCTAGGTGTTTCTGGCTCTGAGGAAGTGGGCATCTCCAGGAACAGGGTCCCTCATGCCTGCCTTGGGATGCTTTCATATCCATCAGCTTGTCAGATTCTCATAGTTCACTTTTTGACAGGCAGGTAAATTCACCAAGTGACCCCATTTTACAAGAAGAAAAGGGAAGCTCAGAGAGGTGGTGTGCCTTGGCCAACTCTGCCAACAGGTTAGGGTTGGAACTAGAGACTTGGTCCTGGTTCTCTTGGACTCCTAGTCTGGTGCTCTTGCTAGTGATACCAGGACAGCCCCTGCTGAAATAATTGAAGGAAAAGCATCATTTGACATCCCATTAATTATTTTATAAATACGTTGAGGCAGGTACAACTTATACTTTCAGGAAGTTTACAATCTGGTGGGAGAATAGAAACAAATAAATGAACACATAAGTAAATAGCCTAACTCACATTGTGAGAACTGCAAAGTGGGAAGGGGATGGGGGCATAGGATAGCAGAGACTAATAAGGGGGAGCAGGTCAGGGAAGATACTCTGCAGAAGTGACACTTAAGCTGAGACCCAAAGGACAAGTAGGCACTAATTATCTGGGTGAAACGGAAGAGGAGGAGGAGGAAGAACATTCATGGCTCAGAGAAGAGCATGCGAAGAGATCTGGAGGTGGGAGAGTCTTGGGCCTATTCAGGAAGCTGCAGGTGTGGCTTGGGACATGTGAGCAAGGGAGAGGAGGAAGGGCCCGACCACACTGGTGTAGAGGGGCATGGCAGGTTTGAATTAAAATCACAGGCTGTGGAACTGGAATGTTTGGGTTCAAATTCTGATGTTGCGTATTCAGCCGTGTGCCCTTAAGCAAAGAATTAAGCACTCTATGCTTCAACTTCTTCCTCTTATCAAGTTCCTACCTTACAGGGAGCTGTGAGAAATGAAGCTGAGTGCTGTTGAAGTGCCTGGTACCTAGTGAGTTATTAGTAAATGTTAGCTGTTCTTATGGGCCATATAAAGGATTTTGGTCTTTGTTTTATGAGTAATGGGGGTTGCATTGATTAAGACCCTTTCGGCTGCAAGGAACAGCAACCCAACTCACATTGGCTTAAGCAACAGTAGGGGGATTTCTTGGCTTATATAACTGAAAGACATAGGTTTAGCTGTGCCATGAGGCACAGCTGGGTCAAGGCATAGGACATTGTCAACTGGACTTGAGCTATTTATCTTTTGTTTTGTTTTCTCAAGAAATAACTTCATTCTCCAGCTTCCTGTCCCCACATGGTGGCAGGGTGGTCATTTAGCTGCCACAGTGAATGAGAGTGCCTCTCTCCTGCTTGTCCCAGAGCCAGTCATGGAGGTCTCTCACTGCCCTGGCTCCCAGCTGGTACCCACCCCTGAACCAATCACTATGGCAGTGGAGGGGTGGTATGCAGTGGGCAAAGAGGAATTGGTGTTGGTTGCCTAGTTATATCCCCAAACCTCCAAAATCACTGGACCGAGGCCGGCAGGGGCAGGGGGCTCCACAAAGGAAATTGGAGGGCTCTCACCAAATCAGGGAGAGGCATGTCAAGCAGACAAACACAACCAGTGTTGAGTCAGCCAGACACTAGAGGTTTTAAGCAAGGGAAAAACAGGATCTGATGTCCATCTTGAGGTGACCACCCTGATGGGTGGTCAGGGGGAGAGACAGGAGGACGACGGAATGGAGATGGGGAGAGTTGCTGGCAGTTGATGTCAGGAGTCCAGGAGAAAAAGACAATGGCATGGCCAGGCTGGTGGCAGTGGAGCTGAGAAGGATGAGAAAGAGACACAGTGCCAGAGTTTGTTGGTAAACTGGGCAGGAGTGGGACAGGAAAATTCCAGGCTAAGCCAGGGTTTTGGCCTGACCAGATAAGGCAGGTTTGGGGGAAGGTTGACAGTTTAGCTTTGAATGCACCACATTTGAGGAGCCTTGGGACATCCATGAGGAGGAGTCCTAGAGGCATTTCTTTGGGGTGTGGAATTCCACTTGTGGACATTCTTGTCTGGTTCCTATGAGATATGAGGAGAAATAAATTGAATAATGACTGTTCTGCCCAGTAGAATGCACTAGAACCAAGGGTGGCCTGCCCTCCAGGAGAGCTGAGACAGGAACAACTTGCCCAGCTGTTTGCTGGGCATGGGTCCCTCAAACAGCATATGTGTGGCCCAGTCCCTCCCTTAAAAGTCAAAAGACCTTTTGAAATCCTCAGGCAGCTAGGTGGTCAGTAGTGGGCTGGGGCACCCAATTAATACTGGTCAAATGGACAGGGTCCCAACCCACAGGAGCTGACAGCGCAGCTATGGTGAGAGAGGAGAAGCATGGGGTGACATGGAAGATGTCTGGGCAGACAGCCAAAACATGATGCAGAATGGCGGGGTCCAGGCAGCGGAGGCCATGGCGGTTCTGAGGAGAAGGGGGTTGATGCAGGGCTGGCATAATCTGGGGAGGCTTCCTGGAGGCAGACCTGGAGTAGTATCAATATTCCAGGCATAGGAAGACCAGGATCTCAGGTGTGGGATGCAAGGCTAGGTTCGAGGTGTGCCCCAGACCAGCCCAAAACAGCTGGAGATCTAAAAATTTCCTAAACCAGGACACCAGGGCCTCCCAGAGCCTCCCAGACATCCTGAAGTCTTCCAGGTGAGGGCTCAGAGCTCCCCAGCCTTCTACTATCACTTGGGGTAGAGCGAGCTGCTCCCCCCACCTTGCCCCTCGTCCTTCCCTACTTCTTTGGCAGTCCTCAGCACCCTGTGCACCAGAGATTTCTCTGTATGTGTCCCTCCCCCAAGGCAGGGAGCTGGCAGGGATCACTGTCAACAGCCAGCATGCTCCCCACCATAGGAGGCACTTGGGAGCTGTTAGGGAGGAGGCAGCTGGAAGCTGCCCAAGGAGCTACAGGCAGCTGGGAAAGGCCTGGCCTGGTACTTCATGGGTGTGGGGAGGATGTATAGAGTCTAGGGGCTTGTCTGCCAGCTTCTCTGTCCAGGTCCTATGGAAGCAGGGAGTGTGATGGAGCCATCAGCCCAGCCTCAGTGGACCTGGTTGGCCCCAGAGCTGGCAAGCCCCAAGCTAGTGAGCGAGCGGGGGAGTCAGCTTCCCATCCATTAGGCCCATGGCCCAGGCTGCTAATGCCGAGCGGACATTCTGCTCTCATCCCTGGTATCCACTTAGGCATCGTTAATATTTTACGCTGCAGAGCCAGGGGATCGATGTCTCATTTATAGCTCAGTGTTTATGAGCAGTCATTGAAGCTTTCCCAGGGAAGATGCTCAGGAGCACCAGGGGAAACTGAGGCAGGAGAGCATGGGTGGACCAGCCTCAGGAGGACCCTTCATATGGCTTCCTTTGCTTGCTCAGTTCTCTGTCCCCCCATCTATCTCACATCTGGCACCCTGAACATACCCAGCTCCAAGAACACATCATAAGGGGCCATCAGAGCCTGTGACACAGGCCAGCCCTTGTCTCACCTGATCCTTTACAAGCCCCTGGAGAGGTTGGCTTGTCATCCGCATTTTAGTAAACAGGCTGAGAGAGGTTAATGTACTCTTAACCAGACCACTGATTGAGGATTGGTGGCAACTAGCTGGGACACAGGCTAGATTTTACTCAGCACATAGTGTGTAAATTAGAGTACGGGAGCGTCTTGAGCCTTTCTAGACTTAACACTTTAGCAACTCATGTGCTCTAACAGAGCTGTGTTCTCTGGCGATCATTAGCGTCTCTGCTTAGAACTCTTGGTCAGTGGAAACTCACCGCATGCCCACTAAATGCAATTGAAAGCTGTGCATTTACAGTTCTTTAAAAATATCTCCAATAACTCAGACTTTTAACCAGGTGTGTTAAATACTGAGGCTGAACTGCACAGGCCGGAAGAAACCCAGCAGCCTCCCTCCCATCCATTTCCACTGGAAACTGTGCGGTATGCTGGGCCAGCATCTGCTCTGGAAGCCAGGAGGCCTGGGCTGCATCTGTGCCCTTGCCCCAGTCCACCCTCGGGTGGGTTTCCTTAACTGTAAAATGGGGACGAGAAATGCCCACTGGGGCAGCCCTTAGGGATTAAGAGTAAACCTAAAGGCTTGGCTCCTGTATGCCAGCTCCAGAAGGGCCCTCGTCCACACCAGCTGCTGTTTCCCGCCCCACCCGGGCACCCCCGAGCTCTGTGCCTGGGGCGCAGTATACGTTCAGTATTTGTTGAGCGAATAACCGAGTGGGTAGCAGAGGCTCATACATGGAAGCTAGGTCCAAACAGGCGTGGAGCGGGGCTGGATCTCCCCCTCCACTACGGCGGCAGGAGAACTAAAGAACTTGGCATTCGAAGCAGCCCGCGCGCTTCCGGCCCTCTAAGCCCGGGGCTGGCGAGTTCACCCGCAGAGCGCAACGCCCGCGGGAGGGCAGCAGAGAGCCACGGCTCCCGCCCTCAAGTCCGGGAGTTCGGGGACTTGAAGGATCCTGGGCTCCGCCCTGCTACGCCCCCTCCCCTCCCCTCCCCTCCCCTCCCCTTCCTTTCTCCTTCCTTTCCTACCCAGTGCCCCCAGGCAGGAAGAGAGCGATCCACAAACGAATTAGCGCTCCTGTGCACTGCCCTCGCGTTGCACTTGGCATCCGTCAGCTCTTTCCCACAGCCAGAAAGGCAGGCGGGCACCAGCCCCTCTGTATGGAGGAGGAGTCTGCATGTCCGTGACTCGACCAAGGTCACGCAGCAAAATCAAGAGTCTCTAATGCTAAATCCCACACTCCCTCCAAAAGCCTGGAGCGCACGTGGGCTTCCGGAACTGGATAACTTTGGATACCAACTTTTTCATTTTCAGCGGGGGCCAGACCAGGGCCAAGTTCAGTCGCGAGCGGAGACCTGATGGTGTGGGAAATACCCCGGGGCGAGAGGGCTTCCCCGATCCCCCGAAGGCCGGCTCTGCGCTGGCCCGCGGGGCGGTGAGCGGCAGTGGCAGGCTCCGCAACCCTCAGCCAGGAGTCTGGAGCCCCGACTCCTCACAGAGAGCGATGCTGCGGCTCCCTTCCTCTCCGGTCCCCGGCCCCTTGCCCAGCCACTCAGCCCCCACCTTGCACCGGCAGTTCGGTGAAACCGCCGACCGCGCGGCCTCCCTGCGACCGGCAGGGGGGCGGTGGCTGTGCGCCAGGCTCCGTCCGGGGGCTGGGCCGCGTGGGGCGGGGCCACCTCCCTCCGCCCCTTCCCGGGCTCGCGCCGGGGTGGGGGTGGGGGCAGGCCGCAGGGGACGCCTCCCGGGTGGTCGCCGCGCCCAGGCCAATGAGCGCGCGGCGAGCCGCGATGGAGGCTGGGGCGGCCGGGAGCGCCCGGGACCCCCGCCGCCGCCGCGCCCCCGTGCCCCCGCGCCCCCGCGCCCGCGGGGCTGGAGAGGGGGCGAAAGAGGCGAGGCGCCCGCGCCCGCCATGGAGGCGTCTCTGGCCCGCGCCGGCCGCCTGAGCTGCGCTCCGCGCCGCCGCCGCCGCCGCCGCGCCTCGAAGTTTGCCGGCTGACTCGGAAAGTTGCGCTCGGGCTCTGCCGCCGCGCCGCGTCTAACCTCCGGGCCTGCCCAGTTCGCCGCCGCAGCCCTCCGCGGGGCCCGGGCCCCGTCGACACCCGCAGCCCCGCCTGCCGGGGGATGTGAGCCGCGGCCTCCCCAAGAGGCCGGGCGGGCTGCACGGGCCCCGGCGCCTCCCGAGGCACGCGCGGGCGAGGGGCACGCCCCGGCCCCGGGCAGCTCGGGTCGCCATGGGCATCCAGGGCATGGAGCTGTGCGCCATGGCCGTGGTGGTGCTGCTGTTCATCGCCGTCCTCAAGCAGTTCGGCATCCTGGAGCCCATGTCCATGGAAGGTAACGCGTGGCCATCCGCCGCTCCGCCGGGGCCAGCAGTGTGTGGGGAGGGAGCAGCGGTCGCGCTCGGGGCGCGGGTCCGCGGGCCCAGCGAGTGCGGCCCTCGGGCGCACAGCGCTCAGCGGCACTGGCCGCCTGAAGCCGCCGCCCCCTCCGGACTCCTGAGGGCTGGCCTGGGACTGAGAGGACGGAGAGGCCTGGGGCTCCGAGGAGCCCCGATGGGGATGGAGCTGCGGCGCTTGGGGTGGGCGTGAGCGAGATGCCTGGTGACACACTGAGCCATCCTAGGCCTGCCGGTCCGAGCCGCCCCGGGTGAGCACAGCCGGCTCGGGCCTCTCGTTGGCGGGAGGTGGCTCAGGGTGAAGATGACTGGAAGGATCCTCAGCCTGCGGTACCTGATGGTGGCAAGTGATAAGAGACCTCAGCCACATCATAGGGCAGCCCCTTTTGCCTCGACCAACATCCCTAGACAAGGCTCAGGCCCACGGGATCAGTAACCAAATCCTCGGGCACCACATTGCTGTCCCAGTAAAATATTAACTGAGGAGACTGACCTACTCTTAAATCAGACAGTGGACAGCCTCCCTGGGACCCCTGAGAGGCGCCCTCGGAGCTGCTTCCCAACCTTCTATACATCCCTAAGACTTCTGGGCAGGTTAGGAGGAGGAGCCCCTCGAGGGCACACCCATTCTAAGGGGATCTTGACCTACCAGGGCTGTAACTTCCCCTCCCCCCAGTTCCAAAGAGGCATTTGCAGCCCCATACCTCTGTACTGTGGGGAAGGGGCCAGCCTGTCCTGTTCATGTTACCCCTGCTCCCCTGCTGTCCTCTCAGGGGAGGATGGGCATCCTGCCTGCCTCAGCACTCTGCTGACCTTGCCAGGCTCCAACTCCTGGGACTGAAACCCAGAGTCCAGGCAGGCTAGGAGGGAAGGACTTGTCCTTGCCTCTGAACTGCCTGGCAGCCCCTCCAGCCTGAGGATGTGCCCCCAAACCCCTGCCAAGGGCTACTGACGACAGGAAGGGGCACAGGGCCTGGAAGCAAGGCCCTTCCTCCATTTTGCCTTCAGAACCTAGAGCTGACTCTTTAGCTGGCCCCGCCCCACTCTTTCATGGCTGTGTGCCCCTAAGAAGCCATCAGGCTCCATCACACCTTTTCTAGGTGAGTTCATGGGGCCCAGAGAGAAGAGACGTGATCTAGGTGGTTCTGAGAGGTACCGCCTTAAGCTTTAAATTTTACTTGGAGAGGAAAATTGCCCAAGCTGAGCCTGCACTTGTCTGGTTGCTGACCCCAGCTGGGAATCTATGACTGGGGATTTAGTGGGAAATGCATTTGCTTGGGATGAGGTAGGGGAAAGCATCCTCACCGCTGTGCCCCTGAGGACCTATGGCTCCTGTAGGGCACTTGTCTGTCCCACATACCCTGTCCTTTGCCGTCTGGAGTCTATGGTGGGTTTGGGGGGTGGTTGGTGCTCAGGCAAGCCACGGCCCCTACATTGATCTTCCCCGTTTCCTGGACCCTCCTGGGCCACCAAGGGGCCAGGAGCACCAGTGGTCTCATTCCACTTGGTGCTGCAAAACCTTCTGAACTGAGCCCGACCCCCTCACAGGTCTGGGCCTGTGAAATTTGTCTTTGTAATTTCTAAGGAAAAGGGATTTCTTTACAAGGTGGTTAGTATGCACAAGACTACAGATGCTTTCTTCAACCTGCTATAAAACCCACGTCAGGCCCTAATGAGTTTCTCTTTCCTGGTATGGTTGCCCACTTGTGCCCCCTTTGGAGTTCTGATGTGTTGATGCAGTGGGAGGAATGTAGAGCCTCAATGTCGGCCAGGTCTTAGCTGGGGTTGCTGTCACCCATATGTGCTGGCTGTAAAGCTCCCTTAACCTTTCTCAGCCTCAGTTTCATTCCCTGTAAAGTGGGCTGTGGCAGACGTGTAACTAGTCACTGGGGCTTTAAGGCTCTAGCACCATTCTTGGCATATAATAAATGTGCAAACTTTGTGAACCGTTGGCATCACCGGTAATTAGCAATGGAGTGATTGCTCGTAGTAACAGGACTGATTCATGGTTGAAAACATTCTCTCACTCAAACAGGCCTCCCCTCCTACATCAGAAGGAGGGAGTTTTAAGTTCCAGATGTTGCATGATGATGGGGAGTGGTGTCCTTTAAGAGCCTGGAAGGCCCATTGGCCAGGCAGTGTCTACGGGACTGTCAGATGGGTTGTGAGGAGCCCATGCCTTGCAGCCCCAGCCTGGATGGGAGCGGGCACTGAGGGAGGAGGGCTGGTGCCTGGCTCCCCTCAAGCATGCGTGCATGCAGTTGTGTGTCTCTTGTCTTCTGTGAGCCTCCGTAGTTCCCATCTGTGAGTTGCCAGAGTTGTGATGCCCCTGGGATTGTCAGGAACTAATGGATCTGGGTTCTAGGGATGCAGCCTTCTAGAAGTAGATGCAGATGATAAAAAGCCCTCTGTCTGCCCTGGGTCTCCTGTCCGTCTCTGCCATTGGGTGACTCTGTCGGGGAATTCCAGCCGGGTTTGGCCACTAGCTTACCAGGGGACTTTGGTGCATTTAACATTCTTGAGCCTTAATTTCCTTATCTGTAGAATGAGGATAAAAGCATATTTTCCCCTATCCATTTCACAGGGGTGTGGTGAACTAAAGCACCGTGGAAAAGTGAAAAGCAGAACTCAAGTCTAAGGGATTCACAGGGTGGGGCCCAGCAGTAAAAAGTGACCCTGGGCGGGTAATTCTTGGTGCTTGTTTGCAAGCCCTGACACCAGACCTTTTTGTCCACATCTGGGCCCGAGGCTTGACTTTGGTCACTGCCTCTTAGCTCAGGTCGGATTTCCTAAATTCTAGACGAGTAGCTCTCAACGGAGGGCAGTTTTGCTCTTCCGTGGACATTTAGTAATGTCTGGGGACATTTTTGACAGCCACAGCTGGGGAGAGGGGGTTACTGGTGTCTTGCAGGTAGAGGGCAAACATCCAGCAGTGAACGGGACAGCCCCCACAAGAAGGAAGGATCAGGCCCAAATGTCAGTAGGAAGGTTGAGAAGCCTTGTTCTGGAAGGAGCACTAGGGGCTAGGTGGCCAGGGGCTAGGACAGCTGCTTTTTAGGCCTGACTTAGTCACTGACATGCTGTCATTAACTTGGGCGAGTCACTTTTCTTACCTGAGCTCTGTTTCCTCATCTGTAATGGGATTTTGGATTGGAAGCACCATCTCCCCTGGGAACTTTCCCTGACCCCTCTGACTCCCCGCCCCTTTGGGTTGTGGTAGATGATGCTGTTCTGATATTTTCTGTGACCCCATCCCCACCCCATAGGGGCTTTCCGAGGGGGTCAGGGACTTGTGTCTATACCCTTAGGGCCCCAGAGTGTGCCCAGCGCTGCCTGGCAAACAGGAGGTGTTGAGTAAATGTAAGTTCTATGCCATCCCCAGCACACATTTATTGGGCACCCTTTGTATACCAGGCAGTGTGAAGCCAGCAGGAGCACAAGTAATGCAGTGTCTTGGCCCTCCCTTTAGGACAGCCCTGGGCAGATGTCCTCTGAGGGGAGGACCCGTCTGGCTGGGGTGGGGACAGGGAGGCTGAATTGTGACAGTGGGGATATAGGTGGGTGAAGAGACAGGGGTGTGAAGGGGAGAACGGGGAGTGCCCAGAGGGAGGTAGGCATGGCCCGACCCACCACCACCGCTCTTCCCTCTTTGAGGTGGCCCCACCCCTCTTTGTGTGTATCATAATTTTGTCCTCAACAGCAGGCCCATCCTAGAGATGAGGAAGCTGAGGCTTGGGGAGGGTAAGTCACTTAACTGAGGTGACCCAGCCAGGGAGTGGCAGGGCCAGGACTTGTACAAACTCTGGCATACCTGTCCTGGATGCGTCCCTAACTCCGCAGGGCCAAGGAGCCACAGATGCGTCCCAGCCTCTTACAGCATGGGTGTCAGACACCCAGAGGGGAGGCAGCTGCCTGGGTCCCAATCCAAAGTCTTCCTCATTGAGCCCCTGTGAAGACTAAGTGTGTGGCTGGGTGCAAACTCATAAAGCAATGCCCAGCACAGAGCGAGCGCTTGTTATTTCTTGCCAAAAAGGGCCCTAGCCCCCCCCAGTGTCACTCATCACTAACCGTGTATTAGAAGTTAGTAGGGGAGGAGGATGCACTTGACGGGCCCCTCATCATGATCGGCATCCTTCCTTGTGTGCTCCGTAAGGTCCTCCTGACTGGCTGGCTGGAGGCTCCTGGGCTGGGCTCTGGGAAAGGGAAGGAGAGAGGTGGGGCTCCGGGTGGGTGACTTCTGCGGGACAGGGAGGTAGTCTGGAGCCTGAGGCCTGATGCTGCTGTACATGGGAGATCTGGGCAAAGATTTGGGAGGGGTCCCTCCCCAAGTCAGGGCTTCAGCTGTTGCAGGTCTCGTGGTTTCAAAGCGCTCAGCCACGGGATCTCGAACAGAGTCTTACTTGGAAGCCCTGACAGACGGAAGAGGCATGGCTGGCCTTCGAAGGGGAGTCTTGCCCCACAGTGGTCCCTGGGGCTCCTTGGAGGGACCTCCAGGTCTAGGAGTCCCCTGACCAGCAGGGGCGGTCAGGGCTGAGATCTGCCAGCGGGGTAGGAAGGATTGGAGCCAGCCCGTGTGGCCAGCACTGTGGGAGAGTTTTGCTGCAAGGGAACGGAGATGGGTGCTGGCTGGCGAGCCAAGGGGGTGCAAGGGAAGCTTTTGCAGCTGCCTCCAGGGGAGCCTTGCAAAGGTAGAGACAGCCCAGGGAGCTCCACTGGGCTCAGGCACTAGGTAGGCCAAAAATGCCCCTCACCCAGGACCTGGTGCGTCTTTGCTCAGTGAATTAAAGATGTGGAGCCACCTTTTCCAAGCCCCTGCAGGTGGGTCCTGCACAGAGGGCGCTGTGTGGCACGGGATCAGGATCCCGGACTGGAACTTCTACTCCCTGGGAGGAGAGCCCCGTTGGTGATTTGTCAGCTTGCTGTATAACTCGGGGACATTCGGCTTTAGAACAGCAACAGAAGTTTTTTTGAAGAACAAATTTTTTTTTAAGTTTTTTTTTTTTAATTTGACAGAGAGAGAAAAAGCGAGAGAGCGAGCACAAGCGGGGGGTGGGGGGGTGGGAGAGGGAGAAGCAGGCTTCCCGCCAAGCAGGGAGCCAGATGCGGGGCCTCATCCCAGGACCCTGGGACCATGACCCAAGCTGAAGGCAGACACTTAATGACTGAGCCACCCAGGTGCCCCTAAGAACAAATTTTTAAAAGACTCATGCTTTCACTCCTTTAACCAAATTTTTGTTTGATGGAGAGGTTAAATCTTTGTTGCTGAGTCCCTGGTTATCAGTGAGGGGGGGGGGGCGGGGGGGGCGGGGCGGTGAGTAGTGTCCAGGACAAGCGTCTGGAGGGTCAGGAGAAGGGCTGAGCCCAGGGAGACCGCAGAAGCAGGCTGACTTCCCAGTCTGGCAGAGCGCGGCTCCTCAGGGTGTGGAGGGAAGCTGGAGCAAATGGCTATTTAGATCCATTAATTGCCAGTCGTCCTTGTAATTGCAGAAGGTGCTGTGACGCCTCCGGGAGTCCTAAGAGATCTGGCTGCATCTCCCCTGAAACAAACTAGAGGGATGAACCTTGGATTTCCCTTGGGGAGGAGCCAGGAGAGGTCTCCAGTGTCCCCTGAGAGCACATGGGGTGCCCGGGATTGGGCCGGACGCTATGGGAGTCGAGATGAAGAAGCCAGGTCCCCTGCTCCTGAGACAGTTCCATGATCTTTGCTTTGTGCATATGTGTGTAGAGGGGGTGAAAGTGGGGGTGGGGGTGGAGGAGAGGGGGTGAGATCCCTCTTCCTCTTCTTACAAGGCCACCCATCCTACTGGATTAGTGCCCCACGCTTAGGACCTCATCTTACCTTAATTACCTCCAAAGCTGTATCTCCTAATAGTCACATTGGCTTAGGGCTTCAACATATGAATTTTGGGGAGACCCAACTCAGTCCGTAGCACCAGGAAAGAGAAAAATATGCATCTGGCAGGGAATCATAGCCAAATGGAGAAAAGTAGAACAGAGATGAGGGATAGATAGGAATGGTGGGGGGCACCTCTGAGGAGGTGACATTTGAGCAGACGAAGGAGGTGTGAGTTCCGAGGGAAAAGCAGTTTCCTGTAGAGGGAGTGTGCTTGCGGGGCACAAGGGGGCCAGAATGGCTGAAGCAGAGGGAGCAAAGGGAGAGACTGGGAGATGAGGTCAGAGCCCGGCCAGGGAGAGGTGAGGGTGGCGGTGGCCTGTGTTTATTGGTTACTTATTGGTTATTTTTATACTCAGAGCTTGGGGGAGGTTGTTGAACAGAGTAACACACTGGATATTGTTTCCAGCAGCTTCCTCTAGCACTATTTGAAAACTAGACCTACGGGACCCAGGGCAGAAGCAGGGCAACAGGCCAGGAGAGATGCTGGAGCCTTGGACCAGGGTGGGGACAGTGGAAGTGGGAGAAAGGGTCAGAGGCAGGAGTTGAGAGAGCTGGCTGGCCATGCCTGTGGAGTGAGCGCTGGGAGGAAGGTCTACGCCCAGAGTTTTGGCCTAAGCACCCAACAGGACAGAGTTGCCGTCCCCGGAGCTGGGGAAAGCTGTGGGTGGAACAGGTTTTGGGAGGAAGATCAGGAGCTCAGTTTGGAAATGCTCCATTTGAGAACCACCTAGACATCCAAGTGCAGATGGCAAGTAGGCAAGTGAGTCTGGAGCCGTGGGAGAAGGTAGCCCACATTCCCCAACTGAGTCTTGACTTTTAAAGTAGCTTTCAGACATGCGTGTCACATTTTGCCTTGTTGTTCTCAGGTGCGTTTTTCATACTAATGATTTTGAACACCTCTTTGTGTACCCATCAGCTTTTTCAGTTTGCTCACCTCTAACTTGCCCATGTATATCCTTTGGCCATTTCTTTTGGGATTGCTGTCCTTTTCCTTTCTTCCAAGTGTCCTACTTTGTCCAGACCAGACATGTGTTCTCGCTCTCATTTTCTCTTGCTCTGGGTACTCTAATTACCTTTTTTAAAAAATATTTTATTTTTTTATTTAAAAAACTTTATATATTTTGAGAGAGAGAGAGGGAGCGAGCTCGAGCAGAGGTAGGGGCAGAGGGAGAGAACCTCGGCAGACTCCATGCTAAGCTCAGAGCCCCACATCTTAGGATCCTGAGATCGCAACCTGAGCCTAAATCAAGAGGCTGATGCTCAACCAACTGAGCCACCCAGGCACCCCTCTAATTACTTTTAAACATTTTGATTAACCTCTAGCAAATTCAAATATATATTTGATGTGTGCATTAAAAAGAATAATAAACACCAATGAACCTATCCTTCCCACCCCCAGAACTAGAACATCCCCAGCCTGCCTGTCTCTGAGTTTCTCCTCTCCCACCCCACAGAGGTTACCACCAGCCAGATTTGCACTTGTCATTCCTGGATTTTTGTTCTTATTTATAATTTTATTTCTTACATATCCCTACAAATTGTTTGGTTATTCTTGGTTTTGAATTTTGTAACAAATATGTAGTATGGTTCATTCACTGCTGTAGGACATTTCATGCAGTGGACGGCCCACAAGCTGTTTATTTGCTCTGTTGTCCGTGGGCAGGCATGTGGTTGCTTCAAGCTATTGTAATTGTAGAGAGTTGGGGTGTCTGCTCTCCTGCATGTCTCCTGGGCATTTTTCTCTAGCACCCAGTTCCTAGGGTAGGGTTACCAGGCCCTAGGGTATGCAAATGTGTGTAGCATTAGCATGAAAATGCAAATACTTCCCCACAGTGCATGTTTGTACCAGCATACACACTCTCTGGCATGCTTAAAAATTACTGTTGACCTCCCTTCCCTCCTTAGCCAGCGCTTAACGTTGGTCAACCTTATTTCTTTTTTTTCAAGATTTTATTTATTTAGGGTGGCTCAGTCATTAAGCGTCTGCCTTCGGCTCAGGTCATGATCCCAGGGTCCTGGGATGGAGCCCCGCATCGGGTTCCCTGCTCCGCGGGAGGCCTGCTTCTCCCTCTCCCGCTCCCCCTGCTTGTGTTCCCGCTCTTGCTGTGTCTCTCTCTGTCGAGTAAATAAATAAAACCTTTTTTTAAAGATTTTATTTACTTACTCGACAGAGAGAGAGAGAGAGAGCACAAGTAGGCAGAGAGGCAGGCAGAGGGAGAGGGAGAAGCAGGCTCCCCACTGATCAGGGAGCCCGATGCAGGGCTCGATCCCAGGACCCCGGGATCATGACCTGAGCTGAAGGCAGAAGCTTAACCGACTGAGCCACCCAGGCGCCCCAACCTCATTTCATTTTATTATTTCCTGCCAATCTAGCTGCTGTGTTCTCAATGTAATTTGCATCTTCCTGTTTATTAATATGGTTGAGCCATCTTTTCCATATTTATTCATCTTTCCAGTTTTTTTTTTATGATTATTCTAACTATTCTTCTTTCGACCATTTTATACACTGTCTTCTCCCATTCTGCTGAGTGTCTCAAACTGGCCATGGTGCCCTTTTTTTGAACAAAAATCTTTAATTGTGATGTAATCAAATTCATCCATTTTTTTTTTCTTTATGGTTTGAACTTTTGAAGTTTTAAGAAATCTTTCCTCACCCTTAGGTTAGCAAGGGATTCTTTTACCTTTTAACTCTATAGCTTACCTTTCACGTTTGGGTCTTTGCTTCATCTGGAGCCAACTTTTACATGGTGTAAGAAAGGGATCCAGATTTCTGTGCTGAGCCAGTTTTCCTAAAACCACCTACTAAACAATCTGACCCTCGCACAAATCTTCTGTGATGTTCCTGCTATACCTCGGTCCCTTTTTGAGCTCTCTGGTCATTTTTTTGGTGTGTTTTTCTGTTCTTGTACCAACCACACAACTTTTATTACAGTGACTGTGAAAATGTATTTGTCTTTTGGGAAAAATCCCCTCTATACTCTTCCTTTCTAGATTTTTATGGATTTTTGTTCCTCCATATGCATTTCAGAGTGATTTTATCAAGGTCCTCAAAAAGTCCAACTGGATTTTTAATTGGGATTGTATTGAATTTACAGATTACTTTGGGGAGAGATGACATCTTTATATTATGTGGTCCTAAGATGGAATGTCTCATTTATTCAGATTACCTTTCTTTAGAGAAGTCCTTTGAATTTTGGTTAATACTTAGATAGTTTTGAGTTTTTATTGCTATCATGAATGTTATATTTTTAATTATATTTCTAGGTGGTTATTACTGTATAGAAAATTGCTATTGATTTTTGTAAATTAATCTTATATCAGGCAACCTTACTAAACTGTCATGTATATTGATTCTTTTGGTCCCTGTAGGGACCAAACATCTACAAGTAATGTTAGTTTTATCCTTTACTTCCCAATTCCTGTATTATTTCTTTCTTTCTTGAAATTTCCTTAGAGCATTGGCAGGATGTCTATTAGGGATGATCGTGGCCAACCTTGGCTTGTCCCAAATCTTAACAGGAATGTGTCTGAGCCTTTGCCATTCAGTCTAATATTTTCTGTAAATAAATATGTAACTTGCAAATATAAGCTACATCAAGTTAAGAAAGTTCCCTTCAATCCTAGTTTGCTTAAGGTTTTTGTTTTTTTAATTATAAATAGATGTGGATGTTTATCAAATGCCTTTTCTTTATTAAAGTTTTCATATGATTTTTCCCTCCATATTACAGATAAAACCTTGATCATGGTGTATGTTTTTTCAGTACAGTTGGATTCAGTTAGCTAACATTTTGTTTAAGGTTATATCTACATTCAAAAGTGAAATGGGCATGTAATTTTCTTTTTGTTTGCTCTTCCAGCTTTACTGAGATATAATTGACATATAACATTGTAGAGGGGCACGTGGGTAGCTCAGTTCGTTGAGCGTACAACTCTTGATTTCAGCTCAGGTTGTGATCTCAGGTTGTGGGATTAAGCCCCACATGGGGCTCTGCGCTCGTCGCGCAATCTGCTTGGGATTCTCTCCCTCTGTTTCCACCCCCCCCCCCACCCTCCGGCTTGCTCACTCTCTCTCTCAATTAATTAATTAATTAAATCTTTTTTTAAAAACCCCAAAACCAAAAAAAATTATATAAATGTATGAAATGACTACTATAATAAGGTTAATTAATGCATCTATCATCTCACATAATTACATTTGTGTGTGTGGGGAGGAGTGAGAACATTTAAGATCTATTCTCTTTGCAACTTTCGAGTATACAACACAGTATTCTTAACTGAAGTCAACATGCTGTACATAGACCCTCATAACTTACTCATTTTATAACTGGAAGTTTGTACCCTGTGACCAACATCTCCTCATTTCCCCCACCCCCTGCCATGGCAACCACCAGTCCACTCTCTGTGTCTGTAAGTTTGGCTTTTTTTAGAGTCCACATGTAAGTGAGGTCATATAGTATTTGTCTTTCTATGCCTGACTTATTTCACTTAGCATAATGCCCTCAAGGTCCATCCATGGTGTCACTGTAATTTTCACTCTTTTTTTTTTTTTTTAAGATTTTATTTATTTATTCGAGAGAGAGAATGAGATAGAGAGAGCATGAGAGGGGGAAGGGTCAGAGGGAGAAGCAGACTCCCTGCTGAGCAGGGAGCCCGATGCGGGCCTCAATCCTGGGTCTCCAGGATCATGACCTGAGCCGAAGGCAGTCGCTTAACCAACTGAGCCACCCAGGCGCCCCTGTAATTTTCATTCTTATATGGCCCTTCTATGACTTAGGAGTCAGGATTACGGTATTGATCACTGGACTAGCAATATGGTGATCACTGGTGATTCTTTGAAAAGCAGTTTGTGTGCACTGGTGGGGTCAATGCCCCATAGGAGTTAAGTTCAAGGGAGAATAGGAGAGGAAATAAAGACAGTGAGTTAAAGAAGAAAAGAAAGAAATAGCTGGAGGGGACAGTAGGGTTGAGGAAGAAATAGCAACAGCTTTGGGATTTTTGTTTTATTTTTCGACTCTTAGGGGCAGAGGATTAAGTTATTCATCTTCTTTAGTTCAGGAGACATTATCAGTCTTGACCCTTTTAAACCCCTCTCTTATTTTGTTTATTGTTTCCCTTTTATCCCCCCCATTTCCTTCTACTCCTATAGGCAATTATTCTAGTTTCTGTTTCATTTGTTTCTAATCTACATACAGTAGAGTTCCCCTTTTTTGGTATCCAGTTCTATGAATTTTGACAAACGCATAGTAATGTAAGCACTGCCACAGTCAAGGTATAGAACAATTCCATCACACAGAAAATTCTTTCCTGCTACCTTTTCTGTCATCAACATGTCCCATGTGCCACAGCCCCGTGCAGCCACTGATAGATTGTCTTTCCCTATGATTTCTGCAATTTTATCTTTTCCAGAATGTCATTTAAGTGAGTCATACACTGCATAGTCTGGATTCGTTCACTTAGCTCGTGCATTTGAGGTCCATCCACATTGCTGTGTGTATCAATACTTCGGTCACTTTTATTGCCGAGTGGTATTCCACTGTGGAATGCACCACACGCTGTTTATCCATTCACTGGTTGAGGACATTTGGGTTATTTCCAGCTTTGGGTGATCATAAATGAAGTTGCTCTGAACATTTGCATAAATGTTATTGTGTAATATAATACATAGTATAATGTATATATTTGAATGTATAATACATTCATACAAATGAAACTGTAGTTTCATTTCATATGGGTAAATACCCAGGAGTAGGAATTCTGGGTCATATGGTAAGTGTATGTTTATAAGAAACTGCCAAACTGATTTCCAGATGGGCAGTACCATTTTCATTCCCACCAGCAAAGTGTAATGGTTCCAGTTACTCCATATCCTTACTAGCCCTTGGTATTGTCAATATTTGTTAGTTAAGTGATTCTAAGAGGTGTGTAGTAGCATTTCCTTGTGGTTTTAGGTTGTGTTTCCACAATTGCAAGTGGTGTTAAACACCTTTTATGTGCTTTATTTGCCACCTGTATGTCCTCTAGGGAAGTATCTGACCAAGTTTTTGCCCACTTATTAGTTTGAGTTGTTTTCTTACTGTTGAGTGTTGGGAGTTCTTCATATGATCTGGATATCCTTTGTCAGATATATGACTTGCAAATATTTTCTTCCAGTCTGTAGTTTACCTTTTTATCTCTTTTATCTCTCGCAGAGTGGAAGTTTTAATTGTTATTAAAAAGTACAATTTACCCAAAAAATAAAATAAAATAAAAAGTACAACTTAACAATTTTTCTTTTATGGATCATGATATTGGTGTTGTGTCTAAGAACTCTTTGCTTAAACCCAGGCCATAAAAATTTCCTCCTGTGTCTTTTTTTCCTAGAAGTTTTATAGTTTTATGTCTTATGTTTAAATCTATGCTCCATTTTGGGTTAATTTTTGTATAAGATATAAGGCTCATGTACCACGGATATATGTACCGCACATACGTGTTCCTCGCCTATGGCTCGCTTATTGGGTTTCTTAATAACTTTATTGGTTTTTCCTCTATGTTGGTCTGTTTTCTTTCTCACTGATTTTCACTCTTATTTTTATTATCTCCTTTCTCCTAATAACTTGGAACTTAATTTGCTCTTTTTCTGGATTCTGAAAAGCTTAGATCTAGAAGTTTATATCATTGACTTTATACCCATCTTCCTTTCTAGTAAAGTAACTTAAAGCTATAAATTTCCCTCTAAATGCAGTTTTACCTGCATCCAGAAAATTTTGGTATGCTGTATTTTTGTTATCATTCAATGCAAAATATGTCAAGACTCTCCTCGTGATTTTCCTTTCTGACTTATGGGTATATTAGAAGTATGTTGTTTAATTTCCAAGCATTGGGGATTTTTTACCTATCTTGTTTTTTGGGATTTTGATCTAATACCATTGTGGTCAGAGTTTTGCTTTATATTCCAGCATCTGGTATATGCTGGGAACCATAGGATGTGCTCCTGAAAAGAATGTGTATTCTATAGTTGTTAGGCATAGGGCTCTATAAATATTAATTTGATCAAATTGGTTGATAGTATTTTTCAAGTCTTTTGTAGCTTTACTTGTACCATTTACTGGAAAAGTGTGTTAAGATCTTCAGCTGTAACTGTGGTTTATCTGTTTCTCCCTTTAGTTTTGAATTTTTTCGCTTCAGGTATTTTAAAGTTGCTATTAGATATATGTATATATTTCATATTGCTCTGTCTTCTTGATGAATTAATCCTTGTATCATTCTAAAATGTTCCTCTTTGTCTCTAGTTGTACCCTTTGTCTTGAGGTCTACTTTTTCTACTATTAATGTAGCCACACCAGGCTTTTTATTCATCCCACTCTTTTAATTTACGTCTGTTGCTGTGATTTAAGAGTATCCTTTTTGTAAGTGGCATATAGTTGGGTCTTGCTTTTTCATCCACTCTGAAACATCTGCCTCTTAATTGAAGTAAGCAACCAATTTTTAACATCCATTTATGCTGCTGTGTGTCCTTTTAATCCATTGCACGGTTCTCCCTGGTGTGCACCTCCATGTTGTGCCCGCCCATCCTGCTTGTGATTCAGCCCTGGATGCCTCCAACTCCCCCATCAAAAATACTATTGCCATGAACATCCTTGTAGAGTCCCCTTAGCTGGCTAAGATTCCATTTGGGATGTTTACGCAGAGTAGAGTGGCTGGCTTGCAAGGTTTGCCTATACTTAATTTGACTAAGGATTGCCAGATTTAACAGTACGTCCACATGGTGATGGGAATGATCCAGAAGGGAGAGCAAAAAGATGATGAGGAAAGAGTGGGGAGGCTTGCTGCTGTCCCATGCCTGAGACAGTGGGGCTGGAACCCACTGTACAGGTGGAGGGGTTTGCCTCGGCCAAGAATCGGGACAGTTCGTTCCCAGAGAAGAAGGGAAAGCAAATGTTTGGGCCAATACAGGTAGATGGGTAGATGTGGGGGTGGGAGCTTGGAGAAATTTTCTTCTGTGACTTCTGTTTTCTCAATGATGTAGGAAGCAACCTGACAAAGGATGGGGGAGGAGGCACTGGGAATTTAAAGAGAAGGAAGGTATGAAAGAGCTGTCTTGGAGTTCAGGAGCATGCGGGACCAAGGCAACAGAGCCTGATTGCTGGGCACTTTGCAGGGCACGGTGGGCCTGAGCGAGAGCCAGCAGGACTCGTGGGCGAGGCCCGGGTGTGGGGCAGCCCAGCACAGGGCTCAGTGTACTTCGGTTCACAGTGCTGTACGTCTGGCACTGCGCTCAGCTCTGTGGGCACAGGGTGGGCAGCGCAGGGCGGCTCACAGCACTCACCCTGCAGTGGGAACGAGTGAGCAGCTGTGAGATAATCATGCACTTACTGTTTTGCGGGAGGCCAGGGGCCGTGACAGTGCAGGGGGGTTGTGCTCCCCATTTCAGTGGGGAGTTCTGTAATTCTTTGAGCCTGCTGTTGAGCAAGGCACTCAGTGCTGTTTTGTCTATAGCTTGATGTGTTGTAGAAGTGATGCACGCCGTTCCAAAAGAAATTAGAAAAATGTTGGGGCGCCTGGGTGGCTCAGTCGTTAAGCGTCTGCCTTTGGCTCAGGTCATGATCCCAGGGTCCTGGGATCAAGCCCTGCATCGGGCTCCCTGCTCGGCCGGAAGCCTGCTTCTCCCTCTCCCACTCCCCCTGCTTGTGTTCCCTCTCTCGCTATATCTCTCTCTGTCAAATAAATAAATAAAATCTAAAAAAAAAAAAAAAGAAATCAGAAAAATGTAAAAAAAAAAAATCATAAAAAAAAAAAGTAAAGATCACCTGAAATTGACTTCCCCCCAGCAAAGATAACCATGGTTAATTAACGTGGTTAATTAACCATGGATGTGTTATTATTAAAGGATGTGTTTATTATTAAAGTATTATTAAAATATTATTATTATTGAATGTTATTATTAAAAGAAAGGTCTGGTCCCTGTCCTATGGGCCCTTGTGGTCTGACCTCCTACCCAAATGTGACTGACACCCTCACACCAAATGCAGCCAAGCAGCAACATGTTAGGCTGGATAGGCCAAGAGTGGCAACCGCCACATTCCTGGGGGAAATCAGGGAGGGCAGCATGGAGGAGGTGATCCGGGAATTGGATCTCAAAGGCTGAGGTCCTGTGAGTTTGTCTTGCTGTCTTTTTTCCTCCCAACTCCCTTTGTTCAGTGCCTCTTTAGGATAAGACCAGCTCCCAGCCCCCATCCCACATGTGGCTGAGAAGGTGACACACTCTAGATGAGGCAAGTGGAGGGGGCCTACTCTGTGTGAGGAGCAAAGCAGCAGAGCATCCATGAGGCACAACTCCTGAGTATGTGTCATTCCACCACAGCCATTCCATTTGTGCAGTGCACAGCCTGTGGGGCCATACATGGTAGTCATGTAAGGAGAGTCCCTCCACCCCTACTTTAGTCCATGGCCTGGTTCCCACATTGGAGCAAGAGAAGAAACAGGGGCACTTGTTCCACCCTCCCTGGGTCTGTGTCCCCTTCCAGATAGCAGCGACAGTGAGCTGGAGCTGTCCACAGTGCGCCACCAGCCGGAGGGACTGGACCAGCTGCAGGCACAGACCAAGTTCACCAAGAAGGAGCTACAGTCCCTCTACAGGGGCTTCAAGAACGTGAGTGCTACCCATCCCTCCGGGAGAGGCCCTGACCAACCTAGCCCTCCTGTCCCAGGCTCTAGGAAGGCGGGACCCTGGCCCAGAGAGACCTTCTAGAAACTTCTCCATGGCATAGCAAATATCCCAGGGGCCTTTATGGGTCTTATGTTTTGTGGGAGAGCTGTCTGGGGTTGGTCAGGTTGCAGAATCAGTGTTCTGAAGGCACCATCCTTTCTATGTGTTCCCAATGCTGGCACAAGGGAGGAGCGAATGGAGGGACTTACCACTTACCCCTCCTGCATCACCCTGCCCCACCGCCAGGCTTTCCCCAGCTCGGGGGCTCAGTAGAGCCCAGCAGTATCTCAGGCAGCAGTATCCCCAGAGGGAGGAGAGAGGCCAGGCCCTGTGGAGTTGGGGTGTGGGGCTGGGGATGACTGTGGTCACTGAAGGGTGACTTCCTGCTGCAGGAGTGTCCCACGGGCCTGGTGGATGAAGACACCTTCAAACTCATTTACTCCCAATTCTTCCCTCAGGGAGGTGAGTCTGAGGCCAGGCCCCCTGGCTCTTCCCCAAATGCCCACGTCCCCACTGTGGCAGCTCTACAAACAGTGGGTGTCACTTTGACGGGGAGGGGATCCTTGCCTCCACCCTTTGCCTGCCAGAGGCCTGGTGCTGCCTCTGTCCTGTTGGAAGGGCGGAGAACTCCAGCTCTGGGTGCAGCTGGACCCCGCAGCGGCGCTGCCTGGGCTGGGAGCCCCAACACCCCCCAGCGCTCACCCTTGCTCTCCCCAGATGCCACCACTTATGCACACTTCCTCTTCAACGCCTTTGACGCCGATGGGAATGGGGCCATCCGCTTTGAGGTAGGTCCCCGATGACCCCTCCCACATCCCCTGCCCCTGTAGCAGCCCCCCCCCCCCGGGGGGGGTCTCCCTGCCCTGGTGTCTCTCTCGCGCCTTCCGGAGGCCCAGACACAATCCTGGGTGTAGATGGGCCAGTGTGTCCTCCAGGGAAGGAGCAGACTGTGCTCGGCTGGCCCTGCGCCTGTGGCCATGTGGCCACCCTCTTCTCACTCAGCCTTTTCTTCCATTCCAGCCACACCAAGCCAAGAGGGCTGCTAAGGTACACTGAGGCCGTAGGAACCCCACGTGAAATTGCATTTGAAAAGGGGGCAAGGCTTCACCCAGGGGTCTGTGCTCCTGGCAGGATTTCAGGCACCCAGCCCCAGAATTTATCCCTAGCCTGAGCGGGCGCGGCGAGTGAAGCGTGGGGTGCCCGCCTCCGACACCTGCCCCCTAGGTGGGCCGTGCCTGGGCTCCGCGGGCTGGCCCAGCTGTGGGCTCCACGCCAGCTGGCCACACGGGACCATTCGAGAGAGGCCCCGTCTGTGGAGCCCAGGCCCCTAAAAATAGCTGCAGGCGAAAAGCTGAAACCTCTTTGGAGAGGAGAACCTTGCTGAGAGCCTGGCCTGATCGATAACCACCCTGCTCGGCTTCCAGCGCCAAGGGCAGCTGACAGGAAAGCGGACGAACAAGCCGGCCGGGCTCAGAAAGCCCCGGACGCGCCGGGGTGTAATAATAACCCGTGGGTAATGCCGCTCGGTTGATTTGTGTGCCGCAGCCAGCCTGCACGGTGACACAGGGCAGAGCGGGGGGCGGGGAGGCCATCGAGGCCACAGCCTTGCCCGGTGACCACAGGGGCCCCGCCCGCCCCGGGCTGCAGGCTCGGGCTGGTGCTATGGAAGCACAGTGTCGTCGTCTGTCCTGTCTTCAGTGATGCCTGCACGCGGTAAAACCCCAAGCACCACAGAGGCTGACAGGAAAAATTGATCGTCCTCCCCTGTGACCAGGCTCTTGTGTATCCTTGAGGGGGCACCTAAGATTTCCAGGACTAAAGGGTGAGGAGGAATCATGTGAGGGACCCAACCAGGGCTCTGTGAGAGACTTCCTCTTGTTCAGAAATCAGCTGATGGGACAGCTCACCAGGGTCCTGGTGCACGGTGGGTGTCCGGAGGGTCTCTGTCACCCTCCTGTGGTCTTTGCTGTCACTCCCCTGAGGGAGGGGTCTGGTGGTGCCTTTAAGGTGGTAGGTGGCGGTTCTGTCAATGGCTGAGTTGGGGGCGCTGGTGCCGAAGCTCCTCTGCTAGGTGCCTGCCTGCTCAGAAGGTCGGGCATCTCTGGCACCGTCCCGGGCCTTCTGCGGGCTTCTTTGCCATGAAATCAGCTCCTCTGGTTCCATATGCATATGTTTGTTTATCTTGAGGACCTACTTGATTTCAGTGTTCTGCTGTAGGAGAGCTTTTTCAGAAAGAGAGGAGGGCACGTATGTCCCCAGGGACCTTCCAGGCAGCAGGGCCCAATCCTGGGTGCACCACGGGTTGGGATCCCCATGGCAGGAAGGACTCCAAGGGGTGAGGGTGACTCTTGGCCCGCCTGAGACGGACTCTTCCCATGTGCCCTTAAAACAGAAAGTCAGGTCAGCTTACTGATATTGATAATGATCCCAATCCTTGTTGTATATTCTTGAGAGACAAGACACATATTAATTAAAGTTTTTTGATGTGGTAAAATATTGTAACTTCCCTAACCCTCACCAAAAAGAGTACCAGAAAACAAAACAGCACCCAAGCCAACCTCATCTTTGCCAAGCGGGAGCAGCCATCCCACCTCAGGGTCTGCCTGCTGCGCTGTTCGTCTTGGGTCGTCTGGGATGTGCCCACAGGAGGGAGCCTGGTCTCGGCACCCCGAGACCGGCCCGGCCCGGCCCGGCCCGGCCCGGCACAGGCACAGGCACAGGCACAGGCACAGGCACAGGCCATGTGCCTGCAGATAGATGCACCAGAACCCTGCATGCCATCCGGGGCCTTTCTCATTCAACCTGCTCGCTGTGCCAGCACACTGCTGCTCTTTTGGAGCGTTAGGGCTGGTTGTGTGTCTGGAGGAAGGGGCAGCTGCCTCTCCCTGAACTCCCTCTGCAGTAGCCCCCTCCCTGTGTCATTCATTGGCCAAACCCCAAGTGAGGGCAGTAACTGGAGAGAACATGTGCAGGCCCACCATCATGCTCCCCCGCTCTGGCTGAGTGCCTGCCCCCGGTATGCACTCAGCAGTGTCTCAGCCCGGGAGCGCAGGCCTGTGTCACCGTGCCGTGGCAGGGCCTCTCATGCTCCCCGGGCTCTGCCTCAGGGACACAGCTGCAGAGCAGGGGCTGTGGAGGCGATGGACTTCGTTTGCCTCGGAGTTAAGATCAGGGGTTACAGCTAGGGACAGTCGCACATGAAACTGTGCTGTGTGGGGCTGGAAATTTAGAACTGCCAAGTACTCGGACATGTGTTGGCAGGACATGGGGTCCTCTGTGGGTTACGGAGGATGGGCCAGTGGCCTCGCAGGGGACATTCCCACCCATCTCTGGCCTAGTACCATCACCACTGTTCTACGTACACACTTAGGGACACGGAATGGAGACATTCCTCGATTGGTTCTGGCTGACTTCGAGGGCTGCAAGGCGGCAGGCCTGGGTCTCTGAAGACAAGATAGTGGGGGGGGCGGAGTGTGGTGCTGGCGGCCCCCACCATGGCCCACATGAGAAGGGAGGCCCTGTGTGGGCCTCACCATTTCCTGCGGCCTCGAGTGGGACTGCACGCCTTTGCCTCCCACTGGGAAAGCCTGTCAGATCCCAGGGACGTGATTTCGGGGAGGCTCTACCTGTTCGCTAAATCACGCACAAGCTTCAGTGATGATTCCCCAAACTTGGGCGTGTAGGAACTATCACCTGTTTCTCCTTTAACGTTTTTGTTTTCTTCACTGACACATGCACGGTGCACTTTGTGAGCCCCATAGTGACAGGGTGTGCTTTGGAAAAGCAGCCGTGAAGCACCCACACACGCAAGGAGGCCGTCACCTTCTGCTGTAGCCCGTTGCCACTGTTTCTTCCATGTCCCCAGTAGCACACGTGGTGCTCCTTCCCGGCTGCCCGGTTCTAGACTACTGGCTGTCCGCTGGGGGGGGGGGGGGGGGCAAGGAGCTGGGTCTCCCACGGTGCACACACCTTTCCCATATCCCCTGGCTTTCTGGAACAATAGGATTCAGGTGAGACAAGGACTGTGGTTTACTCTGATGGCGTGACTTTGATGCCCAGCTGAGCCTTCTGGTGAACTGATTATGTTTTCCTTTCCCAGCACACATTCTTATTTTGCCGCCAGTTAACGGTGGTCCTGATTGTTGAGTTGCCTGGGGGCTGTGATCTCATCATGAATTCAACTCCAGGCCTTTCTCCAGTGCCCGGACAGGCATCTCCATGGGGATGCTCCCCAGCTTCTTTCCCCCCAGGGTTGGGTCTCCTGGTTCCAGAATTCCTCATCTTCCTCTTCCTTGCTTTATTCTCCCTTTTCAGGGGTACAGCTATGAGCAGGGAGGTAACTTTTGAGGCTTTAGATGTCTGGAAGCATCTTCATTGCGGTCCTGCTCTCGCCTGATCCACTGGATGGGATCAGAGCTGCACTTCCCAGTGGTGGTGGCTGCACTTCGGTGGCTTTTGGCCTCGCGTCGCCGCCAGAGGCAAAGCATGCGGAATCCTGACCCTGTGTGCGGGGCCTGATTTCGTTTGTTCTGTTTGGTTGTGTTTTTCTCTCTCTGGAAGCTTGTAGGATCCTCTTTTTGCACCTGGTGCTTGCAGGCAACACAGTGGGCCGTTCCGTGCGCTGTGCTTGGCCTCGGCAGGACCTGGACGCTCCCAGCCTTCCATCCTGGGAAGTCCTTCCGTGCTTCTCCAGCCTGCTTTCCTCCATCTCCTCCAGTTCCCCCTGGAATTCCTGGTGCGCGAGCCGTGGTTCCTCTGGAGTGGACCTCTCGTTGCCCTCTTTTCTCTTTTCCAGCTTTTTGCCTTTTCACACGACTTTATGGAAGATTCCACGTGCTCTTCCAAACCTTCTTTTGAATCTGTCATTTTGCTTTCTTATTTTTAATTCCCAAGAGCTCTTTCTTATTCTCAATGACTCCCCTTTTGTAGCATCCTATTCTTATTTTGGGGGTGACAGATGTCTAATCTCTAGTTCTAGTCATTTTTGTTAAGTTTTTTCCTCCTGGAATAAGTTTTGTTTCTTCCAGACTGCTTCCCTGTTTCCCTTAGCCTCTCTCAGGTACAGGCCTCCTCAGATCCAGAAAATCTGATGTTCGAGGGGCAGCCAAACCCCTTGGTGCACAGCCTGGCGCCCTGTAGTTTGTCGTCCTCCACTCCCTGTCCCAGGACAGCCCTGCTCTGCTCCCTTCTTTCAGAAGAACCTGGGAGGACCCCATGGGGCAGGGAAGGCTCACCCTGCAAGCCTTCCAGGAAATGGAAGAAAGGGCTGGCTTTCCACCAACTGTTAGAGCAGTTGGAGTTTTCACAGGGAAGCCACTGGAACATTCATGTCTTGGAACATTATAATAAATTATCTGCACACCTCAGAAATGATTGCAGCACACAGGCGTGTCGTGACCCCAGAGCTGAGCCCTGTTAGGTTAGCTTTTAAGCTGTAAGTTTTCGAGCACCTGACATGCAGATCCTTGGTGAACTAAAAGGAGAGCGCCCCCCTTTATTAAAAGAGCACCCTGGGTCTTCTCTATCAGTAGTCATGTATTAAATGGGTCTGAGACAGCATGTATTTGAATATCTTTATTTGAGAAGATCAGTACCAGCCACCATGCCATACACACACACACACACACGCTCGCACGCGCACGCACGCACATGCACACATGCTCACACTTGTGCAGTGGTCATGTGCACACATGCTCACGCGCATGCACACATGCACATGCTCACACGCATGCACATGCTCGCAAATGCACGCACACACATGCTGACATACCGTGCACATGCTCACGCACACACACATGCTCACACACTCGTGCACATGCTCACATGCACACACGTGCACATGCTCACGCACGCACATGCACACATGCTCACACTCGTGCACATGCTCATGCACACACATGCTCACACACTCGTGCACATGCTCACGCACGCGCTCACATGCACACATACTCGTGCACATGCTCACACATGCATGCACACACATGCTCACACACTCGTGCAGATGCTCACACACGCACGCACACGTGCTCACACACTCATGCACATGCTCATACTCACACGCGCACGCACACACGCACATGCATACCCTCACACTGTGTTGACCTAACGGACAGCATCTGCTGGCACAGCAATGAAGCCTCCTCACCTGTAGAGGTGTGAAGCCACACAGCAAACTGGAAATGAAATCTGGGCGTTGGGCTGTCACTCCTCACCCTCCCCTCCCTCTGTAGGACTTTGTGGTTGGCCTCTCCATCCTCCTGCGAGGAACAGTCCACGAGAAGCTCAAGTGGGCCTTTAACCTCTATGACATCAACAAGGACGGCTACATCACCAAAGAGGTACCCCACCAAAGAGGGGTGGGGGGAGGGCTGCCCGGCCCCCTCCCCCACTGCTGTGCCATACTCCCAGCCTCTCTCCTCCGCTCCCCTGCTGCCCTGGCTGCCCTGTCTCCCTTTCCTGCTCAGAGACATGGCTCTCAGCTCCGCCCTGGAGGGGACAGCAGCCTGGGGGCTCTCCCCCTGTCCAGGCTCTTGGTCCTGGACACCTGGGTGCAGGGAGCATGGTGCTTGTTGTATGCCCCTCACCACGCAGCTTGATCTAGTTCGACAAATGTTCTTAGGCCATTCTTTCTCACAGGGAGGTCCTGAGGGAGACCCAGGTGGAGAAGCTGGGGACAGAGGGTAGGAGGAGTTGGCCTTGGCTCCCACCAACCAAGGGGGCAGGGTGCTCCCTGGGGGCAGGCGGGGGCCCTCACCATACTGGCCTACAGTTAGGTTTTGTTTAGCCCAAACGTTGTTTTGTATATGAAATAGTCGCTACAGTTTCACATTTTGGAGAGGGCACATCAGAAGCGATCTCCAGCTTCTGGCGAGTCAGAGGCTGGCGCTGAGTGCACTAGATGGGGGTGAGCTCGTCCCCGTCCAGCTGGGGCACCACCCCTGCTCACTCACTGCTGCCTTGGAGGTGCCCTCTCTGCTTCGACGCAGCCCCTCCCCTTGGGCCCTGGTACGTCCCACGTCCTTGCAGCAAAGCTCACGCCAGCCACTCCGGCCCCCCTCCAGGAGATGCTGGCCATTATGAAGTCCATCTATGACATGATGGGCCGCCACACCTACCCTATCCTGCGGGAGGACGCGCCTCTGGAGCACGTGGAGAGGTTCTTCCAGGTGAGAGCTCTAGCCCCAGACCCTGAGGGGAAGGAGGGATGGGCTCCCCCTCTTAGGACAACCCTGGGCAAGTGACTCCCCTCTCTGAGCCCTCCTCCCCCCATGAGGAGGTTAACCTTGCATCCCCCACTGGGCTGGTTGTCAGGATCCTGGGGAGCAAATTAAACCATCACCCCCACTCCCCGATCCACTGAGCCTTATCTCAGGGCAGGCCAGGGCTTGTGAATTCCAGGGCAGTTGACACCCCAGGCCAGCATTCTGGTGCCTTCCAAGAGCTCTCTCAGCCCCTCCAGAAAAACCGTGCAGGAGGAGTGGGGTTGGGGTGACCTTGCTCTGTGTCCACGAGGCCGAAAGGGGCTGAAGTTTCCACCTTCCATTTGCTGGCGGCCTATCCTGTGCCTTGGTTGCTCCATCTGCCCTAGCTGCCTGTCGGGGAGGTGAGGGGGTCAGATGAGCATGGGGATGCATTCTGGGAAGTGTAAGCCCAAGAAAGCTGCTGGGCAGTGGCTGGGTGTGGGGAGCAGACCGGGGAGGTGCCAGAGAGGTCAGCTGTGCCACAGAGGTAGCCGGGGAGGGCCCTTTACATGGCCTGGATCCAGGGTAGAGGACAGAAGGGACAGGTTGGGATGGAGGGGACCCACAGACTCACTGAGGACATGGCTTGGGTTACAGAAAATGGACCGGAATCAGGACGGGGTGGTGACCATTGATGAGTTCCTGGAGACCTGTCAGAAGGTAGGTGGGCATCAGGAGTTGAGGACACCCAGGGTCCTGCCCCTGCCAGTCCCCGAGCCCCTCCCGACCTCCAAACTCCATGTTCACACCTTTGTCTGAACCCATCCCTTTGCCACCTGCTCCTGCCAGCCCACAGCCCACAGGCACACCATCCTTCAGATGCCCTCTAATGCTTCACATCAGAGGGGCAGACGTGGGCCAACAGGAGGATGGTTGGGCCCTGGGGCCCTCAGCGTGGGGCCACACTGTGAGAAAGGCGCCTGGAGCCTCCCCCAGCCTTGCTGTTGACCTTCCTCTTCAGAGCACCCTTGGGGGCCGTGACATGTGCCTCCACTGGGCTTAGCCATCTGCATCAGTCCCAGAGTGGCCTCTCGGGTGCCTCTGGCCTCCATCTGAGTGCAGCCAGGGAAGTTTGTCCATCAGCAAGTCAGCAGCCCCCAGATACGCTTGCAGTCAGGCTCTGGGGCTGAAGAGAGCCTGTGCCTGACCAGCTACCCCTTCACCCGGGGAGAGAGACAGAGGGGTCACTGCAGGGTTCCGAGTCCCTGGCAAGGATCTGCTCAAGGTAGGATCAGTTTGGGCATGGCCCCGCCCTGCCCACCCGGGGTCTGACCAGGCGTCTCCTCCTTCTCTCTCCACACAGGATGAGAACATCATGAGCTCCATGCAGCTGTTTGAGAACGTCATCTAGGACATGTTAGTGGGGAGGGGTCCTTGAGTGGCCACCACCACCTCTGCCCCCAGAGAAATCTCAATCCTGCAGGAGCAGCCTCCATGAGAAACTTTTCTAATATATTTGCAAAAAGCGAACAGTTTGCTCTAGACACACACACACACACACACACACACACACACAGAGCCCATTCCTTTGGGCTGGTAGAGGGGGTGCAGAGGTCAGGGAGGGGCTGAGTCCGGCTGGGAGCTGGATCCAAGCGATGAGAGCTATACTACCCGGCCAGCCCCCGACCAGCTTCCGGCCAGCAGTGGAGTGGGGCTGCCTCTGGAGTGGGTGCTGAAAGGGCCGTGTGTGCAGGCTGCTGGCCACGGGGTGCTGCCAGGAAAGCGCTCGAGATCCCCTACAGGAGAGGGTCCAGTCTCCAAAACAAAGGCCCCACTGGTGTGAGTCCCCTCGCCCCTCCCTCCCGCCACCCTTCCTTCCCACCACACATGGGCCAGGTTGTGGGGGCTGCTCTGGCCTTCTTGTCCCCCAGCTACTCCCCTGCCACCCAACTTCATTCCCAGAAAGCTCGTCACCACAGGACACTTGTGGGGCAGTGGGATCAAGAGAGTTTGGACAAGGAAAGAGGTAGTAATGGAGACAGCCTGCTGTTTCCTGGAAACACTTCCCTGGGGTCCCAGGATGCCTGCCACTGCATTGGCAAGCTCCGGTGGTAAGGGACCACTGGACTCTCTCCATCCTTTCAAGCTCAGGGATTGGGTTTCTTGGTGGAGAATCTTAGGGGAACTGTCTGCCAAGTCCACTGAAATGGAAGAAGCCTTACCTTGCCTCCGTCCTAGCTCAGTGGGAATGAGGTAGGTGGGGCTGCCCATACCCCTCTGGCCTAGAGCGTTCAACCCCAAGGTCATAATAGGTTCTAAGAAGAGGTCACAAGGATCAGGGACTGGCAGCCTGGGAGCCCAGATGGCAGAGCAGGCCTGAGAAGGGGCTTCTCCCTCCTTTCTTGTCAGCTCCTGTCTCCCTTGGCCCCCAGCTTGGATGAGCTCCCCCCCACCACTTTCTGGTTAGGGTCCTAGAGCAATGTGGCCATCCCTCTATACACAGGCTCACCCAACCCCATACAAAAAGCACAAGCACCCAGAGCAGCTCAGGTTGCAGCTCACAAAGGGATCCAAGGACACTCTGTTTTTCCAAGATCGGGCCCTCCTAGAGGGCTGAGGCCTGGGTCACGGTGGCCCCCAATACAGGGAGCTCTGGAGAAGAAGCATGGGGATCCGTTCTGTGCCTCAGAGCCATGCGGGCTCAAAGCCCATCCCCAGCCCAGCCCAGCTCACCAACATTCAAAAGCACAAATCGTAGAGCTTCCCCTTGTCTGGGTTCTGCTCTGGGATGGAGGCTGAGGTCAGCCTGAAGGCAGAGCCAAGAGTGAGGGCTGAGGGGCCTGAGGCTGAGTGGTAGGTCAACAGAAACCCCTAGGAAAGAGAGAGAGGCTGCTCTTATCTGCCCAGGCCTCCCCAAGAAGGAACCCAGTCCCAGGTAGCGTGGGCCTGAGGAACATTCCCATACAATACATTCCACCGGCTGCCACCCCCTCTCTGCTCAGGCCTGGCCCAGGGGTGAGCAGGGCCCTCAAAGGAAAGGGGGAATGGCGGAGGCCGTGGAGATTGGCCTGGTTTGGCCATGGGGACCCCTTGGCACCCACACACAGGTGGTCCTCTCCCTCGGAATTGTACTGACACCCCATCTCCAGTTTGACTGGGGGGGGCGGGTCTTTCTTCCCTCCTCCAGGAGGGCATCAGCTTTCCCTGGCTCAGGGATCTTCTCCCCCTCTGCCCACCCCCAGCCCCAGCCCAGCCCTCCCAGCTGGCGTAGCTGTGCTTCTGAGGGGCCGAAGCCATAGGAGAGGGTCACCACCATGCCCCTGCCCCTCTTGGCCTGGGGCCAGACTGGCTGCACGTCAAGCAGGAGGGGTCTGTCTCCCACCCTGGGATGCAGACTGGCCGCATGTCTGCATGGCAGAAGCGTCTCCCTTGGGTGCAGCCTGGGAGGGTGGTTCCTGTTTTCAGCGCCCACCAATATTCAGTCCTGTATATTTTAATAAAATAAACTTGGCAAAGAAGAGGGACTCTTGTTGGCTTTATCCCAACTCTGGATTTCAGCCCAGCCCCTCCCATCCCTGCTGCTGTTAGCCATGGCTCCTGCCCAGGGCTGTGCTGGTAAATGTTTGACATTCCCTGAATTGTAGCATTTGCCAATGTCCACGCTCACTGGCACTCGCTCCGCTCCGCTTGCTTGCAGGCTCCCGCTGTGATGTCACTGAAGGTGGAGCCAGGAAGGGAGGCCCGCCGTTGGGAAGCCTTTACTAGAAGCTCCAGGCCCGCAGCCTCTGCAGAGCTGGTGGGGCAGGGTGACTTCTTGAGGTGCCATTTGTATTTCATTCCCAGACCATTTTTCTTTTCCAGTTCCAAGAAGTCGTTTCTGCCGTGTCCCCTTGGCTGGAGGGTGCAGGTTACAGGGCAGAAGCAGAATTGGCCTGAAGATAGCTTCCTCTCCTGGCTTTATTTTCAAAAGTGTAAACTCGGTGAGAATGATGCCAGGGGCGCAGCAAGAAGTGAGAACCTGGCAGGGAGGAGAGGAAGGGCTTTCCCCAACTCAAGGATGGGGAGGAGGGAGGTTCTGGGGGGATCTGCAGTGCTTTAAGGACCAGACCCCATGCCATGTGACATCACCTCCATAGTGAACACAGACCCACGCCTCCATGAGTCACCAGGTTTGGCTGATGGCCATCACAGCAGTAGTTGGGAGGACAGGTGACAGGAACCCACTTCCACCCCCACACACTCCAAAGACCCCTCTCCACCTGAGCCCCAGGGCCTTGGCACAGTCCAGGTAATGAAGCCCTGATCTTGCTGTCTCGGATGGGATATCCTGCATTTGCCATGGGCTGACCACCATGCTGAGCATGTTTACTCTGGTCACAGCCTAAAGGGCACAGATGGGGAAGCTGGGTTAAAAGATCTTGGGACCTCCCAGTCATTGAAGAATGGAGCTAAGCTGGTGGCTCTAGGCTGGTTGTAAGCACTGACTCACTTCATGGGTCTACAGAGCTCAGAGTGGGGAATGCTCATCCATCCATCATCCCTCCTCCCTCCATCTATCCATCATCCATCCTCCTTCCAACCATCCATCCATCCATGCATCCATGCATCCATCATCCATCCATTTATACTTCTGTTTTCCACTCATTCACTTGGCACCTTCCTGACCTGGACACTCAGTGCAGAGGAGGTGCCTAGGGTATGGTATGCCTTCTGTGTGGCTGGATGGCAGTGATGGGTCCAAAGGAGCCCTGGGTTCAGGGACAGGAGACATTAGTCCTGACCATAAAACGTATGTGGCCTTGGACAAGTCCCATCCTCTCTTGCTCTCTGGATGTTGGTGTAGAAGAGAAGGAGGGAACACTTCCCAATTCATTTTAAAGAGTGGTATTACCAAGAGTTTTAAAAAAAATCAGTCACGGGTAGGATAAGAAGGAAAAATTACAGGATATTCTCCACTATAAAACAAAGATGTAAAAAAAATCAGAGTATCAGTAAACTCATTTCAACAATGTATGTTATATGTACATGATATATGTAATATATCATGACAGATTTGGCTTTATCCCAGAAATGCAAGGTTTACCATTTAAAAATATAGGCACCTCAGTTTCCAATAACATGGAGTGTCTAGGTAACTGGATTATTCCTTCCACTGAAAACAACTAAAAATCTAGAATAAATAACTTCTTAGAAACATCATTGAACTGACCAAAAGGTAAAGCATTCTTGGGCCAGGAACTGAGTGGATGTTTCCACATTCAGAGATGTAAGCAGAGCCCTGAAAGGACTTTTTGAAACAGGTGAGCTTGGCTGAGCTTTGGTTTCGCATCCTTCCAAAATCTAAGGTATAAGAGATAAAGCCCAGGATCCACCCAGGTGAGAAGTCTATCAAGAAATCCTTCCTCCACAGAACTGGAGCCCCAGTTACCCCTTGGAGATAATGAGCGTGAAATAGAAACAAACCGAGCTGTTTCCACTTTCTCTCTCAGGAGGCTGCAAGAAAAATTGACTATCTCAAGCCCCCAGTAAAACTGGGAAAATTCACCCCTAAAATGAGAAAGCATGAGGGGCACCTGGGTGGCTCAGTCAGTTGAACATCTGACTCTTGATTTCGGCTCAGGTTGTGATCTTGGGGTCCTGGGATCGAGCTCAGCAGGGAGTCTGCTTGAGATTCTCTCTCTCCCTCTCCCTCTGCCCCCACCCTGCACGTGCGCATGTTCTCTCTCTCTAAAATAAATAAATAAACCTTCAAAAATATTAGGAAGCATGAGCTAAACTTTATGAGTTTGCAGCCCAAATCCACAAGAAAATATGATGGAGAATTTAATTGGTAGTGATCTCTGTAAAGTCGAAGGAAAATGAGCAGATTTCAGTCAACAATGACTGAGTATTCAAAGAAACACGACACCGTAAGTGAGGTTTAGCAGAAACACCAGGCTGCGTCAACAGACCCAGAGGGCTCCCGATAATGGAATTACCAGACAAAACTATAAATGACTATATTTGTTTATAGAAATAAAAGGCAAACTTGAAAATGCATGTTGAAAACACTATACTGAATGCCTAAGCATATCTGAAAAAAGAATCAGGGGATGGGGGGGAAAAGTGTATATATATATAGTGACTAAATTTAAAACTCAAGGAATGGGTTTAGCAGGAAATCAGGCCCAGCTGACAAGATCATTGACTTGGAAATCAATCTAAAGAAATTATTCAAATTCTAACTCAGAGAAATAAAGAAATAGAAACTATATAGAGGTAAATAAACATAGAAAATAGAGTGAGAAAGTAAACCTTAAATCTCAATGGAGTCCTGAAAAAAAAAAAAAAAAACGGGAATGGCCAAGAAGTTCCAGGCTTGACTTAACACTGTTTTTGTCATGGTTCTCCTGGCCAAAGGGGATGGGTGTTAAGGAATCGGCTCACGTGATTGTGAGGACTGGCAAGTCTGAAATATGCAGGGCAGGGTGGCAGGCTGGAAACTCAGGCAAGAGTTGAAGTTACAATCTTGAGTCCAAAATTCACAGGACCTGCCAGCAGGGTAGAACCTGGGGCAAAATTTCTGTGGCAGTCTTGAAGTGGATTCCTTCTTGAACTTCCAGGAAACCTAAGTTTTTGCTCTTAAGGCCTTCAACTGATGGAATAGGCCCACCCACATTCTGGTGGGTAACCTGCTTTACTTAAAGTCTGCTGATTCTAACTAGTAATGGTAAGCACATCACAAGATACCTTCACAGAGACATTTAGACTGCTGTTGGGCACCATAGTTTGGACAAGCCTGAGGGACACCTGAACACAGAAGATTAATCACTACAGACACCAATACACTGATTTAAGAAATTCAAACAAGTCCCAAGCAGGCTAAATAAAAGGAGACTGTCACCTAAGACATAGTATACTGAAACCACAGAACACCAGAAACAAAGACCACCAAGCCAGCCAGAGAGGAAAGAGCAACGGACTGACAAATGACATCTCATTGGTAACAATGATGCTAAAAGACAGTGGGTTATCTTCAGGTTGTTCAAAATAACTGCCAACCTGGAACTGTAGCCTGGGCAACATAAAAATGTTTTCAGACAAACATAACGAGAGAGTTTGCCATCAATAAACACCGAAGAAAATTCTGAGAGATTTATTTCATCTCAAGGTCTGAGGTGCAAGAAGCATGAAGAGCCCAGAGAGCAGGAAACTTTAAGCCCCTTCCCCTGCTCCGGGCACTGGTTCTGTGACACTTGGCTGCTCGCTGACTATACTTTCCTAGCGTGTGCAGTGTGTCCTCTTGCTACCAAACCCCTTTCCCGCTGGACCGCACACTCTCACTGTCTCCAGAGGTCTGAAGAACGCTCTTCCTGCTGGGTATCAGCAGCCTATGGATTGACTGCCACCGGACAGGTGTCGGGGCTGGTCCGGTCAGCTATGTGGACCAGGATGAAGTGACTCGCCCCCCAGTAATCAACAGAAGTCTGGACTAGAGGGGGTGGAGCTGCCCAAGGTGGTGGGGGTGCTGGAGGCTGAGGGAGGCTTCTTAATGGAAATCTGCTCCTCTCTACCCTGCCTGAGGGTAGAGAAGACCTGTGTCCTTACACAGCTCCATAACCTCCAGACATGCTACACCTCTAAGGCCCTGTGACATTTAGGGCATAGGGCCCATGCTTTGGTTCTGGAGCTTTCTGTTTCATCCTAAGCACATCAGTTTACCTTGCTGAGCCTCAGTTTCCACACCGTAAAATGAGCCAAAAAATAACCCTCTGATAGAATTGTTATGATGATTAAATATGAATATTTACTAGCCTCTTGATAAATATGAACATCCTTCCTTCTTACCCCGCTGAAATTTTCATGTGTTTTCTCCCCTTTCTATAGAAGGGTGGCTCATATCAATAAGCCGCCAGAGAAAGGACAGATGTTTCAAAAGGAGTTTCCAGGTATTGGATATAAACCTGTGATGGTTCCCAGTTTCCCTGGTAACTTCCAAAGCCTATTTGGGGAGCAGGTGGCTAAGGAGGAGCAATCTGTGCCATCAGGCCACATCAGGCAACCTGCTGTCCACGTGCCCCATCCTCCTGCCACCACTCACTGCGTGGTCACACTGACCTGCCCCAGACAGGAGAGAGGGCCCAGCGCAAGCGCAGAGGGTCCTGTGGCCAGGCTCGTCTCATTCACTCTCATGGGCCTACCCAGGAGGCCCCTCCTTGTTACCTTTATTGCAGGGAAGGGGAAAATTGAGGCCCAGAGACACTGGGTAAGGAGCCCATACCCTTCCCCATAGTGTTCTGCTACACAGCTTTCCAGAGCAATGGCCAGCCTATGATTCAGAAGATGCATGGCTTCTCTTCCAATTTTATTGGAGACCCCGTTGGCTTGTGGTTACAAGTGCTGTGCTCCCCGTTGACCACCAGGGGGTGACCGCACTGCAAATGGGCCTCCACACAGATTTCCTGCCCTCAGGTTCCCGGAGGAAACTCCTTGGGAGGGAAGCTACTTGCATTTCTTTCACAGCCCAAAGACATTTTCCTATTTCTGCCTCATTCTCCACGTGGTTTTTCTTCAGAAAACGGACTTGATCAAGTAATAATTCCAGAAGAGTCGGCCAAGCTGGGTGCTGGGAGAGAGGACACACTGTCAGTGCCTATTTTATTAACCAGGACACACATAACTACTCATCAGACTGCATAACTGTTACCACACGGAACTGATTTAATTCCAGCCCATAGCAAGGAAGTTAACATTTGGGTTCCCCAGTTAGCCTTGCCCATGAGGCTTTTGAAAATCCTGAAAAAAGCTTGAAAAACCCAATGACACTCTTTAGGGTCTAGAAAGCCAGACAGGAGACAGTAGTTTGTCGCAGAAACATCTGGGCTGTCAGAGATCCTATGGGAAGGAGTCGTGTGTAGAGCAGGCTTCAAACAGCTGAGAGTGTGATCCTGACAGAAGCAAACTTTGAAACAACCACCCCCTCCCCTACAACCACGTGTGGGGACTGAGATCTGTTTGCAATCTCCCAGCACTCTTCTGTCGCTAACCTTTGCTCAGTGCCCTGGAGCCCTCAGTAACAGCTGCCTCAGAGGCTCCCAAAGTTGCAGAGCTGTTCTGTCCTCTGTGAGCTTCCGATGGTTGTGTGTCTGCTTTGGGTGGTTTTCTGCCTCCTCCTTCACACCAGGCAGTGACACTCCAGTAATCCTTTTCCCTGCCCCTGCCAAATTCCAAATTCCTTGGTCTTCGCTAGGGGAGGCATCATTCTACATTTCTTTTTTTAAGATCTTTATTTATTTATTTGACAGAGAGAGACACAGCGAGAGAGGGAACACAAGCAGGGGGAGTGGGAGAGGGAGAAGCAGGCTCCCCGTGGAGCAGGGAGCGCGAGGCAGGGCTCGATCCCAGGACCCCGGGATCATGACCTGAGCTGAAGGCAGACGCTTAACGACTGAGCCACCCAGGTGCCCTCATACTACATTTCTTAGACACCTTCCCACACACCAGGTGTGGCCTGCAATGTGAGGAGACCACCGTGGATAAGCCACAATCTCTGCCTTTGGGAAATTCAAGTCCTGTGGGGATCCAGAAGGCAAAAAGTCCCAGGCAGGGATTCAGACCATGAGGGAAGTTACCAAGAGGCACACGCCGGGGTGGAGTGAGGGGGAGGGGGACAGAGCTCATCCAGGAGGATTGCCAGAGGACCTGGACTTCCCATAGATTGTGAGTAAAACAAGAGGAAACAGTGAGGTTCCTCAAAGTGAGGAACTGAGGGACCCTCCTCAGGATAAGTATTTGTGATGTCCATTTAGAGTGGTTGGGAGCCTTTTTTCCCCAGTCTATCCTGCCTTCCCTGACACATTCCAGACAGGAGCTTTGGTGCAGAGTCAGTAAAGCTTTGAGAGCTAGTGCGAGGCCCTCCTCAAGCCAGGTTCTGTCACCCTGGAACTGGTTCCTTGTTCCTTGCATTGCCCCATTAACCTTCTCCATCCCAGACAAGCCCCCAAGGCCATGGACACTCCTGCCAGCCCAAAGCGGGTACTGGGCCCCCCTCCCTGCCCCCTTGCCCACTCACATGAGCTCTAACCCTTCCGGTTAGAGGAGTATCAGAGCCAGTCATCTCTGGTTTCACATGGACCAGCTATAATCACATGGACTTTGTCTGAACTAGCTTGTTGTGAAGAGAATGTGCAGAATCTAGCTGCCTGCAAAGTGAGCTCTGCAGGGTTTAGAGATTAGAGAACAGGGTGGGGTATAGACAGGGTCCAATCTGCACAGAGACTGGTGCCTGTAGGGCAGAACCGGAGACGGCGTGGCCAGGAATAACCTTTCCCTAAGCAGAGAGGGCCAAGATGAGGGGATCTGTAAGAAACTCTCTATCCATTGCACCCACACTCCCGACCATTCATGCAAGAAACTGCACATATCTTGAAGGGGAAGATACGGGTTTAATTAGGCCTTGGCCAGAGCTGAGAGGTCCCAGAGAAGGGGCCTGACAGAAAATGCCGGTGTGGCCCTGGGGAAGGGATTCAGGCTCCTCCTGAACAGGCATCTGAGCGCAGCCTTCTCTTGGGTGCCGGTGGCACCAGTCAGGGGGCCGTCCAACCCGCAAACGTCGCTCCGACGGCTGTCCTGACTGCCAAGGGCCATCAGCCTTAGGACAGGGCTCCCTGACAACTGCCGTGTACTTCTTTGTTCTGTCTGTTCCTCCAGCAGGAAACCCCAGCTTCAGTAATGCCTTGGCAGCCACGCTACCTCCAAGCCAAGCGAGGCAATGCCTTTCCCTGCCAGTGATTGGTTGAGGGGCGGGCACCTGACCCGATTACAGCCAATGAGGTCCAGGGAGACATGTGCTGGGCATGCTGGGAAAAACGCTGCCGCCTTACTCTCAGAAGCTGGGGCGTGTGAGAGCTGGGGCTGTTCCTGCATCTTTGTCCCTGCAGGAGCCGTGGGAATGAAGCTTGTGCAGAAGATGGCCTGACTGAGGGATGAAGCGAGAGGAAGCAAGGTCCGGGGAAGGCAAGTGGGGGCAGGGGGTGGCCCTCGAGCTAAAAGTCAAACTGTACTTTAAGCAGGCCCCTCCCAGTCTCTATAGACTCTTCACTTATGAGCCCCTAATAGGATTCCCCTCCTCACCCCCTCCACCCCCTTAAGCCAGTTAGAACTGGGTTGACTGGCACTTTTCCTGAAAAATTCTCAATTGCTGTGAGCCATAATGTGAAGCTCAGCTGTGGGGTGGTGAACGTGCTTTCCAGACTCCAGCGGGCCCCGAAGGAAGGGGGGTCCGCGGTCAGCGTGCCCGGTGCTGTCTCTCCTGCCAGATTGTGGGCATCTTGCGAGCGGGAGCCATGGTACTGGCACTGTGGCGGGCACATGGGGTCAGGGAGTGGTCAGTAATGCCGCTGAACTGAAGGTTATAGGGAAGGAGGCCAGGGCAGACAGCCCAGGGTGGGGCCCCGTGTCAAGGCCCTGAGGCTGCTGGGTCATGGGCCCAACTTTCCCACGGCACCAGGGTCAAAGTCTCTTTGAAACATCTCTGGCCTGCGCTGTAGGGGGCCTTAGCCTGAACACACACCCCAGCCCCAGCCCAGTCCCTCTTTCTTCCACTTTTACCTTCCTGAGCAATTCTGGCTGTCCTGACCCAGGGGCAGAGCAAATGAAGCCAGGCAGTGCTTTTTCCCAGTTTTGAGAAATTACCAAGTACAGGAAAACATCCAGAAACTAAAAATAAAGCCCCAAAGAGCAGGCCGGCAGTGCCCCATAGCCAACTGCCAGCCCAGCCAGTACTGTGAAATCCTCAAGTTCCCTGCTTTGTTGACAAACTTCCCCAGCCCCAAGTGGAACTTTGTCCTGGGCAGAGCACATGGGGCCCAAAGGAAGGAGACTGTGGTCTCTGACTTGTGTGTCCCCCCACCCCAGGCCGTGTCCCCTGTGTATGTGGGACAGGCATCAAGAGACTGGTGTGGAAGGCATCTTCACTCCAGCTCCCATCCATCCCAGCCCTGGGCCCATACTTCACCATTCTTTCGTCATTGGAAAAAACAACCGTTGTACACCCGGCACTCTTCCGGGGTCTGAGGATAAAATGGCAGAATATTTGCAAACCCTTCCCTGGTGGAGCCTATAATTTCCTGGAGACAAGGCATTAATAAAGTCAGCCACTCAAAAGAGTTTGCATTTACAACCAGTGCTACAGCCACAAAAGTGAGGTCTGTTGTTCCGTGAGAACCTTTGGACAGGCCACATGACCTCAGGAGGCTTCCTGAGGGAAGTGGCATGTGAGCTGAGCCTGAAGGATGAGTAGGAGTGAGCCAGGCAAAGGGCTGTGACACGAGAGGGAGACAGCACTGCCCAGAATCGGGCTAGATTGATGGGGCTTGGAGCCCGGAATCCTGAGCGCAAATGGAGGAAAAATGGGGAGGTCCTCTGAAGGCTTGGGCATAGCCTGAGAGCAGCAGGAAGCCGCTGATGAGTGGCCTGTCAAGTCAGTGTTGTGAAAATGCCCCTCTGGCTGGAACATGGACACCAAGTTGGAGGGGGCCAGACACCAGAGAGGAGGTTGTTGTGGTCTGCTCTTGCGGCATAGCAGTCCTTGGTTATTAGTACATCTCACAGTGATGCTTGTGCCAGGTCTCTGGTGCCCTTGCCGATAGACAGTGGCTGGGGTAGGAGTCATCTAATAACTGAAGTTTATGGCAAATAGGGATGCTATATGGAGCCTCTGGAAAGCACCGATAAGAGAATCATCATGGTCCAGGTTCTAGGACTGTGGAGCATGTCTATATATAACCCTCTTCTGAAATATCTCCTCTCACTTCAAGAAACAGCTCTGGCTTGCTGTTGGGCTTTGTTAGAGACTTAGCACCTAAGTATGGGATATGAGGTACTGAGCTTCCCAAATAATCTGGGTGTTGTTGGACACCCCCCTCCCCCGTCATAAGGTTGGACATGTGCAGCATCAATCTGTCATCAAATGGAAATGGTAGAGTCCAAGCTCAGGCAGGTGTGGAAGATACGACTAAGTTGGATGAGCAGGTGACTCACATTCTTTTCACACCAATTCCAGTTGCATTGCCTCCTCTCTCTCAACCCACGTGCAAGGCTTCCTGTGATGGTCTTTGGGGTCAGTTTACTGAAGATGAAAAAACTCAAGCATGGTTTACAGAGGGGTCTGCATGATAGGATGCTGATACTTCCCCAAAGTTACAAGGCAGCATGACTCTCAGGGATGACCTTGAAGGTCAGTGGTAAAGAAAAATCTTCCCTGTGGCTAGAACTTTGGGCAATATGTTTGATTTTCTGGACTGAGAGATGGCCAGAAGTATGAATCTACTGGTTATTGATTCATGAACAGTTGTTAATGGTTTGACTGTATGGCCAAGAACTTGGAAGGAACAGGAATGGAAGATTGATATAATAGGGTTCTCCAGAGAACAGAACTAACATAGGTAGATGAATAGATAGATAGATAGATAGATAGATAGATAGATTTTTAAAAAGATTTATTTATTTATTTGAGACAGAACATGCATATGTGCAGACAGGAGGGGCAGAGGCAGAGGGAAAGAGAGAAACTTAAGCAGACTCTGTACTGAGTGTGGAACCAATTTGGGGCTTGATCTCACGACCCTGAGATCGTGAGCTGAGCTGAAACCAAGAGTCAGATGCTTAACCGACCGCATCACCCAGGTGCACAGATAGATAGACATTTTAAGGAACTGGCTCATGTGATTGTGGAGGCTTTGTGTGTCCAAAATCTAACAGGATAGGCCAGCAGGCTGGAGACTGGGAAGAGCTGCAGTTTGAGTTGAAAGGCCATCTGCTGGCAAAATTCCTTCTTGCTTGGAGTGGGGGTGGGTACCTATCAGTTTTTGTTCTATTAAGGCCTTCAATGGATTGGACTATGGAGGGCAGTCTGCTTTACTCATACTCCACTGATTTAAATCTTAATTTCATCCAAAGAATACTCTCACAGAAACATACAGAATAAGTTTGACTATATTTCTGGGCACTGTGGCCAAGCCAAGTTGACACATAAAATTACCATCACAGGCACCTGGGTGGCTCAGATGGTTAAGCGTTTGCCTTCGGCTCAGGTCATGATCCCGGGGTCGTGGGATCGAGTCCCGCATCGGGCTCCCTGCTCCTTGGGAGCCTGCTTCTCCCTCTGCCTCTCTCTCTCTCTCATGAATAAATAAATAAAATCTTAAAAAAAAAAAATTACCATCACAATTGATGACAAGTCTAGAGAAGAGGTATGTGGATGGACCTCCCTGAAAGGACACAGACCATGAAGATAGTAGCGTACATGTGAATGCCCACCAAAAGGCATCCATTGCTGAGGAGACACTTAACAATAGGTGGACAAAATGACATACTCTGGATGTTAGTTAGCCTCTCTCCCCAGCCACCCTGGTGCTTGCTCAATGGGCCCATGAACAGAGTGACCAGGATGGCAGGAATAGGGTCCATGCATGGTCTCAGCAGTGTGCACTTCCTCTTACCAAGACTGACCTACCACTGCTGCTGAGTGCCTAATCTGCAGAGATCAGTGTTAATCCCTGATATGGCACCATTCCTTGTGGGCACCAGCTAGCCATCCGGCGGCAGGTGGATTACATTGGACCTCCTCCATCATGGAAAGGGCAGAGATTTGCCCTCACAGGACCCATATTAGTTTAATGAAAAATACAACAGCAAAGGTTAATGGAAAACTACAGAAATCAAAAAAGGCAGGACAACTGAGGGCTCAAACCTTTTGGGAATGAGAGTTTAGGTCACTCCTTTAGGTAAAGAACCCTGACTAGTTGAGGTTCTCATTGAGGGCAGGGGAATACAGAGTGTGCAGTGAAAAAAGAAAGCTAGCAATATCGGTTACAACCTTGTGACAAACTACAGAAAGGAGAACTGTAGGAATTTTGCTGCTCTTTTTATGGTTTTTGGTTTTTTTTCACTGATTTTTTAATCACTCTTTTCATCATCATAAGTATACTTTTTAATCCCCATCCCCTATTTTCCCCCATCCCCCTACCTCCCACCTCCCCTTTGGTAACCATCAGTTCTCTATAGTTAAGAGTCTGTTTGTTGGTTTGTCTTTTTTTTTCTTTGCTCATTTGTTTTGTTTCTTAAATTCCACATATGCGTGAGATCATATATTTGTCTTTCTCTGACTCATTTCTAACTAACTCTTTACCTCTGTCCATGTTGTTGCAAATGGCAAGATTTCGTTCTTTTTATGACTGAATAATATTCTATTATACACACAGACACACACACAGGCACACCACTTCTTTGTCTAGTCGTCTGTCGATGGATACTTGGGCGGCTTCCATAGTTTGGCTGTTGTGAATAATGCTGCAGTAAACAGGGGTGCATATGTTCCTTTGAATAATTTGTGGTTTTGTATTTTTTGGGTAAATACCCAGTAGTGCAATTACTGGATCATAGGGTAGTTCTATTTTTAATTTTTTGAGGAACTTCCATACTGTTTTCCCTGGTGGCTGCACCAGCTTGCATGCATTCCCACCAGCAGTGCACGAGGGTTCCTTTTTCTCCACATCATCACCAACACCTGTTGTTTCTTGTGTTTTTTATTTTAGCCATTCTGACAGGTGTGAGGTGATGTCTCATTGTAGTTTTGACTTGCAGTTCCCTGATAATGAGTGATGTTGAGCATCTTTTGATGTGTCTATTGGCCAACTGTATGTCTTCTTTGGAGAAATGTCTGTTCATGTCTTCTGCCTATTTTTTAATTGGATTAATTGCTTTTTGGTTATTGAGTTGTATCAGTTCTTTGTATATTTTGTATTATAACTCTTTATTGGATATGTCATTGCAACTGTCTTCTCTCATTCAGTATGTTGCCTTTTAGTTTTGTTGATAGTTTCTTTTGCTGTGCAGAAACTTTGTATTTTGATCTAGTATTTCCTTTGCCTCAGGAGACATATCTAGAAAAATGTTGCTATGGCTGATGTCAGAGAGATTACTGCTTGTGCTCTCTTCTAGGATTTTTATGGCTTCAGGTCTCACATTTAGGTCTTTAATCCATTTTGAGTTTATTTTTGTGTATGGTGAAAGAAAGTGGTCCAGTTTCATTCTTTTGCACGTGGCTGTCCAATTTTCCCAACACCATTTGTTGAAGAGACTGTCTTTCCCATTACATGTATTTTCCTTCTTTGCCAAAGATTAATTGGCCATATAATTGTGGGTTTATTCCTGAGTTTTCTGTTCCATTCCATGGATCTATGCATCTGTTTTTATGCCAGTACCATACTGTTTTGATTACTACAGCTTTGTAGTTTAACTTGAAATCTGGAATTGTGATACCTTCAGTTTTGCTTTTCTTTTTCAAAATTGCTTTGGTGTTCGAAATCTTATGTGGTTCCATACAAATGTTAGGATTGTTCTAGTTCTGTGAAAAGTTTTTCTTATTTACTATTTGATCATTACATTTGGACATGCTAACCATTTGTTCCTCTCTCCTTCCCAATTTTCCTTTATACACAAGTTATCAGAACTTAATTTTACATTTTAGGCAACAGAATATTCTAATCCAGGGCTGGCACTAAATTTATGATGGATACCGTGACTCTTGGGGAAAGGGTGAGAACTTCTTTACTCCTAGGAAGCATAACCTCATATTAGATAGCAATCAAGAGTTGTTTTGTTGATGTATAGAATTTAAATATGTGTCAAGGGTGAATATGGAAGCAGAGTAGTCAAAGGGTTGGACTGTGCCAGTTACCTATTTATTGCTTGTCAGCTCCAGAGTCACCTGTTTTGCCTACTCTGTAAAAACGGACCCAGGCCCTTTAAATATTTTCTCCTTGCCAGCTGACCCTGAAACATTGTCTGCAGAGGGCACTGGAGAGACATTCCAGGAGGACAGGGTTTTGCTTCCTGGCGTCAGCATTCTCACTAGACAGCCTCTCCAGCAGCAGGATCCTGCTGCATTCCCCACTTCCGCAGTGCCCAGCTCCTGCAGTACCTGGTACCAGCAGCACCTGTGGCCAGCAGCCTCCCGTGGCACCCCCTCCGCCAGGTGGCTTTGTAACAAAGTGCTTGCAGCAGAATGTTGCCAGTACCCCAGAGGGCGGATTTCAGGTGAGCTCCAGATTTCTAGTTCCAGCACTGAACATCTCTGCCAACTCCAACAAGGTCTGGATCTCCGCCCTGGCAGGTTTCTTCCTTGGCTGTTTCCTTGAGCCTTAAGGGTTTGACTGCTCCTTGTATCTGATGCTTTTATATTCTTTAGAGTCTTACTGGGCAATCCCTCATGAAGCCAGTCCCCTGTTATAGTTAATACTTCCTTATGTTAAGCTTAAATCTGTTCAAATTACCGTGTGATTTCTTTCCTGATTGGACCCAGACTGATACACTGTCTTGAGAGAGCCAAGAAGCAGCTGTACCACCTTTTATTACCTAGCTGTTACAGGCTGAATTGTGTCCTTCCAAAATTCATATGTTGAAGTCCCAACCCCTAGTACCTCAGATTGTATTTGGAAATAAGTCTTTTAAAGAGGTAATTAAATTAAAATGAGGCTGTTAGGGTGGGTGCTAATCCAGTGTGACTAATGTCCTCATAAGAGGAAAGTTGGACACAGACACAAGGGGTGCATGCACAGGGGGGCGACCATGTGAAGAGCCAGCAAGAAGATGGTCATCTGCAGGCCAAGGAGAGAGCCCTGAGAAGAACCCAACCTGCTAACACCTTGATCTCAGATTTCCAGCCTCCAAAACTGTGAGAAAACAAATGTCTGTTCTTTAAGCCACCCGCCCTGATGGCAACCCCAGCACACAAGTCCACTGGCCTCGGCAGTCAGGCAGGGTCATCTGCCACACTGTATTTAGTAGAAGGGAGTCACTAAGTCCAGCCCACAGAAAAGGGGATGGAAATTAGATACCTCTTATTGATGGAAGGAGCATCAGAGAATTTGTGGACATGTTTTAAAATCATCACAGAGGCATAGCAGGACTACCGCCAGGTAGGATATCTTAGTGGTTTGGCCTGGATGCTGGGAAGTCTAACAATTCAGATCTGGGGAGGTACTGTTGCTAGGACATGAAGATGGGTTGGAAATGGAAGTGAGAGTGTGGGAAGGGCAAGGACTGAATTCTGGTTTGGGAACTGCCCAGCTGGATGGAAGCTCCTGACATCTCTGAGAGATGAAGACTGTGTTTGATGTGGAAAAATTGTAAGTTCAGTCTTGGACATGTTGTTTATGGCCCTTTCGAGACATCAGGATGGAGATGTCCAATAGTCAGTTGGGTTCATGTGAGACTTCATTCTATGGTGATAATTAAACCATCACACATGAGAAGGGTTGCCTAGGGATCCCACTGAGTGGGGAGAAGAGCAGTAAGGACCATGCCTTGAGAGATGCCAACATCTATAGGTTGGATGGAGGAATGTGAGTTTGAAAGAGACTGAGATGGAGGAGGAAATTAAAGAAAAGTGTGGTGTGGGCGGAGACTTACAGTTCAGATCATGTACAGCTGCAAGTAACAGGGATCCAAGATAACAGTGGCTTACAAAGATTTTTTCATTCACTTGAGTGAAAGACCAACACCCCCATCTGTAACCCTTAGCAACCATTAATCTGTTCTCTAGCTCTATAATTTTGAGATGTTCTACAAATGGTATCGTACAGAATGTGACCTTTTGAGATTGGCCTTTTTCACTCAGCCCATAATGCCCTTGAGATCCATCCAAGTTTTTGTGTATATCCAAAATTGGTTCCTTTTTATTGACATGTAGTATTTCACGCTATGGATGTACCACATTTTGTTTAACCAGTCACCTATTGTAAAACACTTTGTTGTTTCCATGGTCTTAGCTATGACAAATAAAACTGCTATGAGCAATCATGTATAGGTTTTCATTTCTCTGGGATAAATGCCCAGGATTACAGTTTCTGGGCCATATGGTAAATGCATGTTTAGCTTTTTAAGAAACAGCCAAACTGTCTCCTAGAGTGGCTATAGCATTTGACATTCCCATCAGCAACGTGTAAGAGATCAGTTATCTGCATCCTCTCCAGCATTTGGTATTGCCACTGCTTTTTTTAGACTGTTCTAATAGTGCAGTGATATCTCATTGTGGTCTTAATTTGCATCCCGCTAATCTCTGTAGAGATGTTGAACATCTTTTCATGTGATTATATGCCATCTGTATAGTTTCTTCAGTGAAACATCTCTTCATGCCATTTATCCATTTCTAATTAGATTGGGTTTTTTTCTCTGTTGATTTTTCAGGGTTTTTCTTTTTTCTTTTTTCACTGAAGTGTAGTTGACACTATTTTACGTTAGTTTCAGGTATACAACATAGTGATTCAAGAAGTCTACATGCTGTGGGTTTTTTATATATCCTAGATATGAGTTCTTTGTCAGATACGTAGTTTGCAAATATTTTCTCCATGTCTGTAGCTTGTTCTTTCATCCTTTTAACATCCTTTTGCAGAGCAAAAGTTTTTAATTATGTTTTTCCCCCCTCTGTTATGCCTTTTGGGGTGATGTCTAAGAACTTTTCACTAAGCCATATGTCTCAAAGATTTTCTCTTATATTTTCTTCTAAAAACTTGATAATTTTACATTTTAAATTTAAATCTGTGATCCATTTTGAGTTAAATTTTATATAAGCTAGAAATTTAAGGCAAGGGTCAAGGTTCTTTTTTTCTTTTTTGGGGGGGTCAAGGTTCATTTTTAAAGAGATGGATATCCAGTTGCTCCAGCACCATTTGTTGCAAGGAATATTCTTCCTCCATTGAATTGCTTTTGTTTCTTTCTCAAAAACCAGCTGGGCATATTTCTGTGGGTCCATTTCTGGGTTCTCTTTTCTGTTCCATTGATCTGTCTATTCCTCTACCAATAGCACATAATCTTTTTTTTTTTTTTTTTTTAGATTTTATTTATTTGAGAGAGAGAGACAGAGATAGTGAGATAGAGAGCACAAGTGGGGAGGAGAGGGAGAAGCGGGCTCCCCACAGAGCAGGGAGCCCGATGCGGGACTCGATCCCAGGACCCTGGGATCATGACCTGAGCCGAAGGCAGACACTTAACCCACTGAGCCACCCAGGCACCCAATAGCACACAATCTTGATTACAGTGACTACATAATACGTCTTGAAATCAGGTTGACTGATTATTCTCACTTTATTCTTCTTTTGCAAAATTGTTGTAGCTATTCTAGTTCCTTTGCCTTTCAATGCAAGTTTTAGAGTAGTCTTGTCTGTATGTACAAAAAATCTTGATGGGATTTTGGTAAGAATTGTATTAAACCTGTATATCAGTTTGTGGAGAATTAACATCTTCACTATGTTAAGTCTTCCAATCTGTGAATGTGATGTGTCTCATTATTTATTTTGATCTTTGATTTTTTTTTAAAGATTTTTATTTATTTATTGAGAGAGAGAGCATGAGAGAGAGGAGGGTCAGAGAGAGAAGCAGACCCCCTGCCGAGCAGGGAGCCCGATGCGGGACTCGATCCAGGGACTCCAGGATCATGACCTGAGCCAAAGGCAGTCGCTTAACCAACTGAGCCACCCAGGTGCCCGATCTTTGATTTTTTTTATCAGTGTTTTATAGTTTTTAGCATACAGGTCCTGCACATGTTTTGTTAATGTTAAGATTTGCACCTATTCTTCAATTCTTCTTTTTTATTCAAATAAAAAGTATTTCTTTTTATTTGAGCAAATAGTATTATATTTTAAATTTCAGGATGCACATTTTCATTGCTAGTATATAGAAATACAGTTGATTTTTTCTATGTTGATCTTGTACTCTGTGACCTTGCTGAATTCACTTATTATTCCCAGGAGGTATTCCCTGCTATGGATTTTCTATGAAGACAACCATTTCATCTGCAAATAGGGATAATTTTATTTCTTCCTTTCCAATCTATATGCTTTTTATTTCCTTTCATTGCCTTATTGCACTAGCTAGAATTTTCAGTACTATGATGATTAGGAGTGGTAGCAGGGTGACTGGGTGGCTCAGTCCATTAAGTGTCCGACTCTTGATTTCGGCTCAGGTCAGGATCTCAGGCTCTTGAGATGGAGCCTGGAGTCACACTCTGCATTCGGGAGTCTGCTTAAGTTTCTCTCTCTTCCTCTGCCCCTTCCCCCACTTGCACAATCAATCAATCATTCTTTAAAAAAAAAAAAAGTGTTAGGAACTGGCATTCTTTCTTCCCAATTCCAGGGGGAAAGCATTCACGTTTTCACTATTAACTATGATGTTAACTGTAGGCTTCTTGTTAGATGTTCTTTATCAAGTTGAAGAAGTTCCCTTCTGAGTTCTCTGAGAGTATTTGTCATGAATGGATGTTGAATTTTGTCAAATTTTTTCTACATTAATTGATATGACTTCGTGATTTTTTTCTTTAGCTTATTAGTATGGTGGATTATACTAAGTAATTTTTGGATATTGAACATTCCTTGCATTCCTGGAATAAACCCCGTGTGGTCATGGTAGGGAATTATTTTTATATATTGTTGAATTATATTTGCTAATGTTTTGTTAAGGACTTTTGCATCTGTATTTATGGGAGATATTGGTTGTAGTTTCCTTTTTTGTACTGTCTTTGTTTTCCGGTATCAGGGTAATACTGGCTTCATAAAATGAATTGGGACATGTTCCTTCCTATTCTATTTTCTGAAATAGATTATGTAGAATTGGTGTTCATTCTTTAAACATTTGGTAGAATTCTCCAATGAAACCATCTGGGACTGGATGTTTCTTTTTCAGGAGTTTTTAAGTTACAAATTCAATTTCCTTAATAGATACAGTGCTATCCAAATTATCTATTTCATTTTGGGTGAATTGTGATAGGCTGTATTTCAAGGAATTGGTCCATTTCATTGAGGTTGTCAAATTTATGTGTGTAGATTTGTTCATAGTATCCTATTATCTTTTTGACCATGGTCTTTAATGACATCACCTGTTTTATTCTCGTCCAGAAGCAGAAGTCCTCTCCTTGGCATTTGGAAGGTGCAGTACCAAACCTTTGCCTAAGTTATGAGTTCCCCTGTCTCCCTCTTACCCTTCAGTCTTTCTGGCTTATCCTTACATGATGGGTCTCCTGACTGGGGTTTATGCCAGGCTCTCTTTACCACATTCCTCCTGATCATACTTACCCTCACAAGTTCCATTTCCATCAGTATGCTGACCTCTACCTTCGAGCTAATTCCCTAAGTTCCAAGACCTGTGTCTCCAACTGCCCACCCTGCAGTGCCTCCTTGCCTGTGTCACAGGCACATTAAATATAACCCATCCAAAACTGAGCTCACCATCCTCTCCCCAGACCTGCTGCCCCTCTAGACCCCTCGTCTCCATGAATGGCAGTGCCATTTACCAGCCAGAGCCCTAGGAGTAGGCCTTGGACCTCCTCCCCCCTCCACTCCCACTTCCTGTCATCATCATTGAAGGCTGTCAGTTCTACCTTCTCAATATCTCTGGATTCTCCCCTGTCTCTGCCACACACCAAGCCACCTACACCATTGCTGTCACCTGCACCACTCGTATCTAGACACTTCACCTTGGAGGAGTGGCCGGGCAAAAGTTCTCAAATGCAAGTCTAACCATGGCACATCCCCTGTGAGGCCTCCTGTGTGCTTAGATAAGGCTCAAACTCTTTCTTGGGACAAGTAAAACCCTGGGTGATCTGGCCCAGGGTTAAGTCCTGGGCATCTTGCGCAGAGCCCTTTACGTGTCTCCATATGCCAGAGGCCTACAGTCCTACTGGATTATGACTGCCTGTTTAATTAAACCACCTGTGCACTCGAATGCCTGTTCTTTGATGCTAGAGGTTATGCTTCCCACTATCCTGCCCTAGGCCCAACACAGTGTATGTGAAGACAAGGCTGCTTGAGAATGGGAGTAAAGGGCTGCACCTGGGGTCCAGAATGCTGGTTCCACTACTCACACTCCTCGTGTCACCTTGAGCAAAGCACTTCTGCCTCGGGTTTCCCATATGTAAAATGGGTGCAATCATTCCTCCTCTTCTCAGTGATATATCAGAATCAGAAGACAAAAATACTCGTCGTTGTGAACCAGGACGCCATAATTTGGTCTCCTCCACTCTTTTCCCAATAATCAAAATGGTGCCTGGCCCGAAGCAGGGCCCGACGCAGGTGAGGCTAGCGAGGAGTCCAGGGCGCAGATTTTCAGGAAGCACTTACTGTCAGATTCATGCAGGTGCGGGGAGCCCCGACTTTGAGTAGCGGGGATTGGCCTCGGGCGGCGGTTGGTCTCACCTGCGTCGGCCCCGCCCAGACGCCTGAAAAAACCCGAGAGGCTACCTGCCCTCCAGCGCTAGGCCCGCCCCCTCCGTGACTTGACTTCCGGGATAGAATGAGGCGCCCTTCTATTGGCTGCCGTTCTCTGGCGTCACCAAGGAGCGCCCGCCGTGCGAAAGTCTTCGTGGAGCGGCTGGGCGCGCTACTCCTGCAGGTCCTCGGGCGAGTCGGTTTCCAGAACGCGGTGCTGGTGTCTAGGCGCCTGCTGACCTTGGCCCCCCAACCCCGTGAGCCCGCGCCCGACAGCTCAGGACACCCCGCAAGACCGGCTGCCGCGGCCAGGTAGGTTGGAGTTGTGCGCCGGGCCGGGTCTCAGCCTCCCTCCAGGTCTTCGGCTGAGGTCAGGGCTGGACCGGGATCCCGGGCCGCAGCGACCACAGGGACCCGGCGGGGCGGGCCCTCGTGAGTGCCGGAGACAAAGCTGGGGGACTGGTGAGGGTGCCAAGCAAGTGGATGGTGGGACACGGTCCCACGTCTCTCAAGCTGCGATGCTTGTGCTGTTTCCACCTCGAATCTTTGCCTCTTTCCTTAAGGACCCTTTTCCAGGAGTTGAATTGAGCTCGTGTTCTGTTGCATCGTAATTACCGCAGAAGCACCAGGGCCACTTTCTAACTGCTACTTTGGCAGATGATTTAAGCCTCATTGCCCGCTTCTGTAAAATGGGATATTGTACCTGAGGGAATTGCTGTAGGGCAGAATGAGAACCTGAATGTGCCTGTCATCTGGGAAGGGCATAGTCCGTGGGGCCTGGGGTTATCTTGGAAAGCAGGTGACCAGCCATATCCCTGAAGCGGCAGCCAGCATATGACCAAGTTTTTCCAGGCTGACAGAAGACAGGGTGTCAGTGGGCCTCTAGGAGATATCCTGAAGTCCAACCCCCACCACCTCTAGGACACGTTAGCCCAAGCCAAGAATTTCAGTGTCACCTGGACTTGGATTCAAGTGTCAGCTATTTTCTCTCCTTGGGAACTTGGGCAGATCCCTTCATCTTTCTGAGCCTTGTTTTTTTCATCTGTAAAATGGAACTAACAGTACCTACCTTCCACAATTGTCAAGAGAATTCAATCAGACATTGTAGGTAAAGCACTTAAAATAAGACCTGGCATTCAGTGGGAACAATAACTATTTATTCAGTGTGTAGAGTGTCTGAATGCATGCATTTTGGCTTGAACAGATTTTTGACAGTAGCATGGCTGTGTAAGACAGGAGGGCGGAAGTTTCAAAGCTCCTGGTTTTCTGGTTGAACTCCTTGGCCACTACAGTGGTCAGATCAGTGACCTGGGTCTTTAACTGAATATGGCAAATTGAACCATCAGGGTGAGGACCAGGAGTCTGGGACTACCTCCACGTGCCTGAGCATAAAGAGTTACTTTTTAAAGCAAGGATCCATGCAGGGCAGGGACTGTTTGGAATGAAGGTCAGGCTTAAATTAGAAACAAAACAAGAGAATGGGGTTTGTCTTTGAGTAAAGCCTAGAACTCAAAACAGGACCTGAGCCCTGTTGAAACCTTCTGAGTGATTTGAGAAGGGAAGACACAGCCATGCTGACAATCACCAAGCTTTTCCAAGTAGTGAAAAGTCAAGCCGCCGCTCCTGGCATTTGTTGATTCAGCAGAGTGTAGGGTAGAGCCTTCTGTGTGCTGGGCACTGTGGACTGAGCAGTGAGAGACAGACGTAGTCCTGGAACCCAGAAAGGAGATAGCCCAGTGATGCCTGTCAGGCTTAGGCCCTGCCCTTTGTCTGCAGCCTCTTCCCTCAGGTAGCCTGAACTGCAGCAGGAGAAGCTAATTACTGTCTGGAGAGGTTTGTGGGGGCTGCTCTTAGAAGCCTAGGATAGCCTGGTAGGGCTTTTGGCTTGGTAATGTATTTCAGTAGAAGGGTAAAAGGATCAAACTGGCATTTAAAAAATTGCCTGTGACAGCTGTGAAGTCAGTTTCACCAGTGGTCACTTGTCCATGCAGGGCCCCACTCTTAGCTAAGTTCTAGTCCTGCTTAGTTTAGCCCAGCCCAGCTCAGCTCAGCATCACTTCCTCAAGAAACTAGACAAAGGCAGGACCGTTTATCTTCACAGCAGTAGTCCCACTTGCTGGATCTTCCTTATGCCATCAGTCGTTAGTCTGCCCTGAGAGCAGGGTGGCAGGGCTGGGCAGGTCAATGCTTCGGCAGTGCCAGCTACAGCGGGAGCCTGCAGAAAGCACCGGTCGAAGGACCGCTGGAACCCCTGCCATCTAGGTTAGTGCCTGGCATGAAGTAGTCACTCCGCTAGAAATGTTTCATTACACGCATTGAATTGAGCAAAAAAATCACCTGATACAGTGTAACAGGGTGAAATAACTAATAAATGTGTACCACTTCCAGGACTGTGCTGTGCCAGGAATGGCTGATGGGGTGAGAGGGCTTGGGCTGCAGCTCGGGGAACTCTGTGGACCCCGATGGTGGTTTCTGTTCCCTCTGTCCCCTAGGACCCACGGTTTTCTTCATAGGTTCTGATGCTGGTCTCCTGCAGAAGGTTGCTCACAACTCTGCTGCAGGCTCAGAAGTGGCCCTTTCAACCCTCCAGAAATATGAGACTGGTGCAGTTTCAGGCACCCCACCTGATGGGACCTCACCTGGGCTTGGAGTCAGGGAATGGCGGGGGGGTCATCAACCTCAACGCCTTTGACCCCACACTGCCCAAGACGATGATGGAGTTCCTGGAGCAGGGAGAGGCCACTCTCTCAGTGGCAAGAAGGTAAATCAGCAGGCAGCTACAGTGGCTGCCCTGCTACCCACCCCTTCCCACCCCCATCCCTGCCCTGGGAAACATAGTTAGCTGGTAACTCTTGCAGGTGAGCAGAGTAGCCCTACCTTTCCTTTCTCACCTCTTCTCTTAGTGAAGAGCCTTAGAAATCTTGTATGACAACATCCTCAGGCCCAGGGATGGTGATTAACTATCTCAAGGCCACACATTCGGTGGTGGGGCCGGAAACTCTGCTTCATCACTCTGCCTTCCCCAAGGGACTAAGTTCCTGTCTGCCTGAGAAGTCTGGGATCTGGGGTCCTAGGAGGCATCTTGGGAAGCTTGGGGGAGTCTTTGGATGCTTGGCTCCTTAGAAGAGAGAGGACTGCAAAGAGGTATTCTTAGAGATGGTTCTTGGGTTTGGGCTAGATTAGGTAGGGACTTCCCTGAAGCCAGCAGCCGTATGAAATCTGATGAACAGTAAATTAAGAACCACTTTGAGTTATTTTTACATACTAAGCTGGCACAAATACAAACGTTTGAGAGCACGTAGCATTGGTAACAGTATGTTTCCGGGACGGTCGTACTCTCCCAAGATTGTACACTATTTCCATGTCCCTCATCAGGTAATTGGGTGTATCTGTAGCGTGCAGGTGTCACAGTCCTGTCAGAAAAGGGGAAAGGTATCTACTGCTCCGGAGAGATCTCCAAAAAATACGTACTTTTTTAAAAGGTGTATTTGGTGTGCTGTCATTTGTGTAAGAAAGGACAGCAGGAGGGCGCCTGGGTGGCTCAGTTGGTTAAGCGACTGCCTTCGGCTCAGGTCATGATCCTGGAGTCCCTGGATTGAGTCCTGCATCGGGCTCCCTGCTCGGCGGGGAGTCTGCTTCTCCCTCTGACCCTCCCCCTCTCATGCTCTCTCTCAAATAAATAAATAAAATCTTTTAAAAAAAAAAAAAAAAAGGACAGGAGAAGAGTATGTGTCGAGCACCGTGGAGAGCTTCGCGGGCCCTGGCAGCTGTGTGCAAGGATGGAGCAGGGGCAGGAGAGAGGCCTTTCCGGTCTTCTCATGTGCACCTTTTCAATTCCCCTACATGACCTGCATTACCTAATGGGGGAAAGGAAATCAACACTGGATAAAAAATAAACAGTGCTCTGATATCAAAGGATAATAGCTGGGTTTGGTTTGCACACTGATTGTGATGTTTGATAGATCTAGAAAATATATTTGAAAAAGCACAACTTGTAGCTGCTGCAGTACCTCCCCAGCACGCCCAGGGGCTGCTGGCCTGCTCCTAATCAGTCCCTCTCTCCTGCTCTGGTCTCTGCAGAGCTCTGGCTGCCCAGTTGCCAGTCCTACCACGGTCAGAGGTGACTTTCCTGGCCCCAGTCACGCGGCCAGACAAGGTGGTGTGTGTGGGAATGAATTATGTGGACCACTGCAAAGAGCAGAACGTTCCAGTGCCAAAGGAGCCCATCATCTTCAGCAAGTTTGCCAGCTCCATCGTGGGGCCCTACGATGAGGTCATCCTCCCACCGGAGAGTCAGGTCAGTGCCTCCTCATAGGCCCTCAGTCGCCGGCCCATCACCAGGGTGCTCAGCACTCAGCAGCCAGCCTAAAGGAGCTACCTGTTGCTTAGTAGTGCATTTAGTAGAAACTACAGGCGATTATACTGTGTAAGGCTGGTCTCAGGGAAAAAAAAATTTACTGACTGCAAAAATAATACACTCTAATTGTAGAAAAAGAATAAAATTCAGGATGCATCTTCTAAGAGTAAGTACAATGTCCTACATGACCATAATAACCACTATCACCACTAAGAAAATGAACATGAATAATACCTAATATATAGTCCAATTGAGAATATTCCCATTTGCCCCCAAAGATGACTTAATTTGGGTTCTGCTTTACTTTTTGTTTGTTGAACCAGGATTAGTCAAGGCCACGCAGTGTACTTGGTTATGTCTCTTTAGTGCTTTAATCTAGAACAGGGATCTGCAGACTTTCTCAAAGGGTCAGTCAGTAAATAATAGACTCTGAAAGCCACAGGGTGTCTGTTGCAATAACTCATCTTTGCCCCTGTCGTGTGAATGTAGCCGTGGCTAATACATAAAGGAGTGAATATGACTGTGTTCCGGGAAAGCTATTTATAAAAGCAGCCAGGAGGTCAGATCGGGCCTGTGGGCCGTAGTTTACTGAATTCTGGTATCAAACAATCCCCTTGCCATTTTCTTTCATGACACTGACTTTTGGAAGAATCCTGGCAGTTTGTCTTAGCATATCCTACACTCTTTTTCCTTGTTAGATTCGAGTTAAACATTTTTTGTCAAGGATTCTATATAGGTGTTAGTTCATTTGGACTGCTGTAACAAAATAAACCACAAAAATTTCTCATAGTTCTGGAGGCTGGGAAGTCCAGGATCAAGGTACCGATACATTTGGTGCTTGGGGAGAGCCGGCTTCCTGGTTCACAGACGACTCTCTTTTCGCTGTTTTCTTACATGGTAGAAGGGGCAAGGGAGCTCTCTGGGATCTCTTTTATAAGGGCACTAACCCTATTCATGAGAGCTCCGCCTTCATGACCTAGTTACTTCCCAAAGGCTCTACCTCCTAATATTATCACATTGGGGGTTAGGTTTCAACATACGAATTTCAGGGTAGGGGGCACATTCAGTCTGAAGCAACAGATGTGTATTGCACCCCATTGGGAGGCTTAATGTCAGGTGGTCCTAAAGTTTGATCACTTGGTTTACTTGATGTTGACCAGATCTCATCGGAAAGGTGTATTTCACTGTGGTAATTAATAAGCAGTCTACAGGGTAGGAATTTGAGACCCTCTGGACTGTCTTATTGCCCCACAGCTTTTCATCCAGGGATCCTCACCTCAATTCATTATTGTATTGGGGGTTAGAAAAAGGTGATTTTTCTTTCATTCCTTCTTACTATCTGGCATTCTGTGAAGAAAAGCTACCTCCCTTCTTTTTTTACTCCTGTCCCTTTAGTAGCACTGTGTATTCCTGATTTTCATTTTTATCCAATATGCTATAGTCCATCACTTATATTCTGATATTCAAATGGTCTCAATTTGGCCGGTGGGTGGCTTCAGGTTGGCCCCAGCCCTGTCACTTTTTGAGTACTTCCTTGCTTTCTGGCCAAGATATTTCAGGCTCATCTTGTACCGTCTCAGACCTGGAATTAGCCATTTCCCCCAAGCAACCCATTTCTGTCTAGTGGGGAGCAATGCTAGAGACCAAGATCAGGTGTCGGCTGTGCTCAGAGCAACTCTGGTTGTTACCATTAGAAAGAGCAGGCAACTTGAAAGGCTAAGTTGTATCTTATAGTTGCGCTTTGCTGATTGAGGGAAAGGCTGTGCGTGTTTTTTTCTGTGCTGTGCCCATTTCTTTTCATTTAAGTGAGTTAATATCTGAAAGCACTTAGGATGCTATTGGCACACAGTAGGGTTAGCTGTTATTACTTGGTATTCATTCTTTTTTGAAAGTATCGAGTGACTTGTAAATTCAGTGCCCAGACTCATGTTGCCTTTCTTAAAAAATTTATTTATCATCTCTACACCCAGCATGGGGCTCGAACTCGCAACCCCAGGATCAAGTCACGTGCTGTACCAAGTGAGCTAGCCAGGCGCTCCCCACAGTGGGGAGCTGTGCGTGCATGCCGTGCTGCTGCCTGCCACTGCCCACGTTTATGGGTCTACAGGCCACACCTCCCCCGCCTTCACTGCGTCTGGTTCATGGCGATTACAATTGTGGGCCCACAGCCAAGCCCCACGGTCAGAGACCTAGGCCCTGAAGCACGGTGTGCAGCCCCTCAGCATGGGAACAGGCCCTGGAGCCAGGTAGCTCACTGCTTCGTTCTCTACAGGAGGTGGACTGGGAGGTGGAGCTGGCTGTGGTCATTGGAAAGAAAGGCAAGCGCATCAAGGTAAGCTGGTAGAGATGCCAGCCGTCTCTGGCATTGGGAAGTGGACGGCGACTACCTGCTCCCTGCCTTATTCCTTGCCCATCTTCGGCTAGTTCTGGCGACTGACATGGGATAAAGGCTTGGTTATGGGGGTTGGTCTCACCGTGATGATCTAACTTCCAATCTGGCCAAATCCCCTGTCCCCTAAAGGCCACAGATGCCATGGCTCATGTGGCCGGCTTCACTGTGGCTCATGATGTAAGTGCTCGTGACTGGCAAATGAGACGCAATGGGAAGCAGTGGCTGCTGGGAAAAACCTTTGACACCTTCTGCCCCCTGGGCCCTGCCTTGGTGACCAAGGACAGCATAGCAGGTAGGTCTTGGGATAGCCCACATGGTGACTCTTCCTGCTCTTGCATGGACACAGCAGAGTAAATGAAAAGCCGTACTCAGGAAATTGGAATTTGGAGTTGCCTTTGAGAGCAAGTCTCACCCTAGGCCATGAGTTCCACAGGCCTCCTTCCATGTCCCTCACTACAGAGGTGGTAGAACTTCCTCTAGCTGCCACTGTCCATGAGTGTCTTTAAGTTGGCAGGAAGCAGAAGTAATGGCTGCCAGAAGCCCATGCCTTTTCCCCAGGAAGGGAGAGCACAGCGGCATCTCCACAGCTGGTGGTACCAGGGCAGCACCCATTCTAGGCAGCACGGTGAGCCAGGAGGAAAGCCCGTCAGCCAGAGGGCAGAGCACAGCCATTTGGGTGGGGGTGTGTCCATGCGGCCCAGCTTTACACCACCCTGTGCAGCCGTCAGTGAAGTGAAATTGTGTTTCAGCTGCTCTGAGGGCAGGGTGTGAGTGTATAAAGCAAAAAAAAAAAAAAAAGAAGGTGCTCATTAGCCAGGACACTATTACAGGTAAGCTGTCCCCTGCCGTCAGGTGCAGGAGGCGTCCGTGCCCATCTGGGTGGTTACCCTGCTGGAGTACAGATACCCAGTTGTTTTTATATCTGCAGCTGTCAGCCTCTGCTGTGGATAGAAGAGGGCCTGGGACATTCCCTCCTTAACCCACCCCAGTGACCACTGGCAGACGCTCTGCTGGGTGGTAGATGCAGGGAGACCTAAGGATGCCAATGTCCATACAGAAAGCTCCAGGGTAGGGAGTGCTGAGTGGGCATGAAGTGCCAGGAGTACATGCGGGGAGACTAGCGGACAGACCTTTCACCTGGCCAGTCACAAAGCCACCTTGTGCATTTGCTTTCTGAGTAAAGGGAGGGTTTTGAGGGAAAACAAGGAGAACCCCAAGGTGGTGCTTTTACATTTTTCAGATCCACACAACTTAAAGATCTGCTGCCGAGTGAATGGGGAGGTGGTCCAGAGCAGCAATACCAACCAGATGGTATTTAAGACCGAAGAGCTGATAGCCTGGGTCTCCCAGTAAGTGGGATGGGGCCCTACTCCACAAACCCACCTGAGGCTGAGCTGAGCCTTCCAGCCCTGGCTCTGGCCACCTCGACCCCTGGTCTCACCTGTCTCTTCTGCCCCAGGTTCGTTACTCTTTACCCAGGGGACGTCATCCTGACTGGGACCCCCCCAGGTGTTGGTGTATTCAGGAAACCTCCAGTCTTTCTCAAGGTAGGTTGACTAAAAGGTGGAAAGGGAACAAGGACCCAGAATCCCTGGCAGGCTTGTGAAATCCAGGCCTGTATGAGGCCAAAGGACTAATGTCCTGATTTTCTCTGTTACAGAAGGGGGATGAAGTTCAGTGTGAAATTGAAGAACTAGGCATCATCATCAACAAGGTGGTGTGAGGGCTCTCCCCACAGGCCCTGGACTTAAGAAGTGGGGCATCCATTCTCTCCCAGGGCCAGCTGCCTCTTCCAGGTAGAGTGAGAGAAGCTTGCTTTCCTCATCAATAAAATTCTCAGCCAAAGCAGCAGCTTGGCTTCTGCTACAGTTTGTCTTTTAGGGCTTTAAGGAACAAGACAGGGCATTCTCACAGGGTGGGGAAGGAGAGAACAGATACCCCAAAAAAGACACTCTGGGCTTGGGAAAAAACTTGTCCAGTCCCCTTAACACACCAAAGGATGGAAAATGCAAGAGACGGCAAGAGCCAATGAAGCACAAAAGATTTTATAGTTCAGGTAAGGGTGTGCAGCCCCCTCTGTCTTCTGGCTCCAGGACACTGCTATGTTCTGGGGCTGAGAAGTCACCCCACAGTTCTAGCTACAAATGAACTGCCAGATGAACTGTTCCAGCTTTTCCTGATTTTCCCGGCTGGTGAACGTAGGGGACAGGGAGAGCATGGGACCGGCAGGGCTGGGCATCTGCTGCAGCACCTGGGCCACAGGGAAGGGCTGTGAGCGCTTACCATGGGGGCTGTGCCTGTCCCCCAGCACACTGCAGGTGAGCCTCGGGCCCCTTGGGCCTTGAGTGCAATTGTTGCCTCTTAAACCCAAGAGTAGGATGAGACAGGATGGTTTTCCTGGCCCTTTATCTTCAACTACTGCCACCACGCCTATTCTGAGACACTAGGTAAACCTCAGGGTGGGCACAGCTAGGCTTCCCTGAGCAGCTCTATCGGTATAGAGATGGGAGGCACAAGGATGGTGAGACTGGCTCCTCTTACCCCCAGATCTCTGAAGGTCCAGATAGCACTGATGGCAAGATTTCGGTCTGCACACTCTGGAAGGGAGAGAGAAGTGAAGGCTATAGGGAGGAGCAGGGAACCACTGGGCGCAGGCTTCTCTTGTGCTGAAAGAAGGAACTAGCCAAGGCTAGGGCTCAGACTAGATGCAAAGACCCTCTCTCTACAACGCTTCTTCCCGGAGCTGCGATGTCACTGCCCAGCAGGGGGCAGCAACCACCAGCAAACCCTTCCCTGCCTCTGGGGAGCCTGGGCTGGCTGCCTGGGACTCACCAAAGGACCCTTCCTCCTGGGCAGTGGCCTGCAAGAACTGCAAGAGCTGCTCCGTGTAGCCGGACTCTGGGAGAAAGAAGATGTGAGCCTGGGGCCCCTGCCCTGAGAGCTCTCAGCCTCCCCCTGTGGCTGGCCGGAGGGGGCACAGGCCTTACCCGTATCCGGCAGCTGTCCCCGGTGAAGGAAGGTGGCAGCCTGTACGAAGGCCTTGAGCAGCGGGCTAAGCAGGCGGCAGAGGAAGAGGAAGAAGTCAGGGCAGCGTGACTGCTGACTGAGCTGGAGGGGGACAGACCAGAGTGAGGGTCGTTCCCACTGGCTGCCTGCCTCCCCCACCCCCGATGTGGCTTCTCCCAACTTACCCTGAAGTACCGGCCCTCAGCCTCCTCGAAGTTGTCACTGTCACTATCAGTAAAGTCCCCACTCGGTTTCCACAGCAGCTTTGCACTTAAACGCTGCCGCCCTGTGTCACAGGCTGGCCGGGAGCCTGGGGTCTGGGAGCCGTGGGAGCCATTGGTCCCTGACAGGTTCAGCCCTGAGCCCCCCACTTCCCTAGACCAGGTACTTGGCAGACCAGGCATGTGGGGGCGAAACCAGTAAAAGCAGAACTAGGGAGCCCAAGACGACACCCAGGGCCACGCCAGACCATGGCACCTGCTGAGCCAACTTGCAGGGTGACAGGAAGTGAGCGCTGACCCTCAAGGGCCACAGTCTGTGGACAAGAACTGTAAGGGGCAGGAGACATGCAGAGGACCGCAAAGGTCCAGTTGTCCAGTCCTGTCATGATAGGGCAAAGCCCGAGGCAAAGCTGGCAGAGGCAGGACCCAGGCCTCCCTGTCAGCCAGGCTAGGAGCACGCCCACCCCCACAGCACGCTGGGGCAGCTGTCACTCAGGGTGGGAGTAGGTGGCCAGGCCCCAGACTGGGGCTTTGTCTCCAGCCGCCCTTCCTACCTCCTCAGCAACCAGGAGCCCACACTGGATAAGACGGTCCAGCACTTCCTGACAGTAGCAGTAGGAAGACTGGCAGGGCTGAGGAGAAAAGCATTCTGTGGCCTCAGAATCAGCAGTGGGCAAGGGAGATCTAACGCCACAGGAAGACTTGGGGGCCCGTGCCTGCCTAGTCCCTCCCCCTCCACAACCGACAGGGGAGGCCCAGGACCACGTGGGGCTGGGCGGAGAGGCCTGACCTGCAGCAGCAGCAGGTCCTGGGGCAGCAGGTGCAGCAGCAGCAGGATCTGGCGGTACAGCTCGTTCTGGCTCAGCAGCTCGATGCCCTGTAGCTCCCAGGGCCCCTCAGGCGGCACTCTGCCTGCCAGCAGCCCCCGAACAGCGCAGGCTGGGGGAGGAGAGGGCCGGGCACGAGAAGGGCCGCCATTCGCCTCGGCCCTACACACGTCCCACCCAGCCCAAGCCCTGGGGACTCACCACCTACAGCTTCACTCAGGAAGGCAGGTAGCAGCTCGGCGCTCAGGCGCGCCAGGTGTGTGAGACCCGGGCCTGGCCGAGGAACCACCAGCAAGTCCCCCTGATGGACGCGCAGCAGGGCCACATGCGCCCGTAGCAGGCTCAGCGTGTGCTGCACAAGGCACCGCAACTGCCCCGAGAAGCCCACGTCAAAGCCACGCAGTAGCGTCTCCTCGGTCAGCCAGGAGAACTCCCCCAGAAGCTGGGACAGGAACACACCCTGGGGGCCAGGGTAGTACGGGGCTGAGCAGGAGGGCCACACCGCCTCCCCCAGCCCCCTACCACTCTGTCCCCTACCTTCTGATGCTTGAAGAGCAGCAGTGTTGCCATGATGGCCGTGCTCATCACTGCCGAGCTGGTCACACTGGCTAGGGTGGGAAATGCTGGTCAGGGCAGGGGCCTAGTCCCTCCACCGCCCCAGCAAGTCTTCCTAGTCAAGAACATTCCTCCTGCACCCCACTGGCAGCAGCCCCCCCCCCCAACTCTACCCTAGGCAAGGGGAGAGAAGGCCTGGTCCTTGAGTGCCACCCTTCCCTGTGGAAAACCAACATTTATCAAATACACGATGGGAGCTCAGGGACCTTCCCTGCCTCTCTCAGGCCCACTCACCCCCATGGTCTCTGCCACAGAAGGGGCACTCAAAAAGAGTAATAAAGAGAATTTTGTTAATACAGTGTCTGGTACAGAGGGTGTTCTTAAGTCCCTTATGTGCATAATTCCATGCAACTGACATCCCCTTCATTTACAACTAAGGAGACCAGGCTGAAGTGGTGAGCCTAAGGCAGGGCCAGGTATGGCCTCGGGTAGGTGGCTCATCCGGCCAGCTCCCCCTGCACAGTGCACCCTCCACAGCTTCGCCAGCCTGTCATCTAGTGGCTCCCTCCGGTTCTCCCTGGCTGCCCTGCTTCCCAGGAGCAAGGCGGGTTCCACTCCTCTTCACATGTCCCAAATGGGCCGCACAGGAGTGGAAGTCAGGTGCAGAAACCCATTTGGAAAGGAGGGCTTTCCAAAGACTAGCTGACCCAGTAGAAAGAATGCTCAGAAGCCACCCCCCCTCCAAGGCTCAGACCTAGCTCCCCCTCACCATTCAGGACATGACGACTCAGCCTCCTGACCAGGAGCTGGTCCTCTTCCTTAAATGCCAGAAGGGGCCCAGTTGCTGGAGTCCACTCCTGCTCCTTCTCAGTGTCTGGGACAATAGTACTGGGATAGAGACATAGGTCATAGGATAAAGGGACCAAACCTCAAAACAGTTGTGGGGAAGCCCAGAGCTTTCTCAAAGGGTGTTTCCCCATGCCCACTCCCAAGGCAAGAGGTGGCTCATGTAACCCTAGCCCTTTCCAGGTCTGTGTGCCATGTCCCAGTCAGATCATAGGCAAGGAGGGGTGCCTGGCTCTGTTCTAGATGACCCATGGATAGCTGGAGAGGGAAGGCTGGAGCTGGTGATGAGTTTGTGGGTATGGGGAAAGAAGGTGCCAGGTCAAGCTGGGGCTGAAGGGCTGCCTGCCTTGCCCCCGAGACCCACACACAACCGTGCCCCTACCATTGGCCCAGCACGATGGGCTGCAGCAGCTGCTCCAGGGTCTGCCTGCTGCCCCAGCAGCTTCTGGCGTTGATGGTGTATTCCTGCCCAGAACAAGGCTTTTAGGTGGCCTGCCCTGGCCCACCAGGAAACCTGCACACAGCCCACCTGAGGTAGGCAAGACTATCCCTGCAGAGGCTCTGAGGGCCAGGCTGCCAGAAGCCCCGGGACAGACCTCAGGTAGTCCCAGCCTTGTCCAGCAGGCTGCATACCTGTAGGGAGAAGGGCTGGGCCAGGTGCACACGGACACAGACCCTGGGGCTGTGGCCCCAGCCTCGCAGGCTCCGCAGGACAGCCAGTGCTCCTGTCCACAACCCCAGTGGGGCCAAGGCCTGCAGGGAGGGAGGGGCTGAGTGAGCAAACTGCCTAGGGGCACTATTTTCTGCTCTGTTTTTTTGTGGGTTTTTTTTGAGAGAGAGACACACAGTGAGAGAAGGAACACAGCAGGGGGAGTGGGAGAGGGAGAAGCAGGCTTCCCACGGAGCAGGGAGGCCGATGCAGGGCTCGATCCCAGGACCCTGGGACCATGACCTGAGCTGAAGGCAGACACTTAATGACTGAGCCACCCAGGCGTCCCTTCTGCTGTTTTATCTTGGGCCCCAACTGGTGCATGACCATGGCCTCTTCAAGCTTATTTTCTCATCCATGAAACAGGAGAAATCCCCCTCTAACTGGGTCTTTAGAAGATGAAATGACTGGGTAAGTCTAAGTGCCTTGGCAAGTGCCACAGGATGATGACTGGAGGAGTAGAATTCCTTTACATTCCCCTTAACTCTAACCCTAAGAGAAGCTGGCCAGAGAACATAGTAATGTGTCTCCGCTCTAGAGATGGTGTCCACTTGGAGTCCTCGGGGACAGGACTCACATGGTATACATCACAGGGTGCATCTGGAACCAGGTCATAGGTGATAGCCACTGGAACTAGCATGGCATCTGGGATGACGCCCACCTGGACAGCCTGTACCACCAGTCCCAGCCAGGTCTGGCCCAGGGCTGACAGCCGAGGCCCCTGGGCCCCAGGATGCTCCTCCAGGAATATGAGCAAGGGCTGCCTGCTGACCAACAGCTGCTCCATAGCCTGGAAGGGGGTTGGGGGAGGCAGGTATCAAGGCCAGAGCAGCAACAAGCCCCTGTACCCTGGTCTGGCCCCAACCGTACCACTGGGGGCACTTACGGCATGGACCACAGCCCTTGCAAGGACCCCCTCAGGGCTGTCCAGGGTGAGGTTGGCCTCTGGGGGCAAGAAAAGCCCCCCAAGCTTCTTTAGCAGAGCTCTGTGGGGCATTAAGGCAAAGCTTGATGAATGAAGGGGCTCAGGAGATGGGACCAGGCAGCCTAGTGAGAACCCTGGCCCACCAGGGCCAGCCTGGGACCTGCCTGAACACTCCGAAGCCAGGCATGGCCCTAAGGCTCATAGCTGACCCTTCACCTGAGCCCCACAGGCTGAGATGACAGAGAGTTGGGAGCAGAAAGACCACGAAGAGGGCCTCTGGGGAACTGCTGCCAGCAACACGCCCGTGCACATCCCCACACACCGCTACCCCAGGTGGGGTCTTCTCCCCTGTATGTCTAGGGGCACAAGGCTTTTACCTGAGGGTGGGGGAGCAGGTGCGGGAGTCCCAAACCACACGGAGCACACCCAGGCCTTGGGAGAGCAGCACAAAGGGCAGCAGGATCCCATCCAGGAGTGACTTGTGGGTAGAGAGGAGGACAAGCGGCAAGCCCTGCTTGGGGAGAGCCAGAGGGAAGTGCCAATCCGCCCCCACCCTGAAGATACAGGAAGCTGAAATCCAGCACCTCCAGACCCAGGGCAGCCCCAGAGGGAGGGAGAGTTCAGCTGAGCAGTTCTTCCTCTGAGCACATTTCCCAAAAGTAGAGGAGCTCTGTCAACAACTTTTAAGGTAATGCACTGATGTAATGGTTAAGACCATGATGAAAAGACGTTAGAGGGAGCCCCATGGGAGCAAGACCGTGAGACACGAAGAGAAGGTCGTCAAAGAGCAGTGGATTTTTCCCACCAGCTGATGGGGCTGGTCCCAACTTAGGGCTTGGCCTAGCCTCTGCTCCTCTGTTCCCGCCATCCCCAACCCAACGGAAGGCGGGCCTTACTGCCTGTGAGGCCTTGTGGACCATCTTCATCTGGCCCTTGTGGAGTTGCACGTTCAGGAAGACACAGTTCAGGAACCGCAGCAGTGCCCAGCTGAACAGCCTGGAGAGTGACACCCAGTCTGAGGTGTGTAAGGGCCCCGCCCATGAGTCAGGGCCCGCGCACCTCAGGAAGCTACCCAGCACTCCTGTAAGGCAAGTGCTATTACTGTCCCCACTTTATGGAAGAAGGAAGTGAGGCTTGGGCAGGTTACAGAAGCTGAGAAGAAGTAGAAAAAGCTAAGAAGTGGTGATGTGGAGACTGGAAGGCAGGCCTGACACCAAAGCCCATGCCTATAAGGTGCTGTTACTTTCCCAAGATCGCACGGTGCAACTGCCTCAAATTAGCTTCAGAGCACCTCCCTGCCTCCATTTACCCTAAAAGAAGACTTTTAGAGGACCAAGACTCTCTCCAGTTAGTGATACAAAAAGGGGATAACTGAAAGGGCCAAGTCTCTGAGGAGGCATTCCCCAGAGGCCCAATGGGGGGGGGGGGGACTGGTGTTGAATGAGGACAGAAGTGTAGATGCAAGTTGCACAGAGATGTGGTGGACAAGCAGCACGCCCTTGTCCAATGGCTTCTACTTCTCCATGAAGCGTGAGATGGGGCCATCAGTTAACAGTGGGTAAATCTGAGAAGCAGCAGTCTGGATCAGAGTCTCAGCAGATGCTGTATGCCTCTTTGAAAATCTCATAAAGGAAACATTTGACTGCTTAGGTACAGAGAAGGCAGGTAGCTGGGTTCAAACAGAACCAGTGACTCCTTCCCCAGGACATCATCATCACGATGAGCCCTAGAATCGAAGCAAGACCAGGAGAGAAGACAAGAGGGGAGCTGATGGCTGGTGTAAAGGTGGTCAGGTCAAGGGACTGGAACTCTCAGCAAAGTCAAAGAATTGTCACATGGAGGGCTGGTCAAAGTTACCAACAACCTCTACTTCCTGTCCTAAGCAGTTGACCACTGAGCACTTTCAAGACAGCTGTGCCTTCTTTCCCTCAGTGACTCATTCATCTCTTGGTTTTAAATATCTATATGCTAAAGCTTTGCAAACCTATGTTCCTGGCCTCTACCTCTTCTGAGTTCCAGACTCATGAGCAATTGCCTCTTCAGGGTCTCCACCAACACATCAGGTATCTGAAACTCTATGGCCAAGGTATCCTTTGTGGGCCAAACTCACTCCTCCCCAAGCCTGCCCCCTCCATCCATACCACCAGGTGTCTGCCAAAACCCTGGCTCTCCCATGATTTCTCCCTTTCCCCTCATTGCCCCCACCCTCACCCTTCAACCCATCAGTGACCTATTAATTTCACATTCGTCTTTCAATCCATTTTTCCAACCCCCACTGTCACCACCACATGCCTCATCATGGCATCTCACCGGGGCTAACAAAGCTTCCCAGATGGTCTTCTGTTCTCTGCTCTTGATCCCAATTCACCTTGTTAGCATTTCCTGCTTAAAACCTTTCCACTGGTTTTCACTGCACTTAGAAATCAAATCCAAACTTCTAAAATGGCCGTGCATATCTTGTCCCTTCTACCTCTCAATTTTGTTTCCGACAGCTCTCTCACTCACTCGCCAGCTTCCAACCACAGCTTCGTGAGCAAAAGTGGCCATTTCTTATGGCCATAGCTCATGCTATTCCCTCTAGTAGGATTGTTCCCTCCATCCTTGCTCCCTTAAGTTTGGCTCCTTTCCCCCTTTTGTCCCTGTCTTACAAGTCTACTCCTCCCCCACCTATTTTCAATCTTAACACCCTTGTTCTGTCCTTCTTACAGCCATATGTTTACTCTGCCCTGTGCATCCCTCCATTCTTCAGGAACAAGGCCCTGCATCTAAGAGGAGCTCAGACTTGGGCCAGATGAGTGCAGGAGGGAGCATAGGGGCCTATAAGATGGGGAAGCAGCCACCTCACCTCTCTCCATAGGAACCTGATCTGGGGAGAGGAAGAAGGATGGAGAGGGAACTGGAGTCTGGGCCACAACCAGGGGTTCCTGGGGTGACCCCCAAGCCCCTACCCCCAGAACAGACAGACAACACCAGGCCAGTGTTGAATGGTGTTGAGAACCTAGGCTGGAAGCTGGCTCAGATCAGAGCCTCACCCCATACTGACTAGTCCCATCAAGGAGCCAGCTGTCCTTGAAAGAGATCACAATGTCCAGATCAGGGGCTCCCTTCAGGCTCTCTGGTAAACACACCATCCAACTTCCCAGGAGGGGAGTCCAGTCTTTCTTCAAACCTAGCCAACACCCACTCTCCAGAAGGGCAGAGGCCCCAGCCCAGAAAAGAGTGCCCCTAGCAGTTACCTGAGCAGGAAGGGATGGACTGGAGCCTGGATATGGCCCAAGATGCGCTGTACCTCTTTCTTCACAAGGCCTGGTACCTGGCCTTCCCCAGCCCCTCCTGGGACCCTCCCTGAGATGACATTCTGCACCCTGTGGTGTGAGGGGGAGTGGCGTCAGGCTGGGGCAGGCCTAAGATCGCTCAGGTAACTTCCCTCAGCACCACAGCATCCCCAGAACATAGACTCCAGTATTTATCCTCCATCTTTAAGGAAGGGCCCCAGCAAAGCTAACAGTCTAGAAGCCAGCCCTCTAAACCACCCCTGCCTAGAATGCTGGTCATCCCTTCAAGGGTCTCAAAAGTGCCAGCCAGACTCTAATCCCTGCTTCCTCACCGAGTGCTTTCCATGATCTTCTGTGGGGCATCTTGACAGGGCGGTATGCGCTGCTCCAGTGACCATAAGAAATAGCAGAGCCTCCGAACGAGCCAGCCCCGAAACCTGGACACAGCCCCCAGAGCAGGGAGGGTGGTGATCTTTCAGAGGGCCCATACCCCAGTAGGGTCTACAGAGGGTATTCCACCAGGAAGGGATCACACCTGAGTCCCATGGCCTGGGAACACCTGAGCTTGGCTTATCATGGAGCAGGAAGAAGCAGCACTTGCCCATCTGTGCCCCATTCCCTCCCCTCTCCCTGAGTGGGATACAGGTTTAGGGCCTGACACACAGTGGGCAATCCATAAATGCTCAGAGAAAAAACTGCAGGAGAGCTCCCAGCCTGCCTCTCCCCACCTGCGGGTATGGAGCAGAGGGCAGGGGCCCTTCTTTTTCCACCAAAGGAAAAACTAATGACACCACAAAACAGGGCCCCAGCAGCCCTGCACCCAAGGACCCTGCCCACCGCCCTCCCCCCAGCTCCCAGCCCTGACTACCTGGTGTTCTCCTCCTTCACCAGGACCACATTGCAGAAGCCTAGATCCATTATGCTTCTGTGGAAGAGGGACTCCTGCAGGAGAGGGGCCAGAGACAGTATGTCCCTGGGGGCCTTAACAAACCAACACAGGAGAGCCCCCACTCTATATTCTGTAGGCTTTGCCTGACGGGAGTATTGAGTATCCCAGGAGACAAAATTATAGTACAGCATTTCACTTCTCAGATCCCAAGACTCACTCAGGAGAAAGGGTCCCATAGTCAAAATGGAAGTGCTGCATGCTCTACAGAATCCCCCTCGTGGAGAGTAGCACATAGTCTCTGAGAAGTTCTCTTGTCAACAGCAGAGGACACGTAGCCTGGATCTCTGCCAGGACCCTGGGGCTCATCAGCACCAGCACATGGTATGGACACATGAGGTCTTCAAGCATGTGTTGAGTGCTGTGTGACTTTAAGTGGGCAGTGTCCCCAGAACTGAACAAGACTCATGCAGACCTGGCCAGACCCCAGCCCTCTGGCCATGCCCCATCTCCTCTCTCTGCACTACCCCGCCCAACTCTTGAAGGCCTGGAAGCCAGCCCTGACCAACACCACAACCAACACCAGTGTATCCATTCCCCTGAAAGACAAGAGCACAGGCATGGGTGAAGGAGGGCTGAACATAAAGAGAGCTGCTTCCCAGAGCCATGGCTCCCATAGTCAACTTCCCCAAGCTTCCCTGGTGGGGCCCAGTCCTACCATCACTCACCCAGCTCTTGGGAGTGCAGGTTTGGCAGCAGCGACCCACAAAGGGGCGATATTTCCCCAAGAATGGGGTAACAGCCTCCAGCTTCATCCCAAAGCCTGAGGACCACAAGCTGGTCTGGAAAAGGGTCACAGGAAGAAATCAGAGGACTCAAAATCCTTGGCAGAGGGAAGGGGGCTCCAGAAGTGAGGGGGCACAGAAGGGGAGGTGAGAGGACAGAAGGTATTTGGGGAATGGGAGGGGCCACATTACCTCCTGGCCGTTCTGGGTGTTCCTCTGCTGGGTTTGGAGTCTGGCTTCCAACATGGTATCCATGGGGGCCTATACAATCTGGGAACTAGCCACTTCTCCCTCTCTCTCTCTCTCTCCACAGGAACCCGACCTGGGGAGAGGAAGGATGGAGGGGGATCTGGAGTTTGGGGAACAACAAGGGGTCCTGGAGTGACCCCCCACCCCCAAGTCCTCAACCCCAGGACAGACAGACAACACCCAAGCCAGCAGTGGTGAGAAGCTGGGCTGGAAGCTGGTTCAGATCAAAGCCCCACCCCATACCCGACATGTCCCATAAAGGAGCAGATGTCCTCAAAAGGTTTCAGTGTCCAGATCAGGGGCTCCCTCAGGCTTACATGAAGTGGATCAGCTATCTTATCATCAGCAGCCACCCTGCAATCTCACAGCACAGATGGGGGCTATAATGGAGACTGAGACCCCTTCTGTGCACAGGGAAAGAACAAGGCTGGATTGGCATGAAGGAAGCATCAGACTGCCAAAGAGGAACAGGACCATCGCCACAAGGCCACCGGGTCCTGCTCAGCGGCTCTTCTCCCTTGCACAAGACAGCACTTTATCCATCCAATCATTATAGGAATGTGGGCATAGGGTATGAGGTAGGGGGATAGTTGGAGGGTCAGAACAGTGAAATGCCACACAGACCTGTTCCCAAGGAATGCTCATCTGGTTGGGGACAAGATAGAGTTTTCCAAAGTGGATCCCATCCCCTTTTACTCAGTACTCTCCACAAAAGCTCCCACTTGGTATCTCCTCAGCCCCTCCCTCCCACCACAATATTCCCCTGAACTAACAAACATCTATCTTCCACAAAACAACACTGAACCCCTCCCAGCCTAGAAAGTGGATGCTAAAAACCCCTCTACCCTGATTTCTCACCATGTCCCTGGGTAGGCTGATCCAATTATTTTTGTTACCCCACCACACAATGCACATATCCATGTGGAAGTGCCTGCTCCCTTCCCCGCCATCCCACCAAATTTTGTCCAGGGCTCTAAATCCATGATGCCTCTGGATCACCCTCTAGTTTTTTCCTCTCTTCCTTGGTTCCCCCAGCCCAAGCTTGCTGGGCAAGAAGCCTCCTCCAGGATCGAAGTTTCATTTTCCCACATCATCTGAAAGTCTCCTGGGGGCAAGGGCTGCAGTGGACACATCTCCATATGCGCAGCAGTCAGCCCTGCACAGAGGAGGGATCCAGGAAGTGCTAGATGAGACTGTAACTCCCCCTCCCAGAATTCCTCTGGGTCTCTCCTCCTCTCCCCAATTAGCAGTTTAGAACTATGAAGCCAAGAGGATCGAAATTCCTTCAGTGCACAAGGTCTGCTAGACTTATTCCAAATGCACTTCCTACTTTGAAAAACGTCTCACAGCCCCACTCAGACATTTGGCACAGAGTCCCCAAGCTGAGGCTGCAATTTGAGGGGTTCTGCCTCCTTTGCAAGGAGGATGCCTGCTCCCCAGCCTCAGACCACTCTCAAAATCTAACCCCATTAAAGCTGTGCTAACCCTGAAGGGGCAGCGTAAAAGACAAAGCAAGGGGTAACTCCCATTCACCAACTGAGTCAACTACTCAAGCTTGTAAGATCCAGAGGTCAGTTCTGGGGTAGATCTTTCTAGGGCTCAATTCCCCAAAACGGGTAATCTCTGTCAGTCTGTAGCTCCTGCCTGGACGCCCCCTCCTCCTGGGACATCTAAAGCGGAGGTGGCAAACTGGCATCCCAAAGGCCAAATGTAGTTCATATATGTATTTTCTTTGGCCACACAATACTCTAAACCTTGATGAGTTAACCTCAACATTTAAGACTAGTGAGCGTGTTTTATTAGAAAAAAGGGGTTTCCAGCTGTTGTTATTAAAGACAAAACAAAACCCCAAAACCTGAGACCTACACCTCTGGCTAGCACCGCCCCCCCCTCCCCCGGGCTGGCTGGAGCCCCGCAGCAAATGCCTTCCCATTTGCCACATCAGCGACACCTGATGCCCAGCCCGTGGGCGCAGCGGGGTCTGCGGCCCTTCATCAAGGGTAACATCCAAACCTGGTCCCTGTCTGGAATGTCCGTTCCCTACAAAGAACCGCGGCTTGAACATGGCGTGCCGGGCGGGGGCGGGGGGGGGGGGGGGGCTCAGGCCCCTCACCAGACGCCCGGCAAGCGTTCCTTGAGTTGGCCCCGGACAGAAGAAAAGGCGCCTGCGCCAGTGGCAGGGTCGAACGTCGGACTGGACGCCTCCCCTGGGTCTAGGCTGACGGGAGGCCCGACACACCCCACAGAGGGACGCATTTGCTCGTCAGGCCCTGCAAGGTCGGCACTCCGTCCAACCCTTGCCAACCCCCAGAAAGGTCGTCCGAGCTGGCTCCCAAACTGGGAAGGCCCCTGGCCCATCCTAGGCCTGGTCCGACCTGGCCCGGAGCGGGAGCAAACCCACGGTTCTCACCTCACACCCGCCACAACTCCCGCCAAAGCAGCTGCCAGCGAGGCGGCCGGAAGGCGCGAACGCACCGGCTGGCGAGCTTCGCGTTCCCGGCTAAAAGAAAGCTCCGCTTAACCAATTGGGACGCGCGCCGGGCTCGAAGTCCCGCCCCCTGGCGCCGGGCACAACGCCGCGCCGTGCGCTACGTGGCCACGTGGCCCGTGCTGTGGGCGGGCGGGACGAGCTGACTGCACGCAGGGCACAGGCGCAGTAGGTGCGCACGTGGTGGGCCCTGTTCGCCCTCCCCGGTAAGCCATGCGGTTTCGTGGGGACCCATGGAGATGTCCTTGAAATCCGGGGGTACCCGAAGGTTGAACGAGGAGTCATGGGCAACCAGGTTCTAATGAAAGAGTTTCTTTCCCAAGATACACATGGCCTCCCAGCTGGAGTTCAGAGTCTAGCAAAATTCTGAGTTGGGAACATTTACAAAAGAGAGAACCACCAAGAGCGGGTTATAGATCATGGGAAAACAAGTCAGGCCTCCCCAGTGTCATTTCCCTCCTTGGTTAGAACTCTAGAGCTGGCCCTGTGACCAGTGTGTTTATTGGTGTGGTTATTTGGTAAATACCCGAGTCCTGTCTTGACCCTAAGCTCCAGGTGAATGAAGACTGTATTGGTTCATTCATCTTTTGACTGTCCCCAACACACAGCAGGGGAGCAGCAAGGAGCAGGCAAACCATATAGAATAAATGAGGGAAGGAATGACTGCTGTGTTCCGGCACTGCCCCCCATGTAATGAGCTCACTTGTCACACAAGAGAATCCCACAGTTTCAGAACATTGTTGGCACTGCATGAGCAAAACCACATGGAAGCCTGGGTGGGCAGGAGAGACAGTGGTTCACATCCCTCCCTCCTTGGCTCACCGCCCGTGATGTGACTGCCCCTATCATCCCCTCCAGGGTGTGGCCATCTTAATAGCTTCTTTGTGCCACTTTGTGTGTAGCTACCCAGGCCATATTTTTTGTGTCCATTGACTTTAACCCAGGTTGGCAGTGTCTGGTCAGCACTTGCAAAATCCACGTTTTCCATCTTAATTGCTTTTTTTATCTAGGTACACTGGCCACAACTAGACCCCGAGATTCTGAAGCTGAAACAAAACAAAAACAAAACCACCTTTATTTACAAGTTGTGAGTTGCCTCCTAAGAGTACAGATCTGAATTTACCTGACACTCCCCTTGTTCTGGGAACACTATCTGTACAGGCAGTTGAATTTCACAGTTGTCTGAGGTAGGTTCCCACCTGTCCTTCCGAGGGAGATTTATTGTTGAGACGTAGCCCCAAGCATCCCCAAGATGCTTCAGACTGGAAAGTTGCACAGATTGTGATAGCAGAAACCAGGTGTGTCAGCAAGCAGAGTTCTGTTCTCGGTCATGTTGCTTCTTTGGAAGAAATGTGTTTTGCTGTAATTAGGACATTTGAAAAGAAGCATCACCTCTCAAACCTGGATCGGAGTTGGGGTATTGAGGATTTAGTGGGCTCTTCTTCAAGAAGGTGCAGAAAACCTGGGGCTGCCATGCAGCCAGAACTGCAGGCCAGGGGCCGTGGAGAATGACTGTGGCTGGCCTGACCTTGGGAGAAACAGAGAAGTTCATTTGGGCTTGGCCCCACCGAATCGGGACTGGAACTCAGGAGCCCCACCCTGGGTTCAGGCCAGATCACATCACCCAGCATGTCCTGATGCGTGTAGCTAATTCCCTTGGCCCAGAGAGACAAAGGCTCTCCCTGTGGTTGGCAGCCCGCTGGTGTTCCCTGAATGAGATGGGCCTTCCTGCTGTATATCATCTGGCAAAGAGAACTTAGGCTGGCATTCATCTGGGCAAAGAGGCTCTGGCGCCTCTCTCTTGGGCTCACCAGGGGGTTTGGAGAAAGGACCCCTTTCTCTTTTTTTTTTTTTTTAAGATTTTATTTTTTTATTTGATAGAGAGCACAGATAGGCAGAGTGGCAGGCAGAGGGAGAAGCAGGCTCTCCACTGAGCATAAAGCCCAATGCAGGGCTCGATCCCAGGACCCTAGGATCATGACCTGAGCTGAAGGCAGACGCTTAACCGAATGAGCCACTCAGGTGCCCCAAGGACCCCTTTCTCAAATTACCACCACCCTCCTTCTCCCTCCTCCCCCGTCTAGGAGCTCAGCACAGCCACCTTTAGAGGTAACCATTGGTTGTGCTCTGTGTTGTACTTCCCTTCCACTATTCCAGAACCTTCCTCAAAGTCTTGTTAAATATTGCAGTAAAGGGGTGCCTGGGTGGCTCAGTTGGTTAAGCGACTGCCTTCGGCTCGGGTCATGATCCTGGAGTCCCGGGATCGAGTCCCGCATCGGGCTCCCTGCTCGGCAGGGAGTCTGCTTCTCCCTCTCACCCTCCTCCCTCTCATGCTCTCTGTCTCTCATTCTCTCTCTCTCAAATAAATAAATAAAATCTTAAAAAAAAAAATATTGCAGTAAAACACACAGCTGAGAATGGAGAAGAGGAATCTAGGTACTGGTGGCTGGAAAGTGGGAAAATGGATGCTGGGAGGCTGCAAACAGATGCTCACCGCATAGGCCACTTGCTCCCTGGCCAAGGTTGGCAGCTCTGTGGAGAAAACTTGAGCCAAGAAGCTGAGGTGGGGGATGGCGAATGGGGAGTGGGAATATGAAGTCCTTGTATAATAATAGGAATCTGGGATTCTGTGAAGACCAGAAACAGCAAGAAAAGTTAAGGAGTGGATGGCCTGAGGGAGGAGGATGTTTTGTGTTAACACGGCTCTGTCCTCCACCCCATCATCTTTATCAACGGCTTGAATATTGACCCAGAAGGCACATTTGGCATTCTAGAAGATGCCATAAAACAATAAGGAATAAAGGTTATTTGCTGACAGAATTAGGACTCAAAGAGATTCTGAGAAAAGGGAAATTAGGACCAAAAAGAGCCCCATCCCAAAATTATCTAGTGATCCTGAGGAATGACAGTCAAGTAGAATGAGCAGAAAGCTGGACTTGTGGTGGTGGTCTCTGTTCAACGGAACTCTTTTCCTTTCCACTGATTGTAATTCAAATCCAAGCCAAAAGATAATGGGGTGGCTCACATAACTAGAAAGTGTAGGTGTGCTAACTTCAGGCATGGCTAGATCCAGTGATCAAACAATGTTGTCAGTCTCTGATTCTCATGTGTCTGTACTACTTGTCTCTGATTGGTTTTATTCTTCCTTATAGCTCTCTCCTATACCAAGATGACAGGCAGCAACCCAAGACTTACACCCACCTGCCTTAGCAACCTTAGAAAGAAATGTATGTCCCCCAACATCCATATGAAAACCCCAGGGAAGACTCTGATTGGTCCTGCTAGGATTGTCTGCCCGCCCTCTGGACCAATCACTGCCTAGGGAGTATGGTGCCATATTGGCTCCACATAGGCCACCGCCCCCTTTCCCTAACTTTGCAAAGTGAAGGGGACACCATGATTGACACCACAGCAGGAATGGGATATGGAGACGTTGGTTCCCTCAGGGAAGGGGTGCTGGCTGACAAAAGCAACATGCCCATCATGGTTTCTGCTGCTGACTTGCCAACACTAGGCTGGACCATTTGTCTGGTCTCTGCTGTGTTCCAGGGCCCAGCACTGTGGATTCTGGATAAATCTTTGTTGAGTGATTAGTGAACTTCCTTCTCTGTGGACCTTAGTTCTCTTCTTCTATTGAATGGGAATAATAATCTACTTACTTCACATGGTTGGAATGTGGCTCAGGAAGACTGGAGTGGATGGGTTTGGAAAAGCATGATCAATCCTCTAAATATCATTGATGGTGGTGAACCAGCCAGTGCCATCATGTGATGCTGGCCAGGGCAACCCTGGGGAAAGCCAGGAGTTATTCTGTTGTTCTATGATCCCCTCGCCAGGGGAGTCCAAACCTTCTGGGTGGGAAGCTCAACTTCCCACCATATGCATTTCCTCCATCATACTTGGGTTTTGTCTACCCAGAGAACATAGGTTCTGTAACAGTATGTTTCCTTCCTATTGCCCAGCTTGGCTAGGAATGGAGGGAGTGGTGCTGAGGAACATTCCAGACCCATTCTTTCTTCCTCCCTGGAGATTTTCTCCCTAGCATTGATTTAGCAAACTCCATCCATTGCTTGCTAATTGCTAGGTGGGAGCAAAGTGTGGGTGTAGACACCCTCCAAGCAGAGTCATCTCATGCTCTTGGGAGGGGTGGCCAAATATATGGCGATGTTACTTCTCCCTAAGTTAATCTATAATGTCATTGTAATCCAAATAAAAACTCCAGCTATGAAAACTTACTCTGAAATGTGTGAGGAGGAATAAAGGTCTACAGATGCCTAAGTAAAAGGTGGGTGGGCAGGAATCTCCTTCTTCCAAATATTCAGGCATACTATAATGACATTGTTTAAAAACAAAGAAAAAAAAAATCCAGTATGGTGTTAGAGAAAGAATAGACAAGCCACGAAGAGTGCAGAGATGGAGCCCTAGTTCTAGGGAAGCTTAATACACAATAAAAGGTGCATCAAAGTCAGCTGTTCTTACTGGGAAAACTGCCTCACTTTATAGAGAAAAACAATGTTATCTCATACAAGGTGGGTGCTCAGATGGTGGGTTGAAGAGTCCATGAGAATGGCCAAATTATAACATTGATTTAAAAAAACACATGGAGAGGAACATCTTTGAGACTCAGAGTGAGGAAAAGGTTTATTAGGGAAGATTTCAAGGCACAGTCATAATGCAAAAAAAAGGTGGAGGGACTTTACTATGTCAAAATGAAAGATACCTGTTCCAGATGACACTTGACAAAATGAGAGAACATGTGCAAAATCTAAAATTGACAAGATTAGTACAACCTCAGTATACAAGGAACTCTTGCAAATTCGCAAGAGAAACAAATGCACAAAGGATACAAGCATGGACTTTTTGGAAGAGGAAACCCCCAAAAAGCTAAGAAACATACAAGGATATGGCCAAAATAATTAGTAGAGAAATGTAGATCATAATAAGATATCCAAACAGACTTCTCTCCAAAGAAGACATACAAATGGCCAATAAGCACATGAAAAGATGCTCAACATTACTAATCATTAAGGAAATGCAAATCAAAACCACAATGAGCTACCACCTTGCACCCATTAGGATGGCTACTAAGAAAACAGAAAACAAGTGTTGGTGAGGATGTGAAGAAACTGGAACCCGTGTGCAGCTGTTGGTGGGGGTGTCACATGGTGCAGCCAATAGGAAAGCTATATGGCAGTTCCTCAAGAAGTTGAGAATAGAGGGGTGCTTGGGTGGCTCAGTTGGTTGGGCGACTGCCTTTGGCTCAAGTCATGATCCTGGAGTCCCAGGATCGAGTCCCGCATCGGGCTCCCTGCTCAGTAGGGAGTCTACTTCTCCCTCTGACCCTCCCCCCTCTCATGTGCTCTCTCTCTCATTCTCTCTCTCTCTCTCAAATAAATAAATAAAATCTTAAAAAAAAAAAAAAAAAGAAGTTGAGAATAGAACTACCATATGACCCAGCAATTCTAATCCTGGGTACATACCCCTAAGAATTGAAGGCAGGATCTCAAAGAGATATTTGCACACCCATGTTCATAGCAGCATTATTTACAATAGCCAAAAAATGGAAGCAACCCAAGTGTCTATGACAGGTGAATGGATAAACAAAATGTGAGACATGCACACAAAGGAATAGTATTCAGCCTTAAAAAGCAAGGGGACTCTGAAACATGCTACCATGTGGATGAAACTTGACACTGTTATGGGAAGTAAATAAGCCAGTTAGAATAAGACAAATATAATTCCACTTATATGAGATACGTAGAGTATTCAAATTCATAGAGACAGAAAGTAGAATGGTGGTTTCCAGGGGCCGGGGCAATGCTAAGTCGGTGTTTAATGGGTATAGAGTTTCTGTTTTACAAGGTGAAAAGCGTCCTGGAGATGGATGGTGTGATGGCCACACAACAGTGTGAATGTACTTAACACTACTGAACCGTACACTTTAAGATGGTTAAGATGGAAAGCTTTATGTTATGGATCCTTTACCACAATTTAAAAACCAATAACAAAATTAAAATGAGTCCCCGTGCCCAAGCCCCATATAATTCTGTCCCCTTGAATATGGGCAGGACTATTTAAACTTGCCTCTAACCAGTGAAATATAACAATGGTGATAGGATGTCAACCTCTGATGAGGTTATGCAGTATGGAAAAGGCAAAGAAAATTTGCTGATGGAATGAAAGCCCCAGCATCGATTTTAAGTTAATCAAAAGGGAGATTATCCTAGGTGAGTTGAACCTAATCTGGTGAGTTGTTCTTCTAAAAGGATGTAGAGGTCAGAGACTCTCCCGCTGACCCTGAAGAAGCAAGTCAACTTGAGTTCTACAGCCACAAGGAGAGGAATTCGGCCAACAGCCCAAAGCAGCTTAGAAGCAGATCCTTGTCTACTGGAGCCCCTGATGAGAACGCATGAGGGCCAATACCTTGCTTGCAGGCTGAGCAGAAGACCCAGATAACCTAGACTCAGACTCCTGGTCCACAGAAAATGGGGGGTAAAAAAATGCATGTTATTTTAAGCCACTGAGTTTGTGGTAACTTGTTACATAGCAGTAGTGAACTGATGCAATCTATTAGGCCAAACTTTGCTGAATAAAGACCAGTGTTAGTGTTGGGTGGAAATGTGGGGATGTTGCCGTTGTGGGAAGGTAGACCAGGACAGCCATGCAGAGGTACTGCAATCAATAGCACACAGCCCTCCAACCCTGCAACCCAGGTAGAGATGCAAAAGAAATCGACACAGGTCCCTAGGACATGTATAGCATGCTGTTCGCTGCAGAGTTCTTTGTGGTGGTGATGGGGACAAGGATTGTTAGAGGGAACGTAGGTGTCCCTCCCAGGGAGAGTGGAAAGAAAAATGGGAATGACACCCACTGTAAATTATGCAGCAGCTAGGAGAGATTAAATGCACACATAGCAACATGGATGGGCCTTAATGCTGAGTTTAAAATGTAAGAAACAACAGGAGAACCAAAACATTGCCTTTTGCAGAAATAAAAAAAAAAAAAACCATAAAGGCAATATCCATTTTGCAAGAACGCCGACAAGGGGGTGGAGGAAAGAGTCCCATTAGTGTGTTGCCTCTGCAGAGGAAGGGAATGGGAGTGGGGGAGAGATGAAAGAGAATAAAGAAAACAAGAGAAGGGTTTTATGTTGACCAAAGCTGATAATGCACCAAGGAATCTAACTCCACTTGAAAGTATAATGAACGGTACCTGAGGTCCAGCAGGCACTGAGGCGGAACAAGGCCCGCTCCTACAGGAGGGGCCGGTTCAGCTGGGCAGGGAGAGATAGGAGCAGGCAATGCTAACAAAGTGGGGTAAGTGCTGTAAGCGTGTGGAGAACAATAAAGGAGAGATTAATTCTGCGTGCAAGGGAGTCGAGCCTTTATATGAGTAATGACTTTGAACAGGAATGACAGAGAGCCCAGCTACAATTGTTCATTTTATTATTTTTTTTAAATGAAGGGAATTTATTGACTCAAATCACTGAAAAGTCTAGAGGTAGATTTCAGGTATAGATGGATTCAGGTACTCAAATAATGTCACGGGATGTCCATGAGTGCTCTTCCAATCTGCTTTCCTCTGTGTTGTTTCCCTTCCTACGCTGACCCCCTTGGATGACAAAGACGGTCTCCAGCAATGTCAGCTGCATACGCTCCAGCTAACAAAGCCAGAAGTGTGGGTGTCCCTCGCCCAGAGTTTTTCACAAAAGCCCCAGGACTAACCCACATTTTTTTTTTTAGCCCAGAAAGAGTCACATGCCCATGCTTGAAGCAATCTCTGTGATTCTGATGGCCACACTGGGGTGGCACAATCACCTGGGACAGTGGGAATCCTGAGAGAATGGCAAAAGCTCAGCAACATGAAGATGGAACAGCAGAATGTGAGATTCCTTGCTGCCTGGCTCAGGCATGGCCATCCCGGGGCAGCAAACACCATTAGAGTCTCCGAGCAGAATGGGTCAGATCAGCAATCTGTAGACTTCACTTGGCAGCTAGTGGTGGGTGGCCTGGGGGGTGAGTGGTGATGTTCGGGCCCTCTGGCATTTCCTCTGGGAAAGAAAATGCCTCAAGAAGTGCCCTCCCTCTAAGCCGTTCTCCCTGCCAGCATCCCTTTCCCAGAAAGCAAAGAGGCTAGCATGCTCAGAGTGTTTTCAACACAAATGGCTGAGGGAGGGCCCTCTGGGGGTCCTGGGTCATTGATAGAGAGCTCCTTTGGAAGCAAATCTATATAATCAGTTGCCAGAAAAGTACTTAACTGGCCTGTATTCATCCTGCACCAGGAGAGCTGCGGAGACAGAATGGTCACAATCCCTCAACAAAAACCCATTCTGGGCCAGCCCCAGGATCTGGGGATTCTCCAGCACTTAACCACTAGCCTTTCTGCCCCATCCCGCACCCAAGCAGCTGGGGGGGGTGGCTGCTAGTATTGTCTCCGGGGCACTGGGGGCAATGCTGGGCTGGGCGGGGCTACGGTGCAGGAGGATGGGGGGCTTCTGAAGACCTTTATGTAGCCCCCACAACACCTCCCCTCAAACCACTCTTCCCCACTGCCTGGGGTTTTGAACGCAGTCCTCAGCCTTTTTCATGGCTATAGTGGGCAGCATGGTTGTATAATGAGCAGCCGGCCGTAAGAGGCTGAGCTCCAACTGTGTGGGCAAAGAACAGGTAGCATTGGTTTCCCCCGGAATGGGGCCGCTTGCTGCTGGTCTGCACCTGCCTCTGGAGCAGGAAATGGAGCAGAGGGAGATGTGTGGATTAGTTAGAATGCCTTCAGCTGAAAAGAACAGAAGGCCCGACTCAAAGGGGCTTTAAATAATAAAAGAGAGTTGTTTCCTGCACAAAGAAGCCCCAAGGCAGGAGAGCTCAGCGCTGGTCAGTTCAGTGCTACAGTGACAGCAGCGGGAAAGCGGGTTTCTTCACCCTCCCCATGCTGTCCTCAGTGGGCCAGCTCTGTTCTCAGGGTAGCTTCTCTCACGATCACAATATGGCTGCCACAGTTCCAGGCATCACATCCAAACACGACCGTACACAGCAGAGGATACCACCTCTTCCTGGTTATGTTTTGGGGTTTTGTTTTTTTGTTTTTCTGGTTACATCTTTTTAAGAATAAGGGAACTTTTCCCAGAATCCCCCTAGCTACTTTTCTGTCCTATCTTGCTGGCCAGAATTTCATCACACACTCATTCTTGGCCAGTCTCCAGCAGAGGGCACTGGCTTAAAGGGTGTAGACTACCCTAATAGTACAGGATTCTGATACTCTAGCGGCATCTGCTGCATCAGGATGCAGAGGTTCTTCCCATCCGATATCAGGGGAGAGGGGTTTGGGGGCTAGCCTGGTGCTTTCTTCACTAGTCAATGTCTGACCCTGGACAAGCCACATCCCTTGTCAGTCACCCACCTGGCAGGCATTCTCTCTTCACACCTTGCAAACACAACCCTGATTTGGCTTGGTAGCAATGTGTGCAGTCGGAGGAGGGATCACAATTGTGTAAACAGTTGTGGCAGCACCTCTGTCCTTTGTTAAATCCTTGCCTGGGCAGCCTCCATTGCAACCAGGGGTAACCATGTGACCCATTCCCAGGCAATGATGAAGGGGGACTCTGCTGTGGTCCTTCTGGGAAAGATTTTCTTCTATAAGGAAAGCCCCCCTCCTCTTTCCTCCCCTCTGTCTTTCTCCCTTCTTTCCAATTTTGTTCACCAGTAAGTGAGGATGTGATATTTGGAGCTGTGGCAGCCATTGTGCAACAATGCGGGAAATACCAAGAAAATCTCAGACTTGCCAACCTCACACTTTCAATTTATTGGGCTGTGAGGCAGTCTTAAAGCCACTAGATTTGTTATATGAGTAAAATAAACTCCTATTCAGTTAAGCCTCCATTGGTTGAGTTCTCTTTACTTGTAGCCGAACATACCTTAACTGACACAGAGCTCAGTTTCTTCATCAGTAAAAATGAAAAGAATGGCTCCGATGGTGGCCATCTTCCTTTGGGTTCTCCTCTTCTTTGATGAAGGAATCCTCCTAGAATTCACCCTTAAGAGCACCAAGGAAGACCAAGTTCCTGCTGACCCTCCATCTGTCCTTGCAAACCTGAAAGGACAAAATGGTGACATTAGAGAGTCTCTGAAGCCCTTTCCTTTCCTACCAGGAAACTCCATCCATGACCAAAATTCCCAAAGGACACAGGTGAGGATCAGTTACAACTGCATATAAAGAAAAGCACGGAAACCTGACGATACTATATTAAGCAAATAAGCCTTTGGGGTTTTGTCCTCAAGTAATAGGAAATCCAGAGGCGGGAGGCCACTGGGGTTGGGGTGAGGTTATCAGGGACCAGAGTCCTTTCAGCTTCCTACTTTGCCACCCTTGGCAATTGCCTTTGTCCTCATGGTCACAAGATGGCTGATGCCCTTTCAGACACAGCTTCGTGCCCCAGAGAGGAATAAGGGGAAGTGAAGGGCCAAACTGAAGAGCCACTGGGTCTCACAGGAAAGCCCCACTCAGAGGACACCTGTCCTTGGTCATACTGGGTTGTGTAACTGTCCGTGGCTTTGAGGGAAAGGAAGGGGAGAATGGCTGTTGGGTAGACAACTAGCCACATGGGCCACTAGGTTTGGGGTCAAAGGCCTGGGACGCAGTCCAGCACTACTTGCTGCTGCCGTCTGTGACCCTGGCAATTCAGTTAAAGTCGTGAGCTTCAGCAGCCTCATCTGCCTGGCACAAAGCGGGGTAGAGGACCACACGCATGAGGATCCCCAAAAGGCTGGGGCGCTAGTTCGGGGACCTAGGGCTGGTGTGGGAATGGGAAGGGTGGCTTACTGAAGGCTCTTTTGATTTCAAGTGATAAAAATTCATTGAACTTCTCTACAGAGAAAGAAAGAGGGGGATGGGGATTTATTCTGAGGAAGTGTGGCAGACCCACTGGGCAAGAGGGGCAGTCAGACCTCAGGAAGGACTGGACCCAAGCTGGAGAGCCCTTGGAGATGGAAGCAGCTGCCCCCTCTGGCTCTCCTGGCCTCAGGGTTGCCTGCCTTGGGTTTTTCCCCCACACTATCTGCACCTTCTATCCCTCTGGGTGAAGGGAGGCTTCCTCAGCACACAGCTCCCAAGTTCCCTCGGTTAATGGACTTCTGGCATGTCTGCATTCTTATTTCAGATCTGTGGGAGAGAGCATCTGATGGTCCAGCTCATCCTTGTGTCCATCTCTTGTCCCATCGATTCAGCCATAGGATTAGAGCAGTTCCCAGAAAAGAGGGGTTGGATGAGGCTGAGTAGCACACTCAAAACAGAGCACTCCGCCAAGGGAGGGGAGGTGCAGAGGTGGGAGAGTCCTCTTCGGGGTTACAGGAGGGATGAGGGTGGACCTGTGGACCTGTGCCTCAGCAACCTGTGGGAAGGGTGGCTGGTTGAAAGCAGACTTTTCTTATGTGTCCAAAACTTAACTTCAGTCAGGTCATATGCTCCCTTGTCCCCCACCCACCCCCCTTTGAGATGGAATCACCTTCTTGGGATCACATGGTCCCCAAACTGCTCCCAGGAGCCTGTAGGGAAGGAAACCAGGGAAATGAAACATATCCCCACATCAGTCACCTCTAAGATATGCCAGTTTGAACAGGACAAGAAAGCAGATGGACAGGGTTACTGGCATGTGGGAGACAAAAGAATGAACCCCAAAGATCTACATGTCTTAATCCCTGAAAACTGGGAATGTGTTCAGTTCTATAGCAAGGCAGAAATTATGGTTGCAGATGGAATGAAGGTTACTACAGTCAGCTGACCTGAAAATAAAGAGATTGTCCTGATTACCCAGGCGGGGCCCAATGTACTCACCAGAGTCCTTGAAATGTGGAGAGGAAGACAGAAATGTCTGTGTGGGAGAGACAAGATCGGAGACTTGAGCTGCCCCGGCTGGCTCTGCAGATGGAAAGAGGCCACATGCAGCAGAGTGCGGGCAGCTCACAGAAGCTGGACAAGACAGAAAACGGATTCTCCTCTTGAGCCTCGAGAAAGGAAGGCAGCCCTGGTGCCACCCTGATTTTCACCCTGATTTTTACGCCTGGGGCCGACTTCCGACCACCAGAACTGTAAGATAGTGAATTTGTGTTGTCCTAAACCACTGAGTTGGTGGGAAGCACTTACAGCGGCGATAGGAAATGAATACGTGGCGTTTCAAGGGCAGCCTTCCACGTGGTGGGAGGGATGGAGAGGCGTCTGGCTCGGCGCTGGCCAGTAGAAATGAAATGCATGCCACGTGAGTAATCTCACATTTCTAGTAGCCACATTTAAAAAGTGAGAAGAACAGGTTAGCCGGTTTCAATAATGACTTGATGCAATATGTTCAGAATACTATCATTTCAACATGTAATCAATACAAATAAATGAGATGGTTATGATACTAACTAATGAGATAATTTATGGTGTTATAATTAATGTGTTAATTAATTGAGATAGCTCACGTTCTGTGTTCATCCCGACTTCAGAATCCAGTGTGTATTTTACACTCACAGAACATCTCCCTCTTTCTGACCACATGTCAGGTGCTCGTTAGCCGTACGTGACCAGAGGCTGATGGGCTGGACAGCATAGTGGCCATCTCTCGGGTCACTCGGTGGCGGCAGCTGACAGCAGCCGTAACAGGAAATCATTTGTGAGAGAGCCGAGGGAAACTGCCAACCCCTGCTGGTCTGTTGCTCCGTGTCAGACATCCGAGAGTTGAGTTCTTTCCTAATCAGTATCCTCAGTGGCCGTGGGGGCATCCTGATTGTGTTCGTGCATCTCAGAGTCCAGAGGGTTCAGTGGGCTCAGTCAGGGTGGGCAGGAAGGCCCCAGAGAGGAGGGCCGTGGCTACTGGCTGGGGAGAAATGACAGCACCTTGGATTCCAGGGGTGGGGGGTTGTCCCATGGGAACATGCACAGGCTAAGAAGGACATTTTAAAAGCCTGTGCCTGGAACATTCTACCTCTAAAGAATCAGGTGAACTCGGAGCAGGGAGCCAACTACAGAGGGTGGGAGACAGCTTCATATTTGAAAGTAGACAGAAACCGTTGCTCGGCCTTTGGATGCAGAGCATCAGAAACTCCAGGAGGAATGAGATCAGCTGAACAAAAATGGGTTTGATCTTATAGACCAAACAGGAACAGTGGGGAACAGGCCAAAAACAGAGTGGACGAGAACAGAAGCCGTCTCCATGGCTGTAACCTGCTCCGCTTCTATGGGGGATGGTGGGACCAGCTGGGAACGGGCTGAGGGGGATGCTGGTAGAAGGACCAGGGGTGGCCAGGAGAGGACGTGCAGCTGGGCTGCTGCAGGACCGGGCGGGGGGGGTGGGGGTGCAAGGGAGGGCTTCCGCGACCCATGTGCCGCTGCCAGACCTGGGGCCTGAAAGAACCCTGGGAAGCCTGCTGGGGCCAGCAGCTCTGGGAGAAGCTCTTACCTACCGGCCCAGCCAGCCTATCCCCAGGCAAGGATGGTGGTAGCAGCCCTCAGCCCCTCTCTGCACGTTGCAGACAGATGAGAACTGGAGAAGCCAGAAAGGGAAGGAGCTGGCCTGGCTTTCCCCCTTCCCAGGAGGGTGCAGGCCAGGCCTCCAGCATCCCATGGACATTGCCTATACCCCGACTCCAACTTCAAACTCTTTGCTCAGCATTTAAAAGTTCCAACCACTAGTCGTGGCCAAAGAAATGTCCCTGGTCTTTGACCTTGGTCTGTAGCAGCATTGCCTTTTTTTTTTTTTTTTTAACAGGGAGTATGGGACCAAGGAGCTGAGAGTACCCTTCAGCTAACTTATATGTCATCTCACTTACCCTCCAATAATCATTTAAGGTGAGTATCATTCTTACCCACTTTATGGATAAGGAAACAGAGCCTCAGGGAGGTGAGGGCCACACCCTGTAAGAATCAGGACTGGCTTGGTTTGCTGCTGTAACAAACAGCTCTGAAATCTCATAACTGAAGGCAACTGTTCACTTCTGGCTCCTGCTATATGTCTCCAGGGGACTGGCAGGGGCATCTGCCCCACACAGGTCACTCAGGGATTCAGGCTGATCGAGGCTCTGCTCTCTGGAACAGTGGCCTTCTCAAACTCCCTGGCAGGGGAAGACACAGCTGCGGGCTTGCACACTGGCCCGTCTATGCTTAGGTGTGGTCCTGCCTAAGGAGAAAGGAGCTGGGAAGTCTGGAGAGCAGCGGGGATGTCCGATGAACCACAAGCAGTCAGGAAATGAGAGCAAGATTTTAAGTCAGGAGTGTCTAATGTCACAGGCCTTGCTCTCCTGTCTACATTATGCAGCTTTGCCCCCAGATGACCTTGAAAGCTCGTTGTGAGCTGTATGGCAATGTGCAAGTCCAAGGGGCATCCACACCGTGACTCCCCAGTAGTCTCATAAGTCCCCTCCTGAGCCCCTCCCCAGACAGAGAGGACTCTGCCAACCCAGGGCCCTTGCAGGCCAGGCTGGGAGAGACAGTGTGATGACCCTACTGTCCCCCCCACTCTGCCCCCACCCTCTGGGCCTCTCCCCTGCCATCCAGCCTGCTCAGTCCAGTGACCCTCAGCTGTCCGCAGGTTCCTGAGCCAGAAGGTTCCTTTCATTCCTGTGGAATCTGGAGCCCCAGTTCTCCCCCACCCTGGTGCCTGGCCCAATCCTGGCTGGCAGCAGCACCACCAGCCTTGCTAATCTTAATTATCCTCTGCGAGCAGAGGAGCCTGTTAATTGAAAACTCAGCCCCCTCCTTTAATTGCCTGCCTGCCTTCAGCTGTGTTGGTTTTCTCTCCACTCTCTGCATGCCCTGGGGCCCTTGGTTCTAGGTCTTTGAGTTTTAGATTTCTTCCTGGCCCATAATGGCATTTGTTACCTCCTTTTGCAGGGAGGGTCCTTGGGGCTGCTGAGGCCCCAGTATGAGACTCAGGGAGTCACACCCACTCCTGCCGGGTCTACTGTGGCGGGGCAGGGAGGCCGCTAAAGCAGTTTGCCCCGGGAATCAATGGAGAGGTATTGCACCTGCGGGGAGGACTCGCAGGGGGAGCGGATTTTAACATAAATGGAACACCAGACTCCTTGGAGTCGGCCAGAGGAGCTGGCTGCCGGGGAGGGCCGATGTCTGTGCAGTACCTGGAAGTTTCCCACTCTGGCTGAGTCTCCCTCTAACCCCCGCACCCCTTGCCTGGAGGGTTCTCTGACCTCAGCCCTGTGAGCCTGGCCCCCGGCCTCATTCACCCCTTCTCTTCCTGGCACATCACCAGATTGGCCTGGCCCAGATAGAATTTGCCAATGTCAACAATCTGAAGAGTGAAAAAAGCATAGTTCAGAAAAATGGGGATAATATGATCCCATTTTTCTAATAAAACTCTGAGTGTGGTATACATATATGTTTGTAACATATTCTTTAAAGTTCTGGTAAAATGCCCACCAAATTGACGAACAGTTATTCTTGGAGTGTGGCGTTGGGAGAAGGGAAGACCAACATTTTTATCTTTACTGTTGGAATTATTTCACCAAGAAAGGGAGCATGTGAACATTTGTCCTAAATGGCTGTATGACCTTGGACAAGCCACTTGACCACTCTGAGCCTCATCAGTAAAATGGAGACTTGTCCCAAATCCCCTTGCACTCTATAGTAGGACTCTTGGTTGAAAGCAACCTAAACCAACTCAAGCTTGTATAATAAAAAGGGGAAGAGTTTCATAGAAGGACATAGGGACTTTTATGCATCCAGATCTTTGGCAAGAAATAGAATGCTCATGGGACACCTGGGTGGCTCAGTAGATTAAGCGTCAGGTTCCTGGGATCGAGTCCTGTGTGGGGAGCCTGCTTCTCCCTCTGCCTGCCACTCCCCCTGCTTGTGCTCTCTCTCTGACAAATAAATAAATAAAATCTTAAAAAAAGAAAGAGAGAGAGAAAGAAATAGAATGGGGGAGATATCTCTCCATTTCTCCTTACTGTTCCCACTTTCTTCTTTCTCTTTAAAGAATGATTTCTCTGGGGCGCCTGGGTGGCTCAGTCATTAAGCATCTGCCTTCGGCTCAGGTCATGGTCCCAGGGTCCTGGGATCGAGTCCCGCCATCAGGCTCCCTGCTCTGCGGGGAGCCTGCTTCTCCCTCTCTCACTCCCCCTGCTTGTGTTCCCTCTCTCTCTCTCTGTCAAAAAATAAATAAAATCTTTTTTTTTTAAAGATTTTATTTATTTATTTGAGAGAGAGAGAATGAGAGAGAGAGCATGAGGGGGGGAGGGTCAGAGGGAGAAGCAGACTCCCCGCCGAGCAGGGAGCCTGATGTGGGACTCGATCCCGGGACTCCAGAATCATGACCTGAGCCGAAGGCAGTCACTTAACCAACTGAGCCACCCAGGCGCCCAAATAAATAAAATCTTAAAAAAAAAAAAAAAAGAAAAAAAAGAATGATTTCCCTGTTTCCACATTCCCATGGAGGAAAACAAAGAAGTCAGGTTTACATATTATGGGTCTAGCCCATTAGAAAGGCCTAGATCCTAATTCTAAAGTCCTAGGCAAGGTTCTTATTGGCCAGCTTGGTGACTGTACCAGTCAGGATAGGCTGGGGTATGTAGTAACCATCCCCAAATCTCAATGGGTTTAAAGCAGTAAACTTTATTTCTTACACACGCAACACATTCACCGTGGGGAAAGTCACTCAGTGGCCTGGGATGATGGAGGCTTCACCTCAACAGATGCATCCAGGACCTCAGAGACAAGGAAAGAGACGAGGTGGACTAACATGGGCTCTTAAAGCTTCTGCCTAGAAGTCACACACACATCGCTTCCAGTGACATTTTCTTGGTCCGAGCAAGTCAGGTGGCTGAGGCCTGAATTGCTGTGGATGGAGAAGCCAACTCCCACTATGAACCTGGGATGAAAGGGACAGCCCCATGGGCTACCAGAATGACGACTTGCCCACTCTCCTTACACCTGCCCCCTCACCACAGGAATGCCCACTCTGCTAAGAAAATGCTGCCAGCAAAGGAGATAAGATTCTTGGGGAGGATTCAGTTTCTAGCCATTGTTAGCGGGCTCCTTTTCTGTGGTGGAAAAAAAAAAAAACATCATCATGGCAGAGAGCTAGAAGTCCCAACAGATTCCTGGAGCCTGCCTGTGAGTCCCAGGGCTGCCAGGGCCTCCACCCCCCACACTCTGGGACTTGGGGTCCCAGGAGGACAGCCTTCTTCCCAACCCGACCTTTTCCCCCTCCAACATGGAAGACATACTTCTGAAGGTTGAGGCCGGGGTGGAGTGGGGGATGGGAGGGCACCTTTGGCAGAGTCTACCTGAGGACCCAGAACATAAACTGCAGCTGTTGGCCCATGCTCTGGTGCTCCCTCGCCTCCACGGGGTCATGTAGGGTGGGGTGCCAGGCAGAGGTGGACTTCAGGCTTCAGACGCCTGGGTTCAGGCCCTGGCTCTCTCACTAACTGGCTCTGTGACCTGGGCAGGTCGGCTCATGCCTTGGAGGCCCAGTCAGTTTCTTCATCTGTCAACCGGGTCCATTCCAACGTCTGGCCACCTGCCGGTCCCCGTAGATGCTTGTGAGGACTGGCCGCTGTTGTGCATGTCACGGCTCTTTGCGGGGGGCGACGCTTGGGCAAACATCAACGGTTATCTTTGTTGTCATGGCCTTCCTGGGATCCTCACTAGAGCCTGGCCCTGTCCTGCCTCACACCTGCCCCTGGGGATGGCCCACCGTATCTCTTAGCTCCCCGCCCAGCCACGAGACAGTCACTCTGCCAGCTCGTCGGGAGGAGAGCTCGTCTCTGAGATTTTATTTTATTTATTTTTTATTTTTTTTAATTTTTTTTTTAAGATTTTATTTATTTATTCATGAGAGACAGAGAGAGAGAGAGAGGCAGAGGGAGAAGCAGGCTCCCAAGGAACAGGGAGCCCGATGTGGGACTCGATCCCAGGACCCTAGGATCATGACCTGAGCCGAAGGCAGACGCTTAACCATCTGAGCCACCCAGGTGCCCCCGTCTCTGAGATTTTAGACAGAATAATTTCTTCTCCGTCTCACGCCTGCCTGTCCGGGAAAAATCACACAACCCACACAGGCCCCCCCCCATGTGCACCCACACACTCCCAAAGCCATTGTTTCCCTCATCAGCCAGCTAAAAGCTCCCCATCTCTGTGAGGCACAGTGCGGCACCGGAAGGGGAGGGGAGGCTGAGGAAAGAGGGCTGACACCCCTAACGCAGAGGAGCGCCTAGCACTGGGCCAAGGGCTGACCTTAGGACGCAGGGACCAGGCTCCTTCCAGACTCCCGGCCCTCCTGGGTCCAGCGTCGAAGCGAGCTCTGCGTCGGGTCAGCCACCCCGCGAGGCCCACCCTGCTGAGGCCTTGGCCCAAGCCGCTGCAGGATCCCCACAAGGCAGGACTGAGTGTCAGTGCCCCCGTGGTACGGCTGTGGGCTGAGAGGGCAGGGAGTGTGGGTCACATAGCCAGTTGGTGACAGGATGAGAAGTCCCATGCTCTTTCTGCACTGTTTCCCAGAACTTCTTGCCGTTGGAGGCCTGGAAGCCAGAGGGCCCGGGAAAGAGTTTCAGGGAGAGCCAAGGGACACTGGGAGCCCCAGCCCCTCCTTCCCGGCACTGAAGGCACGCAGGCTTCTGCTGTCCAGCGCTGCTGATGTGGGTTCAGCCAGCTCCTGTGCGTTCAGCAGCCCCTCTTCCCCCTGGGGGCCCAGCTCTGTCAGTGGGGTCAAGCCTCAGAGGTCCCCTGGAAATGCAGGCATCCAGGGACCAGGCTGAGTTCCCGAACTATGAGTGAGTCTCTCCACGACTGGACAGGTATGCCTGGAGGGGGCACACCCTGGCCACCCTGCCCTCCAGTAGGAGGCAGGTTCTAGATCGGGGCCCAGAAGGGGCTGCTGTGGATCCTTCCCCCTCTACCATCCAGGACGCTGGGTCTGGGGACTGGTGATGGATTAAGGGGGCTCAGGGAGTGAGGATGTGTGGGGCCAAGGGAAGGGGACACGGACAGAGCATTTTGGGGAACCTGTAGATCGGAGACCCTTTTTCTACAACAACGCAGACGTTTGCTCAAAATCTGCTTCCTCACCTCCTGTCCCTCCCCAAACATGGCCCCCTACCAAAGGGCCTTGAGGAGGAAAGCCAGAAATCGCTGAGGCACCAGAGTCCACCCCTTCTTCTTGCAGCCCCCAGGTGGGTACTGCTCCCCTCTCAGAGCCCGGGGTGGGTTCTCCAGGATAGGGGAGAGCTGGTCCCAGAGAAGGAAGGCAGTCTGGGAGAGGAAGCGGCCTCTGCATGCTCTGGGAACCGGGGCACACGCCCCGCCTCTGCTTTTCCCACAGCTAGCTCCTTCTGACCCCTCCACAAACCCCACGTGAGTTCCCTTGCCCCTGCGCCTGGCCCCGCAGCCCATCGGGAGCCAGAGAGAGCACCTCTTCCGGCCCCAAAGGGAAGGGGCTTTTGTGGCTGGCGCTCAGCAACAAACCTTGGGGCCAGCCTGGGGGCTGAGAACTAGCCAGTCCCACCATAACCAGGGCCATAAATATGCCATGCTCCTTGACCCAGTAATCCCACTGTTTGGAATTCCTCCCAAAGACATAATTGCAAGGGGAAAAATAGCTATATGTACACAGCTATTTATAGTAACATTATTTATAATAGGACAAAACTGCAGTCAGCCAAAATGGTCTACGAGTGGTGGAGTGGATGGGTGATGTGTCAATAAGGCAGAATATTTATTAGGCAGCCAAGAAAAATGGCAAACTTGGAAAAGTCTTTGTGAAATAATGTTAAGGGAAAAGAGAACCAAAATGTGTACCCATTTATTCAGTCGACAGGTGGTGACTGAGTACCAGGTCTAGACCATGTACTACCACTCTAAGTGTTAGAGAGACCACCATGGATGGGACCAAGCCCCCCAAGCCCCTGCCTTCCTGGAGGGAGCATTCCAAAAGTGAGCCATAGGAAACAAGGAATCATAACATCCTCAGGTAAGTGCCTCCCTAAGACAGGAGAAGCACAGAGGGACTTGCCCCGGCTCCCCTGCCCCAACTGCCCTCTCTGCCCACTGGGGGGTCCTTCCTGTCTGGGCAAGTGGGTCACCAGAATGTGGCCCAGCAGAGGGCTGCGGACTCCCAAGGGAGAAGCCCTTCATCAGGCAGGTGCTAGGCCCAGGAATGAGGAAGCCAGGGCCACCATGTGGCAATAAAGTCCCAGGCCAAGGGCAGTGGGCTTAGCCAGCCTGAAGGGCCTTCTCCCCTCAGGAGAGAAATCCAGCAGGGCACTTTTGGGAAGCTCATGAATGTTTGGGGTCTGTGGACAAGCCAGGGGGAGAAGCAGCCCCCCAGAGTGTGAGCTAGGTTTTCTACTAACCTGGCAAGTGGAAGCTCAGAATTGATGGTTCCTCGGGGGCTGGGGGTTCATCCTGCCCTAGCATGGCCAGATCTGTATCTAAGATGGGTCCCCTGGTGGCCTGTGGATGTAAAGGGGTAGGAAGGAGGAGTGGAAGTGTAATGTAGAGGCGGGCTGGCCCGAGTCCTGCCCACTCTGTGAGGCCCACTCCGAACACGAGGAAGCCATTCAGACCCAGAACCCTCCCTCACTAGATCCTGTGTGGGGGCGAGAGATGCATAGAGCACTAGAGCTCAGAGGGATGGAGCAGCCGGGTCTCCAAGAACAGGAGGCGCTTTCCATTTCCCCAGAGCCCAGAGGGAATTCCTGGGGGGAATTGCACGGGGCACCCCGCCAAGCCCAGGGTCCAGGTGGACCGTGGGCTGCGGTCAGGGCCGGGGAACAGGTAGGCCATCTCTGCCCTAGCTATCCTGCCCCAACAGAAGCTAAAAGACTCCCAGCTCCGGGCCGTGGGAGGCACCAGGCAAATAGAGGAGTCGGCAAGCTAAACATGCTATTAGCAGCGATGGAGAAGTGGCAATTATGGGCACAGCAGTCAGCAGCATCTCCCTGCCCCCGGAGCCCGCACGTGGGGCAGGGCGGCCACCCCTCCTCTGCCTTCCCGGAGATGCGCAGCCCAGGAGAGGCAGGCGAGGAGGCGGGCATTCTGGGTCACCATTCCCTAGTGCTGTGCCCTGCTCCGGCCTTCCGTCTGGTAACGGGGGACCTAATGGCCAGGCCCATCTCCCCAGCTGTGCCCCTCTAGCTGGGCCTTCGTTTCCGCAACAGTAAAGCCGGGGGTGAAAGTCACACTACCTCACAGGGTTGCTGGGAGGCTCCAGGGAGATACTTTGGGCACAGGGGGTTCTCATTGTCTGCTTAATTCACATAGCATCAAACTGAGGCTCAGGAAGGGCAAGCAATTTGACCAAAGTCCCACAGCTGCAAACAGAAATAGGCGTCCGTTCTGATGTTGCAGCCGGGAGGAAGCTCAAAGAACATCTCCCCCCGTTCTGTAAAAGGGAGCTGAGGTCCAGAAAAGTGGCCACAGAGCAGGATGGAAGGCAGCCAGCACTGAAGGCCAGCACTGCCAGTCCCCACCACCCGGCCTTGTCCCCAGCAGGGGGCTGCTGGCCAGCACAGCCCAGAAACGACCTCTCGGCCGAGAGTTGAAGATCAACCCTGGCAGCCCCTACTGGAACTTCTTCATCTCAGAGGGGCTCTCTTGGAGACACGGTACCATGGCCTAGAGGAATGCACCTCCAGTGTTGGGAGTGCGGGCCCCTAGCCAGCTGATGAGGGGTGGACCTTGAACCGAGGGGTAGGGAACCTGACCGGCACCATGGGCGGGTCACACCTTCTGAAAGCTCACGCTCTGTGTGAGGCTCTTGGGAACAGAACGCCTCCCCCCATCCCTGCCCCTCCAACTCAGTCTCCCCACCTGACAGAAGAGAGGGCCCTGGGGGGACAGGCTGGGAGGTGAGAGGCGGGGTGAGGGCTGGTGCGCTTGGGGCCTGGCCACCTACCTACCCCCGCCTCCAGTCAGCCTCGTGAAAGCGCTCACACACACAGGAGGAGCGGGCTAGGGAGGCAGGGATGATGATCATACTTGTGTGGGAGGGAGGCTGAGGGGGGACGGGAGGACTCACAGGACAGTGGTGACATGAAGTGTGTCAGGGAACCAAGTGGAAGGGAAGGGGCTGGTGGCTCAGGGACAGCTGGGGAGGGCATGGCTGGCGAAGGAGCTCCTTCCCAGAAGCCACTTGGCCACCTGGCAGGACTTAAAATAAGCGAGGGGCTCATGTCCACTGGGATTCATTTCTGCTGGGAGTAACAGTGTGTGAACAAGAGAGAAGCTTATTCCTCTCTCACATCTGCCCGTGGTGAGCCTGGAGCCAACCTAACGGCTCTGCTTTGTGAGGGAGGGGGTCTCGGAGGTCAGGAGAGCCTCCAGCCCAGCCATGGCCCTCTCACGGCTCAGACCGCACAGGCAGAAGTCCTGCCTCCCTTCCCTCGGCCTGCACTCAGCCAGGGGCCAGGGCTGCCTGCTCTGGGAAGAGGGCCTAACGGCAGTGCCCAGGCTATCAGGGGGCAGGTCCCCTCCCGCAGGTACTCAGGGAAGGCTCTGCCTCTGGGCCCCCCCCGCCCCTGCTCCCCTGACTGACCCATCCCCAGCCTGGGCCTCAGGGCCACAGCCATGACTGAGGCCAGCTGCTTCTTCCTCAGTGGCCCAGTGAGGCCTCTAAGAGGAAGTGCTGGGAACATCGGGGGACATCAGCAGAGATCGTCTTGGGTGGCCCCCTCCTTCTTAGAGCCTCCTCCCCAACCAGATGCCCTGGGCCCTTGGCCCTTTCTGGACTAAGGATGATTCTGTCAACTTCCTCCCACTGTGGCCTACTGTCTTTGCCTTGCTATGGGTGTTCACATTGTAAAAGAGAGGAGGGTGATGCTTAATCCAAAGGAATGGAGCTCTCATGGGGAGATTTCAGGCACTCATGGGGAAGAGTTTGGCATGGGACCCCTGCCCCACCACGTGTCCTGAGACTGTCCTGGGCTCCGAGGCCCCTGCCCTTTCCACGGCCATCTGCAGACTCCCCACAGCGACCACCAAGCTTCAGGGAAGCATTGAACAACTTGGATCACTGCTCTTCTGGGTGATCCCGTGTCAATTACCCTTCCCTCCTCCCTCTAGGGGATAATGTGAGTACTGCTCTGTGTGTGTGTGTGTGTGTGCTTCCCAGCACTCAGACTACACCACCATCACCCTGGCCACACTGCTTCATGCAGCTGCCCTCACTCATAAGCCTGGAAGACACTGCTGGTTGTCTCATAAGGGCCATTCCCAGGTCCTCTACTTCCACCCTTCTTCCTTACTGGCCCATTCAGCCTTCCATTAGAGAGAAAATGCCGGGCACTTGCTTTTTCAGCCCCCCTTTACAGATAAGCCCCGATTCTAGATGAAGGGACCTGGGGGGAGGTCTGCTGAGTCTTCTGGAGAAATTGCCCATTTGCTGTCTTTGGATGTGTGAGGACATGTTGAGTAGCGCTGTGGCAGCCACACTGTGACCCTGAGGAAACAAAGCCAAGGTGGGAAAAATGGTCCTTAACTACATCATTGAGCTGCTAAATTAGCCAGGCCTTGGCAATTTGTTATGTGACATAATAAAACATCATGTGCGTTTACACATTTTAGTTGGGCAACTCTTCTACTTGCAGCCAAAATTACTCTAATACAAAGGCCAATTGCCCACCTGCCTTTTCAGTGTCATCTTTCACCACAACCCTTATAAAGCATCTCTAGATGAAACATGTTTTGCTTCCTCTTTGTTTGGCTTGCTGTCTACAGGCCCCCTCTGGTCTCTTCTAATTGGTGAACTCTTAGCCATCCCTCAAAGCCCAAAACAAATTCTCCCTCTTCTGCCAACTTCTGAGCCCCCCCAGGCAGAACCCAGGGCCCTGTTTTGCTACTTCAAATGCCTTCACTGTAGAATTTCCACATAATTCTCTGTCCCCTTGTCAGCGGGCCACTCCACTGCGCTGTGAGCTCCTCAATGTTAGAGACCCCTCCTCCTTTATCTGGGTCTCCCCTAGCACTGCACCTGGTATGCTACAGGTGCTTAGTAAATGCTGAATGTTGAATAAATGAAGACCCTGCTTCGTCTGCCTCCTCCAGCCCTCAGCTCTCCTGATGCTCTCACCCAGCTGGGCAGGAAGGTGGTAGGTCTCTCACTCCCCAGGGCAAAGGATGCCAAGGTCACCAGACTGGTGGAAGCAGAGTGAGGACTCCAGTCTGGGTTTCCTGGCTCCTGTCCGGGGCTCTTTCCAGAACTGAGCTGGGGAAACTGGGTGTGTTTCAGAGCTGGCATGACAGCTGTCCAAACTGACATGACAGTGAGGGAGGCAGGAGCTGGGGGGTGGGGGGGCAGAGGGAACTGTCAGGTGCTGAACAATGCCTCCTGCCAGCCACTGAAGAGCAGCGGGGGTGGGGAGGGGGAAGGGAGCTTGGTGCTGGGAAGGGGCCTGGGACCTCCTCCCCCAAGTACACCCGCTCCCCCAGCTCATGCTGGGTCAAGCCTCACAGCAGACAAAGGTGTGGACCCTCCAGCTGGTGGGCTCAGGGTCCGCCAGGGCCCCGCTAGGAACTCAACAAGAGTGGCTCGGAGGGCTTTGGAGACTGGAATGGTGCTTTGCCCACGTGGGGAGGGGGCAGGGATCAATGTCAAGAGTACCACCCATTTTGGCGGATGAGGGCCAGGCTCCTGGTTCCAGGCCTGCTCCTCTGAAGCTAACTGCAGGATTGGCAAGTGCTGTGGCCTCTGAGCCACACCAGAGGCCCACGGAGCTGGGATCCTGAGTGCTGAGCTGTCCTAGCCCCAGCACGCAGATTCTCTGGGCCTGGCTCCTGCCTGAGTCCAGCCAGTGAGGCCTCTGCAAGCCTTCCTTCAGCTGCAGGCAGAGATTTGCCTTCCTGAGACCTGAGACTCCCAGGCAGGGTGACAGTGGAGGAGGTATGGGGGGAAGGGGGTTCAGAAGCTGCAGCCAGGGGTTTTATTTTTTATTTACTTACTAAGCTTTTAAGATTTTTTTTTAAGTTGCTCAAGAACATCTCTTTGTAAGAGAAAACACACACACACACTTGAATATTCTAGACAATGCTAATGTGTCTTTTAACTACTTCCTGTCCCCCCAAATAAGTTTCTGTCCCCAGAGATAACTTCAGCTAGTATTATTTTTTTCATAAAAATACTCCATGCAAAAATATATACTTGTTCATGGTAAACAATTGAAGCAAACACCAAACGTCTAAGATGAACCATCTCCTTCTCCCCGATAATCATTATTGACAATTTTGGGGGTCTTCTTCTGAATCTTCTAAAATTCATATACAGGAATAAGACATTCATTGTTTTCTCATAAAATATATGAGAAATATATTCTCATATAAAATATATTCTCATATATTTTATGGGGTCCTGTTCTGCATGTGGTCCTGCTACTGGGTGTTCTCACACATGCTCTCAGAAGTTTCTCCTTGCGCACCCAGAGGGACTCTGCAAAGGTGGGCTGCTGGGATGTCCCCCCCCAACTCTTGTACTACGACGAACCCTGTCCCTGGGGTGGGCCCCTGCCCGTGGCTCGGGGAGCCAGAGAAGGAGCTCCAGGTGCTCAGTGGGCAGGTGCCCTCGGTGCTCCTGGTGAGCATCCACGATGGGCACTCACAGGGTCCTGGGCTGGCTGCTGGTGACCTCAGGCCCGCCACCAACCTTGAGTTTCTTCACAGGAGGTAGGGGTGGGAGCCCCTTCGTGGCTCCCCATGGATGAGCAGGGAGTCATATCTCCTTCCCTGCGCCTTTCCAGCCGATGGCCCCTCCCCCACAGTGTGAGCCTGCTGATGCACCTAGAAACCCCCAGCCAGACTCCTAGGCAGGGCACCACTGTGCCCGCCCCCTGCACTTCACCGGTCCACTCCTAACACCAGGAGTCCTGCAACCCTGTCCCTCCACATCCCAGCCGAGGCAGAAGGAGGCCCCAAGCCAGCTTGCCTGTTCCCCCATTTCTCTCTCTACTGCTGCTTCTCCTGGTTCAAAAAATAAAATAAACACCCTCTCTGCCAAAAAAAAAAAAAAAAGTGGGGGGGAGAAAAAAACAACAATAAAAAATTTAATATTCCTGAGATGTAGATCTTCTCAAACAGGAGGCAGCTGCTGGAGAGGAGTTTGGCAGAGGCAAGGGATGGGCTTTTTTTTTTCCCTTAGTATTTTCCATTTCTCCCCAGGAGGTGCCTCTTGTTAAAATACATTCCTGGAATGTGATCTCCATGTGCTTTGCTGTTAATTAAAGTTGCTGTGTGTTAGTGTTTTCTTTGCCTATTTGCCATGTTTGTTTGTAATGATTGCTGGGGGTTTCTTGGTGACAGGATGTTACAGTGGGGGTTGAGACAGGGACATGCACACAGGGTCAGAGGGAGCTGCCCCAGCAGCTGGGGGCCAAAAGGGTCAAGCAGCTGGGGGCCTCCCTGGAGCCGGCCATCCGCTGCAAGAACCTGGATGACCACTCCGGCCAACAGTAAGTGTGACAGGGCACTGAAGCCATTTTCAGACATACTACCTTCCTCATCTGCACCTTTTCTCAGGGAACTTTTGGAAGAGATGTTCCATCCAAACAGGTGGGAGCTCCTGGCCACGCTGACGCGGACTTCCGTGGACTTTTGGAGGCCTGAGGGGCTCAGCACAAATTCCTGGCCTGAGCAAGAGGAAGCAGGGCTCTGGAGGATGATGTTTAGTAACTCAGCTGTGGACTGAGTCACTGCTTTCCCCTGTGGACAGGAGAGCTGGGGAAATGGAGCCCAACACACAGGGGCTTGGGGGCACCCTGGGTCTGGCCACGGCTCCTCGGGTGTCTGCCCGCCGGGCATGGCAGTCTGGGGTGCCCCGAGTGAGGAGAAATCCTGCAGCAGCCTGCAGGTTCAGCAGGAACAGGTGTGTGATGGGCGCAGGATTGCTTACACGTGGCCAGGGACCCGCCACGCCTAGTGCGAATGGTCTCTGAGGTCCCTGTCCTGGCACGGGGTCATGGCTTCTCTGATCCAACAGCAAGTCCCACAAACAAAGCCACGGGCTCCCCACCCCCACCCCGAGACCACCGTGGGAGGCCAGACAAGGATCCGGTGGCCTCAGGGGTCTGCTCCCAAGCCTTTTTGCCTGGAAGCCCATTCCCCAGAGGAGAATGCAGCCCAGGGGGGAGGGGCCAGGAAGGCACGCCTTCTAGGCTGTCCCCCACCATCCCATGCCCTCCTCCTGGTCCCTTAGGGAGTGGCACCCATGATTCCCTGACGTTTGCCCCTGGTGACTGGCAGTGTGGCGTCTCACTCCTTCTTCTCTCCTCTCTCAACCAGAGCCCATTAGGCCTCCTTTTATTACCACATAACTACTGCCATTTCAGAGGCTTTGCTTTCTTTATTTTAGAAATAAACAATTTTAAATCCTGAAAGCCAGAAAGGAGCTCACCAGCTCGGGCTTCTCACTGGGAAAGGGGCAGGGGCAGGGCGGAGGCTCTGGGGAGGGGCACCAGTGTCCCCAGGCTCCCTGTTGGCCTTGTCAACTCAGAGCTCAGAAGAACAGCAGCCGAGGGAGCACAGGGCCGGCCACCTCCTGGCCCTAGGGTGAGTGTGGGAAGTTGCCATGGGGCCCACTAGGTCCTCCTCACTACTTCTGACCCCGCGACCATCCCCACCCAAGCATCTCTAACCCTCACCACAGCCTGGCGAGGTGGGCGGTGCTGGGACCCTCACTCCCCTTTACAGTGAGAAAACAGGATGCTCAGTGGCCCGGCTGGGGTCGGCCAGGGGGTAATAGGAGAAGGCAGAGAAGGAGGAAAGGACAGCCAGGGTGGAGGGGACACCTGGGCAAAGGCACAGAGGTGCAGAAGGTGAAGGGCATTTGGGAATCGGTGAAGATATTGGAGGTGGCTCCGAGACCTGATGTTGGGGAGAAGCTGAGAAGGAACAGCCCTCTGGCAGGGGTCCCCTACTTCCCTCTGGGGCCCCATCCAGGGGGAGCCCTACTGCCCTGGGCAGGCCAGGGAAGCAGCCAGGGTTCTGGCAGGCAAAGAAGATTCCTCCAGCCCCTTGCAGGAGGCAGCATGGGGGAAGGGGGGAACTCAGAGTTCATCCCACTGACTGGCCTTCCTTCTCCACCCCATTTCCTCACCTGGAAATTGGACGACCTCCCACCCCCCCACACACCTGGGGCTCTAATCTCCTTCTAGACTGGTCATAAGAGCCAAAGAGGGTAGCAAAACCACTCTTGTAAAGTGAACACACTAGAAGGAGGTAAGTGAAAAGGGCTAGGATGTCAGAGATGAAGGACTTCTGAGCTATTCTCGTGTCCAGCCTTCGGTTTACAGAGGAAGAAACAGGCCCAGGGAGGTCATCTAATGTGCCCAAGATGAGCCAGTGAGTTAGAGCAGGGACAAAGCCTTGCCTTCTCTCATACACCATGCTGCCTGCACCTGGCAACTCTTTTCTCACCTCCTTTGCCTGCCCCTGGCCCCAAATATTTCTCCTCAGCCTGCCATACTGGATGGAACCACATCATTAGGACAGTTTCTTGGAGGTGGTTAATCTGCATGCCCGTTTAGGAAGGCTTTAAATGGGTATCAGCCACTCACACCTTAGTATCAATTAGTTTTATCAGTTGTTTTCCCCAGAGCTAACAGAGCAAGGGCATTGGTGGGATGAGGGTCTTTTAAAAAGGGGCAGAGGAAGGGATAACTGTAGATTCTCTAGCTTTGTTCAGGGAAGACAATGTTAAATGGGCCCCAGGCAGCTGTTCTAGTACAAAGAGGAGGCCTGCTTTCAAGTCCAGTTTCTCAAATTTATTCTATCTAAGCCCCAAGTCCTCTCTGCAAAACAGCGGCAACAAACTGACTGAATCAGAAGTCCCTTCCTGACATTCTAGTTTTCCCCACCACAGGGAGAGGGTCCCAGAAAGGGGGTGAGCCGTCTTCCAGCTCCCCACCTCCCCCCAAGTCCCAGGACAGGAAGGCCAAGCTTCAGGGCCCTTCATCTCAAAGGCCAAGCCCTGTTGCAGCTCCCATGAAGGCAGGAAGATGGGCTCCAGCAGGAGTCAATCATGCAGGGAAATTCCGGCCTGGAAGCACCCCAGGAAGCAAACTGACCCTCTCAGCCCTGCTCCACCTTCAGCTTGTAACAGCCTCCTCCAAGGAGCAGGACCTGACTCCCCAGTGACAAACATAAACATCCACTCTACTTGTGAGTCCTCCACAGCTTACAGACCTCTGCATATTTCTCTTTTTATGTTAATAATACTTTATTGAAGTACACAGTGTAATTAACATACAATGAAGTGTACAAATCTTAAGTGTACAGCTAGATGAGTCTGCAAATGGGTACACCCTGCAGGCATCACTCACATGCGTCTTGCAACAATATTGTTTATTTACCCCTCTCAGTCCTTTGTGCTAGTGTTACTGTATATCTTACTTCTGCATTCTTATGATTTTTGCTTTAAACAGTGAAAAGTCTTTTTTAAGAACCGGGGGCGGAAGTCAATCTGTTATATTCATCCACATGTTTACAATTTCTGGTGTCTCCATTTCTTTCTGGTAGTCTGGGATTCCATCTGGGATTCTTTCCCCTGGCCCGAAGAACTTCCTTTAGTATTTCTTGTAGTGTAGGTCTCCTAGCAAAGAATTCTCCAAGCTTTTATTTGCATCTATGTTCATGAAAGGTATTGGTCTATAGTTTTCTTGTCTTGTAATGTCTTTGTCTGATTTTGGTCTTAGGGTGATTAGGGCCTCATAAAATGAGTCAGGAAGTAGTCCCTCTGCTTCTATCCTCTGCAAGAGATTGTAGAAAAATGGTATAATTTCTTCCTTAAATGCTGTGTAGAATTCACCAGTGAACCCATCTGGGCCTGGTGCTTTCTGTTTTGGAAGGTTATTGATTATTGAATCTATGTCTTTAATAGATAGAGGCCTATTCAGATTGTCTATTTCTCCTTGTGTGAGTTGTATCTTTCAAGGAATTGGTCCATTTTGTCTAGATTATCAAGTTTGTGGGCATATAGTTCATAATATTCCTTTATTATCCTTTTAATAAAGGATCTGTAGTGATGTCCCCTCTTTCATTTCTGATATTAGTAACTTATGTCCTCTTTTTCTTAGTTTGACTGACTAAAGGGTTATCAGTTTTATTGATCCTTTCAAAGAACCAGCTTTTGTTTTCATTGATTTTCTCTTGATTTCCTGTGTTCAATTTGATTGATTCTACTCTAATTTTTACGTTGCTTTTCTTCTGCTCACTTTGGATTTAATTTAATCTTCTTTTTTTAGTGTCTTAAGGTAGAAGCTTAGATGATTGATTTTATTTTTTTTAAAGATTTTATTTATTTATTTGACAGAGAGACACAGCAAGAGAGGGAACACAAGCAGGGGAGTGGGAGAGGGAGAAGCAGGCTTCCCGCTAAGCAGGGAGCCTAATGTGGGGCTCAATCCCAGGACCCTGGCCAAAGGCAGACGCTTAACGACTGAGCCACCCAGGTGCCCCGATGATTGATTTTAGACCTTTCTTCTTTTCTAAGATATGCATTCAATGCTATAAAATTTCCTCTAAGCATTGCTTTTGTTACATCCCACAAATTTCAATATGTTGTATTTTTATTTTCATTTAGTTCAGAATAATTTAAAATTTCTCTTGAGATTTCTTCATTAACTCACATATTATTTAGAAGTGTGTTGTTTGATCTCCCAGTATTTTATGATTTTCCAGCTATTTTTCTGTTATTGATTGCTAGTTTACTTTGCTTTTTTTTTTTTTTTTTAAGATTTTATTTATTTGACAGAGGGAGAGACAGTGAGAGAGGGAACACAAGCAGGGGGAGTGGGAGAGGGAGAAGCAGGCTTCCCGCGGAGCAGGGAGCCCGATGCGGGGCTCGATCCCAGGACCCTGGGATCATGACCTGAGCCGAAGGCAGACGCTTAACGACTGAGCCACCCAGGCGCCCCAAGTTTACTTTGCTTTTTATCTGAGAGCAAATATTGTATGATTTCTCTTCTTTTATATTTGTTTAAGTGCGTTTTCTGGCCCAGGTTGTGATCTGTTTTGGTGACTATTCCATGTGAGCTTGAGAATGTGATGTGATGTTGAATGAGTTAGTCTCTAGATTTTCTGCCTGATGATTCTGTCCATTTCTTTCTTTTTTCTCTTTTTTAGAAAGAGAAGTTGGTGGGGAGGGGCAGAAGGAGAGAGAGAGAGAGAATCCTAAGCAGGCTCCACGCCCAGTGCAGAGCCCAATGTGGGGCTCGAACTCACAACCCTGAGATCATGACCTGAGCTGAAATCAAGAGTCAGATGTTTAACTGACTGAGCCATCCAAGGGCCCCAATTCTGTCCATTTCTGATGGAGAGCTGTTGAGCCTCTAACTGTAATGAGTGGATTCATCTGTTCCACCTTACAATTCTATCAATTTTTGCCTGATATATTTTGATACTCTGTTGTTAGCTGCATATGTACGCATTAGGGATTGTTGTGATTTCTTGGAGAATTGACTTCTTTGTCATCATGTAATGCTCCTCTTCATTCTTGATAACTTCCCTTGGTGTGAAATTGGCGTTGTCTGAAATTAATATAGCTATTTCTGCTCTCTTTTGATTAGTGTTCGCATGGTGTATCTTTCTCCATTTACTTTTGATCTATGTGTGTCTTTATAGTTAAAGTGGGTTTCTTATAGACATATAGTCGCATCTTATTTCTTTATCCACTCTATCTTTCCTCTGTCAGATTGCTAGCCTTGGTCTTATCAAGAACTGAGCAAGATTGCAGCTGGGTTAGTTTCAGTTCACTGAGGTTTTAATATTTCAAGGGTGAGTTCAGTTCCCCTCCCCCTCCAGCAGGGCTTTGGATCTAAGCACTGTGAGATACCTCTCTGACCTCTCTCCCTCTCTGTTTCTATCTATCCGTGTCTCTATCTATCTACTTATCTATTATCCGTCTATCTATCATCTATCTGCTTTCCAGCCCTACCCCCAGTTGATGCTTATTCAGCCAAAGCTCCATGGAGAACTGGCAGGCCAGCCAGTAGAGGATAGCTCTATATTTGGGGCTCCTCTAAATAATTTTTTTTTAAGATTTTATTTATTTATTTTGAGGGAGAGAGAGAGAGCATGAACGGGGCGGGGGGGCCGAGGGAGAGAGAGAATCTCAAACAGACTCCATGCTAAGAGCAGAGCCTAACGTGGGGGCTCGATCTCATGACTGTGAGATCATGACCTGAGCCAAAATCAAAATTGGACGCTTACCTGACTGAGCCACCCAGGTGCCCAAGGGGCTCCTCTAGATTCTAATATACCAGACGAGTTCACCTGGTTGTTGAAAGTTTGGACATTTTTAGGGCGCCTGGGTGGCTCAGTTGGTTAAGCGACTGCCTTCGGCTCAGGTCATGATCCCAGAGTCCTGGGATCAAGTCCCACATCGGGCTCCCGGCTCAGCGGGGAGCCTGCTTCTCCCTCTGACCCTATCCCCTCTCATGCTGTTTCTCTCTCTCTCTCAAATAAATAAATAAATAAAATCTTTAAAAAAAGAAAAGAAAGTTTGGACATTTTCTCCTTTCCCAGCAAAGTCCCTCCGCCTGTCAGGCCTGCTCCTCCACTACCCAGTTTAGGCAACCACCCCCACTCAGGCAGAATGAAAGCAACTGTCAATCTCTTCTTTCCTGAAAGGCTTTGCCCTCTCTCTAATTTAGTTCACTTAGACTGTGTGTGTGTGTATGTGTCTCCACAGCTTTCCTATGGCTTTAAAGGAAACATTTAAAAATTTTTGTCTGCTGTGCTCTTCAGTTTGGATAATTTATTTCAATCTACCTTTGAGTTCACTGGTCCTTGTTGCTATGGCAGGAACAATGGTCTGTCACCACCTTCTATATCCTACCAGAGCTGTCCCTATTATCTCTTTTCAGCCTCCCATCAGCTCTGTGAATTGGTCAGGTCAGGGACTGGCATCATCGTCCCTGTTTCACAGCTGAGGTCACAGAGGACTAGAAGGATCTGTAAATGCTCAGAAGACATAATGAAACCCGGACTGGAAGCCCAGTCCCCCAGCCCAGTGCCCTTCCCCACACCGCTCTGCCATGGGGCTCCTTCTCACGTGATCAGGCTCCTTGTCTTCCCAGCTCCAGGTGGGCCATCAAGCACCACACAGAGCTGGACCCTGGGGTTCAGGTCTCCCTGGCCCTGTGTCCACTCCTTCTCTCTCAGATTGGAGGAAAGGCTTAAGCAGCCCCAGCAAGGCTTGGGTGCCCCCCAAACTCAGGAAGCCTATAGGACACCCCATCCCTGAAGCCCTAAAGGCAGGCTGTACGTACGTACCCTTTGTACCTTTGCCCAACCCATCCTCTAAGACACACATATAACTTGTCCTCTGGTTCCATCAAGACTCTAAACAGCCCTGCATTTTCATCCCCAGCCACTTGAGTTAAACCCTCTAAGCCCAGTTTCCCAGGGCCAGTAGTTCAGCTACAAGCTAATTCCACATAGGCATCATCGTTGGCCCTGGGAACCCTCTCTGGTGACTGGGTCCTCATCTGCTATACCTTTCCTTCCAAGAAATGTAACAGCCCACAGAAAATGGCTCTGTTTATGACATGTACAGTTTTGACCTTAAGTGTCTTGTTTAGTATCTGCTGTATGCCAGGCTTGGGGCAGTAATGCCACAATCTTTCATGTTAATAGGCAATCTGGGGGCGCCTGGGTGACTCAATTGGTTAAGCGTCTGCCTGGGATCGAGCCCTGTGTCAGGCTCCCTGCTCAGTGGGGAGCCTGCTTCTCCCACTCCCTGCTGCTTCCCCCGGCTTATGCTCACTCTCTCACAAATAAATAAATAAAATCTTAAAAAAAAATAGGCAATCTGGCCAAACTCTACAAACATTCTTTCTCCCTGTCCCAGTCCCCTGGCCATGCTGCCTCCAAGGGCCACTTGTCTTCTGGGCACTTGGGGACCTTTCTGGATGTGCAAGGTCACATTCCCAAAATTAATTCTTGTCATGGTCCAGGCCTGCCTTCCTAAATCCTACCTCCCCCTCACAAATTTAGAAATAAAAGATGCCTCGAGATCCACCCTGATTTGCAGGGTGGTGGTGACTGACAACCTTGAAAGCCAATGAACGATCTCATCTCCCAGGACCAGGTCATTACCCCCACCCCTTCCCTGGAACATCCTGGGATGGATCTTTTGGGCAAGCCTGTTGTGCTCACAATGGGACTTGCAGCAGGATCCCAATATCAGACCCTGGGCCTGCCATGACCCTAACAAATTTACGTCACGGACAGAAGGTACAAGGAGAATGAGTTCAATAGGTGCTTTGGAGTAGAGAGGCCTGGATTTGGATCCTGGTTGCCCCACTTACTAACTGAGCTTGGGCATTTGCCTTCCACCTACCTGGCCCTAGTGAAGACAAGCCAGGGCTCGGGCAGCAATGCACCAGTCATGAAGAGAGTGCTTACTTCCAAGCCCTTTGTCCTCCACTGACCTCAGTCAGGTCTGGGCTGGCCCAAGCGCTGCTCCTCAGTGGTAGGAAAGCTTCCTGCTTCTCCATTGGAATGGCCTCCCTCCCCAAAAATACAGGTTTGAGGTTCACAACAAATGCTCAAGGCCACCAAAGTGCTCTTTAGAGTCTGTAGGAGAAAGCTTTGGAGTCACACAATCTTGTTCAAATACCAGCCCTGCCACTTATCAGCCCGGTGACCTTGGGCAATTATTTAGTTTCTGTGGGGCCCAGTTACCTCATCTGAAAGGAGGAGGATGATGACACCTGAGATGAGATGGCTCAGGTAGGATGCATGCCTAGTGCACAAACAGGTGTTCAGTAATGTCCATTGTCTGCCTCCCTCCTTTCTCTCCCCTTCCCAGGTCCAAGGAACTACAGAAACCTGTAGACACAGTCAAGCACTCACCATCAGTGACCTTTGAAAAATCAGGGAGGTATGCAAGGTGCCAGCAGAGAAGTGATGGGGAAATTTTGTACCCATTTCAAAGAAGGGATTGAAAAACCTACATACAGATAAGCTTGAATTTTATCTCCAGCAAGATTCTCAAATTATTCAATGGCTTTATTTATGAGAACTGGAAAATGGCATCTGCAGGCTTTTCTGGAAGGAAGCAATGGTCACCAACATTCAGGGTTCCTCAGCTGGCCATGCCAACACAAGCCCCTTCCCCTCTTTGATATTTGACTGGCATTAGGAGGAAACAGCATTTCTTGATTTGCCAGACCATCTCATGATACAGTGGAGGTGATGCATACAGGTTATAGCTCAGTGGTTCATTTACACAGATGATGGTACAACTAATTATTCACAGAGTGGGCCTCTAATACTCAGCCATGGGGCTCCATCCTGCCCCAAAAGCTTGGCAGTAAATTGAATATTTACAATATACACACTATACCTATTAACCAACCCCGAGTATCACACTGGCTAGAAAGGTTGGTAATCTCACTGAATGATGGGATCCAGATTCAAAATTAACCCAAGAATGTGGAGCAGTGGGTGTAATCTCAGACATCGCTGGTGGGAGGGAAGAGAATACAGCCACTTTGGAAAAAGATCTGTCAGTTTCTTGTAAAATTAAATATGCATCTACATATGAGCCAGCAATTACAATATTAAATATTTACCCAAGAGAAACGAAAACATGTGTCCACACAAAGGCTCATACACAAACATTCTTAGCAGGTTTATTCATAATAGCCAACAACTGGGAATGGCCTAGCTGTCCATCAATGGGACAACAGATAAACACAGTGTGGTATAATCACACAACAGAACACTACTCAGCAACAAAAAGGACCAAGCTACAGATACATGCAGCAATCTCAGTGAATCTCAAAAATATTTGTAAGATTCCATTTATATGAGTTTCTAGAGTAGGCAAACCCCATCAAGACAGACTTGCCTCTACAGGGCTAAAATGGACAATGCCAGAGAAAGGGCCTGAAAGCTTTCTGGGGAGATGGTGATGTTTTCTATCTTCATAACAGTTTGGGCTACACAGGTATTTGCACTGGTCAAAATCTGTGACTTGTGCATTTCGTTGTGTATACCCCCAAAAATGTAAATAAATATTGATCTCAAGTCAATGTATGCATGCTGAAATGTTTGGTGGGAGCAGGAGAAGAGCACTGATGTCTGCAACTTACTTTGAAAGTTATCAAAAGACAAGATGGATTGATAGATGGGTAGAACGATGCATAGATAGATATGTGATAAAGTAAGGATGTTAAAATATAAGTTGTAGCATCTAGGTGGTGAGTCTTTTTTGCATGTTTGAAATTTTCATAATAAGATGTTCAAAAAATTAACCCAAGAGGATATGGAGATGGCCAAGAATCAGTAGAGTGAAATTGAATGCCAATGAAGGACAGTGGTCTCTGCAGGGGTAGGTGCTTCTTTGCTTGAGCAGGGAATGAGAAAGTCCTGGTTTACCAGCTGTGAACATTCACAAAAAATGTTCAGTTCATAGGTTTATTATGAGCGCATGTGCTGCTCCTGTTAAGAGATGCTGAATTAATAGATGGTTCCATAATCCCTGCTCATCCACACTGATCACAACCCCTTGACACTGGAGATCCTACTTGGGAGAGACATTAACAAATGAGTATGTATCAATCAGGATAGGCTGCATTTTACTGCAGTAACAAAAGATCCCCAAATCTCAAAGGCTCTTCTCTCATGTTCCATGTCCATGGTGGCTCTGATCCATGTCATCTTTGCTCTGGAACCCAAGCTGACAAAGTAGCCTTTATCTGGAAAATTCTCTCTATTTGGTGATAGGGAAAAGAGACATGGCAAACCACAAGCTGGCTCTTACATCTTTGGCCTAAAAGGGACATGTGACACTTCTGCCCACATGTCATTGGCCTAAACAAGTAACATGACTCCACCTTGGTTCAGCTGGACGTGAATGCCCCATCCTCCTGCCGGGAGAGGTACACTGACTGTGGCCAACAGTGACTTGCTATACTCTAAGAACTCCATTAAGATGGTGTGAGGTCTGGGAGAGTTGAGGGGACTACGGGAGAGGAGGCTGAGGGACAACATGGTGGTTTTCTTCAGACACTTCGAAGGACACAGACTTGCTCTGCATGGCTCCAGAGGGTAGCCCGAGGACATTTCCAGTGGCTGGGGGTGACTGGCTTTGGGTCACCACAGGAAGCCCTTTCTAACAAGGACCACCCAGCAATTGGGAGCAAGCACAGCACAAATCACTTGGGCACCTCCATGGGCCCCGCACGGCGCCCAGCACTTGAAGATACTGTTGCATTCCATCCTCTCTATCCACCTGAAAATACTCAGCCCAGTTGCCCACAACACAGTGAGTCCCTTGTCCTCAGAAGGATGTAAGCAGAGCCTGGATGGCCATGTGACGATGCTGTGCATGGAACCTCTGCATTGGAAGGGTGAGGTCAGACCAGAGTGTGCCCCCCAACCCCACCAGAGTACGCTTGGGTGGGGGCACCTGGGAGGGACACTGTGCTCTCTCTTGCTGTCACCTGCCCCTCACAGAGCTGCCGGCTGGGCTGCTACATAACCAGGGTTCCAAACACACACGCTTCCTGGGAGAGGACCATGAGGTACAGACCTCCAGCCTTGGGCAGACGCACCAGTGAGCACCTATGATCTTGGCAAGGGATCTAGCTGCAGGGAAGGGGGCACTGAACAAGTGCACTTGTGAGTAGCTCAAGCAGCTGGGCCTGGCGTGCATCTCCAGGTCCCTGAGCGTGGGCCAGCTGTCTGGTGTGGCTCCCACAGCCTACTCAGGGCCTTACCACTGAGTGGGCAGTTCCGTTGAGCCACCCTCCCACGGTGGGCCTGCTGACTCTAGAGAGACTGGCTGTTCTCTCACTGTTGATTTGCTTCTCAGAAGTAGCAGACCCATCTTGCCATTGCGATAACCCTTCTCATGAGGATAGTACTTTCCGATTGGAACCTCTGCAGGCTCCAACCCTGTGTCCTGGACGGGGCAGGGATGTCCAGTCTTAGGCTCACACACGCCCCAGCCCACGTGCTAGTTTGGGAGGGGATGCACAAGAGAAGGGCCCAGCCTGCAGCCCAGACACCTGCCTGCCCGTGGGACCACTCTGCATGCCCAGCCCGGGTCACTAAATAGGGCTGCAAGGCCAGCTCCTCACCTCACCTCCCGTTAGGACAGCACTTCACAGTTTACAAAGTTTCTCCACCTCTAAGAGTGTACCTGACCTCACAACTTCCCTAGAGAGGAGGGAAGCAGCTTGCCCAAGGTCACGCCACTGGTAAGGGACAGGCAGAGATGGGGACCCACGTCTCCAGTCTCTCAGAGCCCAGGGCTGCCTCCCTCCCACCCCACCCGTGGGCCAGCTTTTGGACCACTTCTAGGCAAGTAAGAAGCATGCCCTCCCTTTTCCCCAGCCATGGCAGAGCCCCCACGTACTGGAGTCAATGATCAGTTAACCTTGGCACACACTGTGCAAGGTCATTTGAATCAGGAGGCAAATGAGGTCAAGCTGCCAAGGCATTCACAGCGACTCCCCATCCCTTCTGCCCTAGGGGTCCCTCCCACCCAAGCCCAGTGCAGAGCCATTGACCTCCAGCGTGGTGGATGCTAGAGAGGCAAAGTGCAGGCCTGGCTCAGGGCTGGCCAGCCAGAGGTCAGGGACAGCAGAGCTGCTCACGTCCACACATTTCTGAGCATCCACATCCCTTGGCTCGCTTCCAGGGGCCAAGACTCCCGCCCCTCCACTGGCGACAGCCGCCTCCTGCACTCAGCCAGAGGTGGCCCAAGAATTCTGCCTGGCTCAGCCTCGCACTCCGGCCTCAGCCGAGAGGCACGCAGAAGGCCACGTCTTCCAAGCCCTCCCACCCCTGCCCTGCCCCAGACCTGCACGGTCGAATGCTGACCCTCGGGGCTGCTGCCTTGCCTAGGTCTCCCCATGCAAGCTCCCCGCGACCGCCTCACACCCCCTGCAGTGGCTCACCCTCTCCCTCGAGCCACGGCGCCCTTCCCCACGCCTGCCTCTTCTCCCCAAGTGCCCGAGTCAGGGCACAGACCTCTGCTCAGGCCCTGTGAGGTGCCACATGCAGACTTATTCCAGTGTTCCCCTCGTCCCCCCGCTCCTCCCTGTCCTCCCATGGATGTCCTTCCATACCCAGGTATCCTTAGAACTATCTAGTATGGTTTCTGTACGCCTGTGTTCTCAGTTGAGAAGTGGTTTCCCTGCATGGCCTCTGTCCGTCACGTGGCTTTTCACGCAGCACCGTATTTTTAGGATCTCCCGGTGATGGCACGTGGCCTTGTTGGTGGCTCCTGATGGCTATGTGGCTCACACCTACCTGTTCTCCCAATGTTGGACCATTGATTTAATCCCACGCTTCCCGGCCCCAAGTAACACTACGAGAAACGTCCTCGTGAAGGCTCCTAGAGGCCTGAGTGGCGGCTGCCTGTGAGGAGCAGCCAGCGCCGGGCTGGTGGCCGCCACACGCACCTCAAACCCCAGGCGCTGTCAGATGGCTTCCGAGCCGCCACACTGGTCCCCACTCCACCAGCTGGCGCGGTGAGAGGAGAGAGGACGTGCCTGTTCCGGAAAGTCTTTGCTCCCTGACAAGGCAGGAGCTGATGTGGAAAAGAAGGCAAGCTTCGGTTTGCCCAAAAGAGGCTGTGGTGAGGTCTCCAAGGACAAGGTGGGGAATGGCGGAGGAGGAGAGAAGGAGTCACTATGGGGGGAGGCCAAGTGCCCCCATGGGCAAAGTTGGCGTTGTCCAAATGTTATCGTAAAGTTATTTTCTTTGCAGGATGTGGTGAGAGCCCTCTTCAGAATGAGGGCTGGTCAGAGGCATCCACTGTCCCCACGATGCTTCATGTGAGGGGGCTTCTTAGGGGCCCGACGACCAGACACCGGTGTGGGAGCCAAAGTGGGAAGAATGGGGTCCATGAGCTCTGCCTGGTAGTAACAGACCTCCTAGAGGGCTTCAGGCCCCCCACAGAGCATGGGCTTTGGGGTTCTTGGCCATCTGACCTCGATCCCAACGGTGGGCAGATGCTCCTGGCACCTGGATGATGCTCCCTGGCAGATGTGGACATCGTTGAGGCTGTCACTTCCCACATCACAGAGTGCCCCGCTGAAGACGGGGGGAGACACAGCCCTCTGCCGTGGTCACCTGCGCCATGTCGGAGCCAGGCTCTGTGTCGAGCTGAGCCTCTAATCAGGTTTCCCACTCACCCTGGGGCGAGCATGCAGGGGCCATCTGCTTTCCCGATGGTGTCCTTTGAAGCGCTTTTTTTTTTTTTTTTTTTAATTTTGAAGAAGTCCAATTTACCCATTTTTTTCTTTGGTTGCTTGTGCTCTTGGTATCATACCTAAGAAACCATTGCCCAATCCAACATCATGAGATTGTGTCTGTTTTCTTGTAAGAGTTTTGTAATATAAGTTCTTACATTTAAATCTTTGATCCATTTTGAATTAATTTTTTTTTTTAAAGATTTTATTTATTTATTTGCGAGAGAGAAGGAGAGACAGAGAGCACGAGAGGGAGGAGGGTCAGAGGGAGAAGCAGATTCCTCGCCGAGCAGGGAGCCCGATGCGGGACTCGATCCTGGGACTCCAGGATCATGACCTGAGCCGAAGGCAGTCGCTTAACCAACTGAGCCACCCAGGCGCCCCTTGAATTAATTTTTGTATATGCTATGACCCAGAGATCAAAATTCATTCTTTACATATCCAGTGTCCCAACACCATTTGTTGAAAAAAATGGTTCTTTCCCCCATTGGATTATCTTGGTACCATTGTCAAAAATCAATTGGATATAAATGCAAGGGTTTATTTCTAGATTCTAAGTTCTATTCCACTGATGGGAGTGTAACTTTGTGTCAGTAGCACGCAATCTTTTTTTTAAGATCTTATTTTTATTTAATTAATTTATTTTTTTTAAATGGGCTCCACGCCCAGTATGGGGATCAAACTCACAACCCTGAGATCAAGAGTCACACACTCCACCAACTAAGCCAGCCAGGCGCCCCATCCCAATCTTAGTTAAGGCAACTTTGTAGTAAGTTTTGAAATCAGAAATTCTCTAACTTTGTTCTTTTTCAATGCTTTGTTGGCTGTTCTGGATTCCTTACCTTTCCGTATGAACAACAGCAGGATCAACTTTTCAATTTTTTGGAGAGGCCAGCTGGATTCTGATAGAGATCACATTGAATCTGTAGGTCAATTTGGAGACTATTGCCATATTAACAGTATCAAATCCTCTGGATCCATGGACATTTATTTTCATTTATTTAGATCTGCTTTACTGTCTTTCAACAGTGTTCTATGATTTCCAGAGTATAAGCTTTTCACTTCTTTTGTTACATTTATTCCTAAGTATTTTATTCTTTGAGGCTATTGTAAATGGAATTGTTTTCCTAATTTCATTGTCAGATTGTTCATTGCAACTATATAGATATCCAAGGAGATTCCAATATCTTCTTTCTCTCCTGTGGTTCAGTCTCCCTTTTCTCTGGGCTGTGGCCCTGAGCCAACCTAGGTTCCAGAAGCATCACCCGATGTCACCAGGGTTTCGGCTGCCCTGTGTCCCCACCAGACCATGTCGCCTCTAGGGTCTCGTTCCCACCCAGGGCCCAGTACTTGGGGCATGTTCATCCAGGGAATGAAAGAATAAGTGAATAAGTGAGTGAATGAGTTAGTGGATGGACACATTAATCCGTGCCTCATGCGGGATTCTGCATATTATGGGGCTGCTGCCCCCAGAGCAATGGCCTCAGGTCTCCCAGATGAGTCCCAGCCTTGTCTTGTACCTTCCCTGGAGGTACTTCTGCTCCGTGCCCTCCACCCACACACCAAGGAAATGGAGCTGGAGAGGGCAGCTTCGGAGCACTTCCCTGCAGGCTGCGAGGGAAAGGCTCATTGGAGGCAGAGCTAAGTGAAGGGAGAGGGAAGTGGGCGGGCACTTGGGGAGGGGAAGCCCAGCCAGTGGTTCCTTCAAGTCCTCTCCCAAGGGCCAGGCAGGCTCCAGCCAGGCTGCCAAAAAGTTGAAACAACCCAAATGTTTATCAGCTGATGGGCTGATAAACAAATTGTGGTGTATTTATACAATAAAGTATTATTTGGCCATAAATAGGAATGGAGAACTGGTACATGGTACAAGAGGAACCTTGAAAACCTTAGGCTAAGTGAAAGGAGCCAGACATAAAAGGCCACAGACTGTGTGATTCCATTTACATGAAATACCCAGAATAGGCAAATCCATAGAGACAGAAAGTGGACTAGTGGTTGCCAGGGGCTAGGGGCAGGAAGGGGAACAGAAGGTTGAGAGACAAAGGGGACAGGCTTTCTTTGGGGGATGATGAAAATGTTCTAATATTGATTGTGCTGATGGTCACACAGCTCTTGAATATACTAAAAGCCACTGAAGTGTGTATTTTAAATGGATGAATTATGTGGCATATTATCTCTTCTCTCTCAAGAAAGACATAGAATTGTGTGTGGATTATATCTCAATAGAGACTTTTTAAAAACTCCCCATGGAGGGGCATCTGCGGTGGCTCAATTCTCTTTCCCAGGAGGCGAAGGGGCAGCAGTTTCTGGGTCCAGCCCCCCAGGAACACCCCAGCCCTGCTGGTCACCTTAACCAGGCCATCTCCCCTGTCCGGAGCTTGTCTCCTCATCTCCAGGATGGAAGGGACCAGGTCATTTCTGAGTGCCTTTCCACCCCTGAAGTGTCATGACTCAAAACATGGGAGCCCTTTGAGCCAGCAGCCCCAGTTCCGGAAATCTTGCCCGGAGAGCCGTCCTCAGGCAGGAGAAAGCACTATGCTCAAAAAATGTTCCGTGCGGCATTTTCTGTAATGCTGAAAAGCCAGAAGCCACCTAAGCTTCCAATAACAATAGAACAGTTACATAAACTGCGGTTGTGCCGTTTAAAACGGGGCCTGAAAACCCCGGCAAACATGGGAAATGCTGCTGCTGTGACATTTGGAGCCAAGTGGGGACAGGGCTGAGTGGGGACAGGGGCTGAGACCACGTAAGCATTACCAAGAAAGCAACAGGCAGAGACGGTGCTGACCTGTTGGGGAGAAGCCATGAGACTGAGCACGTCTCCCGCTTCGACCAGGAAGCCCACCAATGTCACCACGACGGTGTTCGTGTGACCTACAAAGTGGAAATCAGTTCCTCAGTATGTGGTCTGTGTGGCACAGGGGACCTGCAGGCTGCTGTTGCCTCCCGGGGCAGGCGGCCTGGGCGACAAGGAGGAGCATCAGGGGAGGAGTGAGGAGGAAATGTGGGAGGGAGGTGTCGCCTCATGGTCCAGCCTGTGCACCCACTGCCCGAGGCGGGGGCTCCCCTTCCCAGACTTGCCTGGCAGCCGGGGCAGTGGCGGAGGGGCGAGCCAGGTCTGGCCCAGTGAACTCAGCACAGCGCTCCTTCCACAGGCCCAGGTCACAACCGCACCAGAGCCCTGGGGCCCAGTGGGTATGGGCTTTCCTCACCTCTGTGAGCTCCCCCCCCCATTCCTCCTATGGGTAGCTCCCTGCAAGCCTTCGGGAGCCCCACCCCCACCCTCCATGTCACAGGGACAAAGGAGGCTGGCCACACGGCCTTACCTGAGCCAAGGGGAATCCCACACTCCTGACCCCACCCCCTGCCCCTGGGAGGAGAGCGACAGGAGATGAGGGAGTGAGGGAAGACTGAGCAGCTGGCTTCCATCTGGGCTCTGTCCTGAGAGCCCCTTACTGTCTGGTGGCCTCTGTTGGTCAAACTTGGCTGTCCTCAGCCACCCCTGGCCAGTGGCTGTCGGGGTCTGGGGCATGGCGGGGCTGGGGAAGAGGGTGGGGCTCCGGTTGAGGTTACAGGTCTCACCGGAGGTCTGGGTGGGGCCACTGCTGTCCTCAAGCCTCGGGGACAGAGAGAGCCAAGGCAGAGAGAAGAACTTCAGTGGCCGAGACTCCTGGGAGTGGGGCCGAGGCCAGGGCAGGAGACAGGGGGTGCCCTGGGTCAAGGAACCGACTCTTAAGAGTCTCACGCAGGCTTTTCCGTTTTGCAAAGCAGTTTCACATGCAGGGCCTCCAACCCTCCAGATTCAGCCCTATCCTTGGAGGCAGGCAGGACAAGCCTCGTCTTACAAACAAAAGATCCACTTGTGGGTCCTGTGTGGTGCCAGGCTCTGCACCGGCTGCTGGCAGGCCCAGTCTGGAGAGAGACAGACAGACAGATGACGGAGAATGGCCCAGTGAGGAAGGAGGCCGGCAGAACGCGTCGTCGGGCTGGCTGCTGAGCCCAGGTGTGGCAGCCCGAGTGCTGGGGGCTCAGAAGGGCCTCCCGCAGCAGCCGGGCCCAGAGCGGAGGAGGCTGCGGAGAGAAGGCCAGGCAATATGTGGGAAGGCTTAGGGATGACATCAGATAGCTTCAGTTTCACTAAGTGCCTGCCTAATTCTGCCAGGTAGGCATTCCTGTTTCATTTCACAGATGGCAAAACTGAGTGTTATGTTACCAACTTGCCCACAGTTACTCCTAAGATTTTACTAAGTCGGGGTGAACCGCCATTAACAATGGACCCCCAGATCTCCGTGGCTTAGTGCACACTGGTTTCTTGCTCATATCACAGTCCTGTGTGAGTCAGGCACCCCTCCTCCCAGCCGTGACTCAGGGACCCAGGCTCCATTGTCCTCTGGTACCACCGTGTCTAGCCTATGGCCTTGGAGGTTGCTGCAGAGCAGAAATTGAGCTGAGGATTGCCCATGGGAGAGTTGTATGGGCCAAGTGGAAGTGGCATGCGTCTCTTCTGCCCGCCCCCCCCACTGGCCCGATTCATCCCGAGGTCAAGGGGGCCAGGAAGTGTGGTCTACTGGGTGCTCAGGAAGAAGGGGAACCCAAGGATGTCAGGGATACTGGATGACTCATCCCTGAGCAATTGACCCTGAACCTGTGTCTTTAACCGTAGGCTACGCCTCCCACACACTCTGGGGGAACTAGGCACCTTGGCCACATGGCAGGCAGCTGGGATAGCTCAAATGCAAGGGTGTGGAAGAAATAGCCCCCTGGAGGACTGCAGGCCAAATGTGAAAGTCTCCAGCACACGCCGGGGTGTCTGGACTTTCTCCTTAGGCAATGGGGAGCCACTGACAGCCCTCAAGCAGGGAAGTGCCATGGGTAAGTCTGGGTTCTAAAGAGATAAGGCTGCTGGGGATGGGGGTGGTAAGGAAACCAGACCAGGAGGTCATGTGAACGGCCCAGTGTCCCCTGTGACCCAGAGTTGAGTCTCTGGACCCCTGCTCCTGTGTTCATCCTCCTCTGTCCCAGCCCATCATGGAAGCCTCAGCCACAGGATCTCTGCAAGGGCCCTAGGCAGGACACCACAGTCCCACCCCAAAGGACAGCTAAGGGAAGGCTGCCCTTGCTCTGGGAGGGTGGACATGGGGCTGTAATTCTATTGTGTCTGGGAGCTGGCAGGCGCCGGGACGTCACTCAGCCCAATGAGGAGCCATTAACCTAGATCAAGTGTGCCCTGCAGGGAAACCATCTCCCAGCAGCCTCATTAGGACAGGGCCTTACAGCAAGACACAAGGGGGTGGGTAAGGTGGGGCCACTGGGGAGACTGGGGGTGTCCCTCCCCAGGGGGAGAGCATTGGTGGGGCACGTAAGGCATCTGGCCCTGGATCTTGGCTCTTCATTGCCTAAGGAGAAGGACAGGTGTTTCCTGATGTGGATGGGCCACCTGGTGTCCAGGTACATGCCAGCCTCTATAAACCTCCTCATACCCCTTTCTGTCCCTACGCAGCCTGGTGACAGTACCTCTCCTTTCTTTGTCCTCTCTAGACCCTCTCCTCTCCACAGTCCCTCCCAGGCTTCTCAGAGAGTGCTGGGAGGGACTCCTGCAAGATTCCTCCCAGCTTCGTGCCCCTGACCATAGCTGCTGGCTCTCCCCCTCCCTTGTCCTCACTCCCCATCACAGCCTCCCAGCTAATACCAGTGGTTGCCATCACACACCCGGTTCCCCCACGCTGGCCATGGGCAGACCTATTCTCAGGCTCCACTTGCATTACCTCACCCCACCATGAGTAAGCTTGTGAGCACTGTGCTTCCCCCATCCACAGGTGATGGACTGCTGCCCAGAGAGGGCAGGGAGTCTGCCTGAGGTCACACAGCAAGAGTGGCTAGAGCCAGAAATGTTATCTCTTCCCCTCCGGGTCCTGCCCCGTCCTCAGCCCTCTGTCCTCTCCCTCTGCTCTCCCACTCCAGCCACCCTTCATCCCATCCTGGGGAGAAGAGCTCAGGCTTTTTGGGGGGTGCAATGTCTATGGACACAGCCTGCCCCTCAGGTCTGGGAGGGTGAAATCGGCTGATGGGTGGCCTTAGGGCTCCATCCCAGTGGACAGGAGCAAAGGGAAGGCAGGAGTAACTTCAGAGAAAGCAGCCTCTGTCTAAGGGAGCTGCATGCGGTGGGTGGGTCCCCATGGAGCCCAGGATGTTATTACCTCCCTCCCCACACCTCCCTGCTGGCCCAGGACCGCGGGGGGTCCAGCAGGGGCAAGCCAGAGGTCTGCCTCCTACTGGCAGAAGCAGCCAGAGAGGATCTCCGCTGGCTAGGGAAGCAGGTCAAGCTGAGCGAGAGGCTCACCTGCAGGTGGGCTCTGAGTGCTCTCTCTCTGTGGAGAGCGGAAGGGGGGCTGAAAGGGGCTTAAGAAGAGGACATGAAAGACGTATGAAAAGGCCAATGGGAGGCCCAGTGCTGTCTTAGGATCTCTCCTCACCTCAGCCGCTTGGTGTAACGGGGTCTCATCTCCAAGCCAGCACCTGAATGAAAATTCCCCTTGTCCAAGCTCCTTCACAGACAGTTACAGGGGCCAAAGTTATGGCCTCACACCCTCCTTCATATCTGAGCCTTGACCTGCCTCGTCTCTCTGCCTTCAGCTGGCGCCTCTGGGGAACAGAACTAACCCTGTAGCACTAGCCTTGCTGAGCAGGCAGCCTGTGGAGTCAGAGACCTGGGTGTCGTTCTGAACCCCTAATTTAAAAGCCCTGTGCCCCTGGGCAAGTCACTTCACCTCTCTGAACTTCAGCTTCCTGGAGTGTAAATGGGCCAACATAGCCTAACTTGCACGGTTGTGAGGATCCCATGGCTACAGTGCAGACCACACCTGGGCTCACGGTCAAGAGCTGACCCTGTCACCTCCCACTCTGATTTCCCAGGATCCTGGCTGCCTCTGGGCACTCTGTCTATCCACTTTGCCATGGCCTCCAAGTCAACTTGTGGAAAGCTGGACTCATTGTTGGTCTCCACACCAGGTTCCCCATGTAACTTACACATTTCCAACCTGAGAATGATGATCATCCCGGACACTGAGGCTAAAAGCTATGAAATCATCTTTGACTTTTTCTCTTGGCTTAAATCCTTCTACCTGATGATCACCAAACTTGGGTAAGTCCCTCACCCGAACTTGCCTTCATCCCAGTCCTCCATACCCAGACCAAGGTCAAGACCAGATCCTGTCCACGGCAAGGGCCCTCTATATGAGCTCTGGGGTGTGGGTGGGGATGGAGGTGGGGCCCTAGCCTCAGGAAACTTCCCTTTAATGCAGAAAGCTGGCTTGTTTAACCTTCTCCATGACATAGGAGGGGCACCAACAGAACTGTCCACAAAGACAGACTGGGAAGGTTACCAGTGGCACTTGGATGAGATATTAAAAACCAAGGAGTATTGGAATCAGTGCAGAGCTGCTGAAGGGCATTCCAGGCTAGGGAACAGCAAACTATCCATTCAATAATATTTTAAGTGCCTATTGTGTGCAGGCAACTTACGTCTAGGACAGAAGACTCTGCTCTCATGTAGTTTACAAATTCAAACGCAATAAGTACTATGAAGAAAATAAAATATAGCATGAAGGAATATATATAGCAATATATCTAGCAGTATAGCAAGAGCGAAGCTTCTCTAAGGAAATGTTTCCAGAAGATCTTTTTTTTTTTCTTTTTTTAAAGATTTTATTTATTTGTTTGACAGAGAGAGAGATAGCGAGAGCAGGAACACAAGCAGGGGGAGTGGGAGAGGGAGAAGCAGGGCTCCCGCCGAGCAGGGAGCCTGGTGCAGGGCTTGATTCCAGGACCCTGGAATCATGACCTGAGCCGAAGGCAGACGCCCAACCAACTGAGCCACCCAGGCGCCCCGTTTCCAGAAGATCTTAATGACAAAAAGGAAGCTTGTAAAACTGAAGGGAAGCACATTCTAGGCAAAGAGAATAGCAAATGCAAAGAATAAAAGCCTGTCTTCTCCAGGGAACAAAAATACTTTTTACAATCCAGACAGTGTTGTACTGGCATTAGGATAGACACGTAGACTAATGGGATAGAACCGAGAGTCCAGAAATAAACTCATATTTATAGTTAATTGATTTGCAACAAGGGTTCCAAGACTGTTCCATGAGAAAAGAATAATCTTTTTGACAAATGGTCCTGGGGACAACAGAATTGTCTATCTGCCAAAGAATGAAGGCGGTCCCCTACCTCACAGCATACACAAAAATTAACTCAAAATATGTAAATGTAAGGCTAAACCTATAAAACTCTTGGAAGAAAACAGGAGAAAACATTCATGACCTGGGGTTTGGCAATGATTTCTTAGACATGACACCAAAAGCACAAGCAACAAAAGGAAAACACAGATAAATTAAGCTTCTTCAAAAATTTTTAAAAACTTTTGTACATCGGGGTGCCGGGTGGCTCAGTCGGTTAAGTGTCTGCCTTCGGCTCAGGTCATGATCTCAGGGTCCTGGGATCGAGCCCCATGTCAGGGGGCTTCTCCCTCTTCCTCTGCCCCTTCCCCCTGCTCATGCTCTCTCTCGTTCTCTCAAATAAATAAATAAAATCTTTAAAAAACAAAAACAACAACAAAAAAGTTTTTGTACATCAAAGGACATCATCGAGAAAGTGAAAAGAAAACCTACAGAATAGGAGATGGTATTTATAAATCAAATACTTACAGATTTGAAAAGAATCTAGTTTCCAGAATACCTAAAGAACTCTTATAAATCAATAATAAAAAGATAAATAATCCACCTGAAAGATGGGCAAAAAATCTGAATAGACATTCCTCCAAAGAAGATCTATAAATGGCCAACAAGCACGTGTAGGGATGTTCAATGTCACTAGCCATCAGGGAAATGCAAATCAAAACCATGATGAGATACCACTTCACACCCATGAGAATGGTCAGAATTTTTTAAATGAAGAGTAAGAAGTTTTTTTGATGTGGAGTAATTAGAACCCTCACACTCTGCTGGTAGGAATGTAGAATGGAATAGCTGCATTAGAAAACATCCTGGCAGTTCCTCAAAAATATAAACATAGAATTACCATACGACCCAGCAATTCCACTCCCAGGTATATACCCAGAAGAATTGAAAACAGGTACACAAGTGTTCATAAGAGTACTATTCACTGGGTGACGGGCATTAAGGAGGGCACGTGATGTAATGAGCACTGCGGGGTTATACACACCTGAGGAATCACTGACCTCTACCTCTGAAACTAGTAATACACTATATGTTAATTAACTGAATTTAAATTTTTTTAAAAATAAGAGTACTATTCACAGCTGTCGAAAGGTGGAAACAACCCAAATGCCCATCACCTGCTGAATGGATTAAAAAAGTGTGGTATAGGGCGCCTGGGTGGCTCAGTCAGTTAAGCGACTGCCTTCGGCTCAGGTCATGATCCTGGAGTCCCAAGATCGAGTCCCGCATCGGGCTCCCTGCTCAGCAGGGAGTCTGCTTCTCCCTCTGGCCTTCCTCCTTCTCATGCTCTCTGTCTCTCATTCTCTCTCTCTCAAATAAATAAATAAAATCTTAAAAAAAAAAAGTGTGGTATATCTATTCAGTGGGATAACAATCAGCCATAAAAGGGAATAGAGTTCTGATACCAGCTACGATGTAGATGAACCTGGAAAAAACCATGCTAAGTGAAAGACGCCGGCTGCAAAGGGTCACATATTGTACGATTCCATTTATTTTTTTTAAGATTTTATTTTTAAGTAATTTCCACACCCAACATGGGGCTTGAACTCACAACTCCGAGATCAAGAGTCTCATGCTCTACCGACTGAGCCAGCCAGGTGCCCCTGTAGGATTCCATTTATATGAAATATCCAGAATAGGTAACTCCATGGAGACAGAAAGTAGATTCATGGTTGCCAGGGGTGGCAGGAGAGGGAAATGGGGAATAACTGCTTAATGGGAGTGAGTTTTCCTTTTAGAGAGATGAAAATGTTTTAGAATGAGATAGAGGTGATGGTCACACAACATTGCGAATGTATTAAATGCCACTAAATTGTACACTCTTGAATGGTTAATTTTATGTTATGTGAATTTTACCTCAACAAAAAATACATTTTCTGACAAAATACTTATATTCACAGTACATAAAGAACTCCTATAAATCAATAAGAAAATGACAAACAACCCAACTTTTTAAATGAGCAAAAGACTTGAGCATGCTCTTTATAAAAGAAGATATCCGAATGGCCAGTAAATGCATGAAAAGGTGCTCAACATCTTTAACCAATAGGAGAATGCAAATTAAAACCACAAGGAGATGCCACCACACGCTCAGCCTGGCATAGAGTGCTGGTGAGGAGCTGTGGCCACAGGAACTCTCTTCCACGGCTGATAGAAGTGGACTTGGTAGAGTCATTTGGAAAAACTGACTGCAATCTCCACTAAAGCTAAATCTTTGCCTATCTTATGACCCAATAATTCTACTCTTAGATATTTACCCAAAAGAAATGAGTGCATGTGTCCACCGAAAGACACATCCATGAACATTCCTATCAGCTTTATTCAGAGTTGCCAGAAACTGGAAACCATCCACATGTCCATCGACAGGGAATGAATAAGTAAACTGTGGTATTGGACCAATACTGAGACAGCCTGGACATCTCTCCCAGAGTGATATTGATCAAAAGAAGCCAGACACAAAAGAATAGATGTGTTTTGATTACATGTATATGAAAGTTCTAGAGGAGGCAAGATTAATCTGTGGTGATGGAAATCAGAATGATGTCCTCTCCTGGGGGATGTTGACTGGGAAGGGAGAAAAGAGACTTTCCAGGGTAAAGGAAATGCTCTGGACCATTTTTTCTTAAAGATTTATTTATTTATGTATTTATTTATTTAAGAGAGAGAGCACGTGAGCACACGAGCAGTAGGGAGGGGCAGAGGGAAAGGGAGAGAATCTTCAAGGAGACCCCACACTGAGCTACAGAACCCGACGTGGGACTTGACGTGGGGCTTGATCCCAGGACCCCGAGGTCATGACCTGAGCTGAAATCGAGTCAGATGCTTAACCGACTGAGCCACCCAGGCGTCCCCGCTCTGCACCTTGATCTGGGTGGCATACACATGTACATGAATGGTCCTAGAGCTTCGCCCATGGGGGCTGTGCACTTCTCTGACCGGAGTAATTGTTCTTAGAGGCCCTTCTGAGTGCAGAGTGGAGAGGGGCTGGCAGGGGGCTGAGGTGGCAGTGGGGGGCATGATGTAACGGGTACATCCGCCCAGCAAACATCTCCTTGACCTGGCTGGTCAGGCCTAAACCACAGAGTGGACTCAGTCTGGGCCTCAGGCAAGAAGGGTCTTGAGGAGCATTTTCTCCCACCCTGCCCTGGACTAGGTGACGAGACTCAGGGCCAGAGACGAGGAGGGACTCATCCCACACAGGTGGCAGCAGAACAGGGGAGAAACCAAGTCATGGGCTCCCAGCCTGGTCCTCACTCCAGGTAGCAGGCTGCTCTCATATGCCGCTCTGTGAGAAGTAATTGTGTGTCCTTTGAAAGTCCTAAAAGGGGACAAAGGAGGTCAGGAGAGGGTCATCCTAAGAACTGAAATGTTCAGCATCCAGATGGGAGTGGGTAAGGCATTTCCACCCATCCTCAGCTGGGTAAACGGCTCAAAGGGAGGAAGGAACACAGGCCAGGTGCTCAACACACACCTGGCTCCTTGTAGGACCCAATAAACTGGGTGTCAGGACTGGTAGGAGCAAGCCCTGAGATGTCGAAAGAAGTTTGGGACCCAGTGGGGCCCATACTCCATCATCCAGTGGTTCCAGCTCAAGCTGAGAAAGGCCGGGGAATCTTGAGAATGAGCTAGTTCCCTCAGAGGCACAGGAAAAGAAGGGGGTCCGGGACTGCTGGGGCTGGATGGGGCAGGCTTTGTGTGGCATGTGAGCTCTGACTAGCTCCCAGACCTGAGGCTTCTAGAAGAGGGACCCTCTTCTGAGGTGCCCAGCACTGCCAGGCCCTCCCTCACTGTCAACAGCCAGACTCTCAGGCCCAGAAGTGGGGGGAAAGAGAAGGGAGGGCAGGGATAAGACAGGAACACCTGGAGTTTGGGTCCCCACCCTCCCTTGAGGTCTCTTCCCCCGGCGAGGAAGAGGCTCTATCTTGGAGTGAGTCTCCGCTGTTAAAAATAACCTGCCTTTCCATCATCCCGACAGCCGCACTCTGGGACAGCATGTTCCAAGGCCCAAGCTGCTCTCTGGGGACTGGAGCAACAGGGCAAGAAGGGCTGTGCCCAGGCCAGGAGAGCATGCCCAGAGGCTGGCACCCCACAGGCCTGACTCCGTTCGGGCTCCCCAGCCGCATCAGTCTTCCTACCCCTGCCCAAGATCCTGGGGTGTTGGGTCTAGTGGCGACAATCCCGGGGGTGCTTGTGGGGTGCTCTGGTTGCCTTGGAGGCCCGCGAGAAGCTATAGGATTTGGGGGCTTCTCCTGGTGACCTGGAACTCTCCCTCCCTTGCATGGAACCCAGCAAAGAAGAGGATGCTGCCGACCCATGTGGCTTCCTCCTTGGATTCCCAAAAACATCCTTGGCTGGGCCCAGAGGGAACATTGCAGGGGATCAGGAAAGAGAAGGAGGGACTTGTATGCATGGGAAGCCCATGTCCTGTCCCTCTCTCCTGTGGCCTCTGCCCTGTAGGAGAGGAAGAGGGTGGCAACAGCACTCAGGGTTGAGAGCCCAGGCCCTGGAAACAGAAAGACCTGGGTTCAAATCCTGCCACAGCTTTGATCACAGAGTGACCTTGCACAAGTTACCTCCCCTTTCTGTGGCCTGACTCCCTCACTGGTAAAACAGATGCCCAAGGCCCCAGCTTGGAGGGTTGCTGTGCGGGTACGTGAGTTCCAGCTCTTACTAAATGCACAGTGCCTGACCCACAGCGAGCACTCCATCGATGGTATTCTTACGGCACCACGGTTAAGGGCATTGCTGGGGAAGGGAATTTCAAATCCAGCCTCCTCTACCGACCAGCTGTGCAGCCTTGAGCAACTTGCTTGACTCCTCTGATTTTTCATTTCCTGCCTTGGACAATGGAATAATACCTCTTACCTCCTGGGGCTGTTGCAAGGCTCCTTACACTGATGCCCTTACGAGGTGCTGAGCGTGCAGTGAGCGCTCCGTAAGTGTGCAAGTCCCCAGTCAGGCTAGTGTCTGAGCTGGAGCCCCAGAGACGGACAAAGGCGGGGGTTGGGGGAGGCAGGGGAGGAGGAAGGACAGCTCCTTTGGCCCACGCTCGCTCAGAAGCAGTTGGAGGCCGTCCTGGCCACACACCTCATAGGCTGAAGGTTCTTGGGGCATGCCTGACCTGGGCTCACCTCTGCCCGGACCGCACAGCCCCATAGGCTTCCCGAGGCCCCGCAGATCAGACCCATCCCAGACAGAAGGCCCCTGTCCCCACCCACCTTCATGCTATCCCACTGCACTCAACGGTAGGGGGGAGAAGGAGGGAGAGAGACAAGAGACAGGCAGAGCGAAGGAGACAGAGGGAAACCAAGAAAGAGGCCAGGATCCAGGAAAAGGAAAGAGAAGGGGAGAAGGAAGGAGAGCCAAGAGGAAATGAAGGGAGGAGGGAGGCCTGTAGTCACAAAGTGAGACCAAAAACAAAAGTAATAGAAAAATTCTGGAAATTTAGAAAACAGGAGTGACCTCTCTAAAAGGACAAAATGGGAGGGAGGGAGAGATGGGACCAGCTGGGGAACCCCAAGGGGGGCCTTCAGGGACAGTGATGGAGCTCAAGGAGCTGGAGACAGCCTGACTCCCCTGCAAACGGGGCTTTACCTAAGGACTGGTAATATGTTGTCATGACAACAGATGTAGCATTTAGGGTAATTACTGATGAATAACAGAGAGGAGGTGGCACAGTCCTCGCTGGTGCTGCAGCCCAGGGAGGGAGGGGGTGGTCTTGGAGGCAGTCCCAGGGCCCCCTCTGCCGTGGCCCCATCCCAGACCCTTGCCTGAGGCTTGACCTAGCCAGGACCTTTCCAGTCCAAAAGTCTGCCCCGGGTCCGACCTTCTGAGCTACACCCACGTCCCTAGGTTACCCAGGCCTGCCAGCAAACACAGGTATGGTCTCCGTGACAATCATTTCAACGCAACTTTCTCTGCGACCCTCGGAGTGTGGTACAGCAGGGACTTCATATTACAGATGACAATACAAGACTCCGAAGTTGAGAAACTTCTCTGGTCACATAGCAAATAAGCCAGCATCCGAACCCAGCGTTGCTTCTCTGCACAGCACTCCCTAGAAGGTTCCTGGGGCCTAGGCTGATCCTGGGCTGGCCTAGAAACAGGCTATTCCTGAGCATCTCACCACCAGCACCTGCTGGAAAGGGTCCGAGACAGCATTTGTGGGTGAGAAGAAGGGGAGGGGGTGTGTTACAGAAAATGTTCAATGCCCCTGGCTCTCTACAGACATCCCATGTCATCTGGAGATCATTCTTTCTATTTTATAGCTGAGAAAACAGGCTCAGAGAGAAGTGACTTGCCCAAGGAGCCCACTTGCCCTGTTTATGAGCAGCTCTCTGTGCTGGGGCTGTTCCAGGCCTGATCGAGCTGGTGGCAGTGTGGCCCAGCGAATCACGGGGTACCCCAGGATTTGGGGACTGCAGGAGCTTGCTTGCAGGAGACTGCAGGGCCTGGACTCTGATCGTCAGGGGTCCTGAGTCTGAGGCCTTGGGGAAGCTCACAGGCCGAGTCTCCCATGAAGCTTCCTGCAGCCCAGGGCCGTCCCCCACCAGGAAGCCTGTGAAGTCCCCAGCTGCACTTGCTGTTTCTGTCCTCCAGGCCATTGGCCTCACATCCACAGAGCCCCCAGACAGATGTCTATCTCAGGGCTACCAGGCCGAGGGGCGGGGGGATGGGACACCCCAGCTCCCAGAGCTACCCAGGGCAGGGGAGGGAGTGGCCTAGGCCTAGCCAGGCCATGCAGGGCAGCGGAAGTGCATGCTTGGCCTCGGCAGGAGGGCATGTTTGTTAGCGATCCGGCTCTGGGAGGATGAGGCTCTGGCCTTTCACATGCCTTCAGGGCTCCATGCCCCGGGCCCAGAGCTCTGCCTGGCTGGCGTCAGGGTGACAGCAGGGGCCCTCTTAACACCCCCAGGCCCCTCCCGAGGGAGCTTCCTCAAGGATGAGACCCAGATCAGGGCCTCCTTACAACAACCCCCAGAATCTAGAAAGGCTAGCCAGGGCTGGAGCATGACCCAGCTGGGAGGGGAGAGGGCCAAGGGGCCGGGGGTTTCCAGAGAATCTGGGCTGCCTGCCACTGGGGAGTAGGGCTGTTGGGGGGTAAGGAGGATGCACATGCACCTGCCTGTGAGTGGGGGGAGTCACTAATTGGATGGAGCTGCAGTTGGTGAAGCAGAACTGAGGATTTTTTTTTTTTTAAGATTTTATTTTATTTATTTATTTGAGACAGAGAGAATGAGATACAGAGAGCATGAGAGGGAGGAGGGTCAGAGGGAGAAGCAGACTCCCCGCCGAGCAGGGAGCCCGATGCGGGACTCGATCCTGGGACTCCAGGATCATGACCTGAGCCGAAGGCCGTCGCTTAACCAACTGAGCCACCCAGGCGCCCAGGACTGAGGATTTTGAGCCCTTCTAGAGAATTTATCAACGGACTTCATAAAACAAAGAGGAGGAGGAATCAAGAAGAGGAAATAAAGGGGACGGACAGCCCTGCACGGGGGTCCCTCCTGCAAGCTGCTTGCCACCCGTGGACCCTTCCCCTGGTCCCTGGATGCAGGCCCGTCCCTGCAGCTGCAGGTGGCACAGGGCCTGAGCCCAGCCCCTCCTGAGGACCTCACTGCCCTTTCACACTGCCCAGGCCAACTGTGACCGCACAGGGTGCAGATAAACGTCGACAGGCATTCGGCAGGGCAAGGGTAGCCCTGCCCTGAGGCTCAAGGACAGTGGAGTGGATCGGGACCTCTGGGTGGTCAAGGTTCACCCCAACAGGGGCTCTTCTGTGTGAGGACAGGAAGGAGGTGGAAGGAAAGCAGGCTGCCCTGGTCACAGGCTGGATCCGGACCAAGTCTAGCAGAGCTGGTGCCAGGGAGTAGGCAAGGAGGCCTGGGCAGACAGAGAGCAACCCGCACCTGCTGAGGCCCACCCAGGCCAGAGGTCAGGATGCCCAGGAGCAGGACAAGAGGGGCTGTGTCTATATCACCCCGATGTGCTCTGCAGCCAGGATGAGAGGTGAGCTCCCCATGGGTCTTTGTCCCAGAGGCGGGGGCAGAGGGAACAGGATCCACCACGTTTACCCTGGCATCTAAAAAGCCACTCCCCACCTCTGGAGTGCAGGGTGGAGGGGAAGGCGTATTGCCAACAAGCCGTGCCCCCAAAGTGTCTGGAAGCCTGGCAGGTGGGCTAAGGTGGGTGTCGTGTAAACCCTGACGATCGTGGGGTAGCCTGTGCTGTCCTGCCCTCGCACCTCCCCCACCCCATACCTACAGGCCTGTTAGTGCACCTGCAGGATGGGCTTTTCCCCATCATATGCCCTCACACTGCCCCTTCTTCCAAGGGCCGTGTGGGCGGTTGTCCCATACCTGGGCTGATGCCCCCTGCAGAAGTCCCCTGCAGGCGGATCCGGGCTCTGGGATGGCTCCAGGCGAAGCCAGCTCTGTGACCGGGACAAGTCCCTAAACTACCTGGGCCCGGTTTCTGCATGTGCAGAATAGAAGGGTAGAAATGAAATTTGATGCACAGGGTTTATTCTCTTCCTCCCAACAGGGTCTTTATAACCTGGTCCCTTTTGCCTTTACCCACAGAGTTCCCACCTCCTGCTCTCCACTGACAAAGAGTCTCAAAGGAGTGCACGGGAAATGGGGTCCTCGGCATGTAGCCAGGAGTCTGGGGACGCCCACAGGTCCGTGGAGACCCGCGCCCCTCACCCAAGCCCAGGGAGCAGCAGCCTGCGAGACTTCAGGCCAGAGAGAAGAAAATAAACAAACAAGTTTGTTGGCCGCCTTCAGCTGTGACTGTCCCTTCCCCTTTGCCTCCTCCTCCTCCTGACACTCAGCATTCTTCCCCACTTCCTGGAGCCAGGAGACCCTGACATCCCAACTTATTTTTAGTCCATTGCCTCTGGAGCAGGGCTGCTGGCCCTGGGCCTCACCCCACCCTGTCCCCTGCCCCTGGGGGTGCAGCCCAGGGCCAGAAGGCACCTCAGATCTTGAGCAAACCCACACCCAAGCCATAGTGGGGACAGTATGGCCCCCCCTTGCTCCCCCTCCCACTCCCCTCCTGCCTGAGGCAGCCCTCCCGCAGAGGCAGCCCTCCCGCAGCCCTCCCTCCTGCTTCCTGCCCTCCCCCGGCCCCCACGCTGCCTTCCCTCCGGGAGTATTAAGTGTTCTGCCACCGCCCTCCATCCCCCGTGCTCTGTAACCTTGGGGGTGGGGGCCCTTCCTTGCCCCCTGGATCCCCCAACAGGCCCCCCACCTCGCCCCTAGGTGTTGTCTCTCTCTCAGACACAGGGTTCTCCCCTCTGCTTATCATGGACCAGCTGTCCATCCCATGACCACAGTCAAGATGGGCATGGGGCAGAGAGTGAGGTGTGGAGGGCATCATGGGGGACAACCTCTACCCGCCTCCACAGTCCCAGCAATCCGCCTGGACCCCAGACTTTCACATGCTGCCCAGCCAAACCAAAGCTATGCTGGGGGGACTCACAGCCCACGTGGCCTCACCCAAACAGCAACCAACACCTGTTACTGCTCGAGACCATCTCTTGAGGCTCTAACTTCCCACCCTCTTTCTTGTCCACACTTCTTCCCTCCCTGGAAGGAGTTCTTATAAATATGGTTTTCTGCCCCTCGCCACATTTCCAGGGATATTTTAACAGCCCTGGAGATGGGTGTCCGGGCAGCTAGCCATTTTCACTATGTGTCGGGCACGGTCAGGCCTGGGATACACAGTGGACCAGACAGTTAATGATCGCACCCCGCACGGAGCTTACATTCTAGTAGGGAATGAAGACAGGGAGCAGACAGGTAAGTGGAATATCCAGCATGATGGCTGGTCATAAGTGCTGAGAAAAGTTACAGCAGGAAAGGGGGGTGTTTGGTCAGGGAGGGGTCGGGGGAGGCTCAGCGGGTCCTGATGCATCCTGAGGGATGGAGGCTGCAGGGTGGCCTTCTGCTCTGCAGGTGGAGGGAAATTGGGCTCAGAGTCCACTCCTAGAACACAGGGAGCAACAACGTTTGCTCCAACCAGGTGATCAGACTCACAAGCAGCATAACAGGCCGTTCAACTGTGGGGGTTGGGTGGTTCTTGAACCATCCTTGCCTTGCTTTACACACTCTCAAGAGAAGCAGAACTCCTAGTGCCCCTGCACCCCATTTCCCCTCTTCCTGCCCAGCTCTGGCTCCAATCAAGGTGTGCTGGCCCAAGGAGACCCCACTCTCACCCAATCCGCCATGCTGCCTAGCCCCGTTCCCTCTGCTGGCAGCTGTGTTTCCACTTGCAAACTTCTCAGACTCTCTGGGGTTCTCCTGGGCACTGACACCTGTCCCCTGTGTCCCCCTGCTATAGCCTCCGGGTCTCCAGAGACAGCCCTCCTTACCACCCCCAGTGGCTCCCCTGCCACCAGGCTGGGCAGCCCTTGCCCTCACGCCCGCCAAGGCCAAGGCCAGGATTCTCCCTAGCCCCGGGGGCCAAATAGGTTTCATCTTGCACAGCAGCTGCCACTGTTTGAGGAGGCCTGCCCAGCACTGCCTTGTCTCAGCTCACAGAGTTCAGGGATCCCGTCCTGATGTCCGTCATGAGCACAGCAGTAAAGGGGTAGGCATACACATGGTACGTTTGACACATTGGCCCAAAAACCTTCCCTTCCCAGCTACACGCTGGACAGAAGCTCTTGGAGGGAGAGGCTTTGGAGCTCCTGGAAGGAAGGGGTGAGGGAAGGTAGGAAGAAGAGACTCCCTGCACCATATGGGGCCATCTTCCTGGCCACAGAGCCTACCCTCCTTCCATCAGGCTGCTGAGCAGTGACTCAGGGGACACCGGGGGACAAGGGGTTCTGCTAGCTGACCTTGGAGAGGACCTGGGCTTTGAGAGGAGTAATCATACTGGCTCTGCCACTCACGGGGACCAACTCTGCACCCCCCCTCACTCTACCAGGACATTTTCCAGCACCTCTACCTCTCAGGACCCCTCTACCCCTCAGCGCCCCTCTCCAATCTTAATGTAGTTATCATCCCATTTCAAATGGGGAAAACTGAGGCACAGAGAGGTTTCATGGTCTGCCTGAGACCACACAACCCATTGACAATGAAGCCAGGTTTGACTGCAAAGTCAGTACCCTTTTCATGCTGCCACTGGGATGACCCAACCATGCACACTCTCTACCTGCCCCCTCTCTGTCCAGCCCTGTGGATTCTTCCACACTCCTGGACAGGTCCCTGCCACCACCTCCTAGGATGTCCTGGTGCTTCTCTAGCTCTGTGGGACAGTTTTCCCACCCCTAGCTCCACCAAGACCAGGATGGAATCTTCCAACAGAATTTCTCTAGGAAACGATGGAAAACAAAACAAAACAAAATAATTAAACCCCAAATCGGAGACACACTCCCAGAGCGCAGGGTCCCCAGCCTTAGGTGACTAAGGCCAAGGCTGCCCCAGTTTGCTGGGAAAACTCACTCAATGAGCAATGTGTCCTGGTAGCTGCTCTGAGCTGGGCTGTGAGGGGAGCAAAGGTACCAACAGGGCAGCTGAGTCTCTGCCCTTGTCCTCCGTCATCTGGGAAGGCGAGAGGCACAGCACCACAGCTGGGGCTAAAGTGGGGTTCCTTTCAGGGGCCGCATCTCTCTGCGTCATTCTAGTCCGGGACTCTATGGGAGCATGGTTTCCCCAGGAGCCCTTCTGCTGCTTGCCCTGCCAGGGGACCTCACCCACATTCCTTCCCCTTCCCTGCCTTACTTTAGACCCAACACAGACCAAGGGCTGCCATCTGCCACCCCATACGCACATGTCCACTCCCCCCCTCCCACCAGCTCCTGACCTGCCACGGAGGGATGTCTTCTGAGGTGACCCTTCTGAAGTTCACGCCCCCAAGATTTCCCCGGGCATGCAGGCGTCAAGGGCAGGACAGGGAGGTGGCTGAGGGTACATTACGTGAGCCTGGGGTAGGAAGGGGATGGAGGCCATAGGCTCCCACAGAGGAGGAAGCCTGGCGGGCGGGAGGGGGGAGCTGCTTCTGGAAAATGGATAGGTAGAAAAAAGCAGGGGTAGGTTGGGGGCAGGAGGCCACTGACTGGGCCCCCCTCCTCTCTCTGCCCCTGCCCAGTGGTTCTTTAGGCAGAACCCAGGACATCATTGGAACATGCTCCAGTCCAACTCCTTCATCTGACAATGAGGAATCTGAAGCCCAGAGAGGTAAAGGGATTTGCCCTAGGTCACCGAGCAATTTGATGGCCCTACTGGGACCATGACCCGAGCCTCTGGCCCCTGGCCAATGCTTCCGCAAGAGCCGAGGAAATCCTTGAAACGGTCACCAGTCCTGCACCCACCCTAACTCCAGCTGCCAGGCCAGCATGGGGTGGAGAGGCCATAGCCTGCCCAGATGTGTAGCCGGGACAGCGTGTCACAGTGGCACCGGGGGATAGACCAAGAGCGCCCAGGGACCTCGTGGAGCCTGCTGCCTGGGGCTCCCCCCACACAGCCCCCTCCCACACTGGGAGGGAGGGCTGGGTTTAACCCTCACCCCCCCACTGCAGTGTCCAGGGACCCCAGCAGCAGGCTCAGGAAGCCTCCCACGCTCCCTCTCTCCCAGCTGCAGCCAGCTTAGGGTGGGAACGGGGACACAGGGACACCTGGGCTCCACACTGCCACCCACACTCCATGGCCCAGCCCTTTTCCCTCCTGGAGCAGCCCAGGTCCCCGTGGGAGCAGAGGGAGTGGCATTCCATCTGAGCCTTGGCTGCTCTGAAATTGGAGGGCCCATCCCCAGTTCCAGAAGGGGTCTGCCCTCACTGCAACCCGGGGAAATCAAAGGTCAGGACCCTCGCACCCTGGGGCTGGGGCCCAGCACCTCCCCCGCCTGCCGGAGCACCGGGACCCCAGAGGGCTGCAGCAGGGCCAGAAATAGCCCCAACGTGCCAGGAAGGGAAGCTCTCTTTCAGACTCTAGTAGGTTCTGGTCCCCTTGCAACCACAATTGTCCATGGAGCCTGCAGGCCCCATGAAGAGGCAGGACTATCCCCAAGGGGGGAGGCAGGAGGCAGAGGGTCAGCAGGAGGCAGAGGGGACAGCCAGGGAAGGGGGAGCCAGCCTCTAAGGACCCAGACGTGGGAAGGGCCAGGAGAGCGGAGGAGAGGAAGGGAAGAGAGGACGAGAGGAGGGAAGAGGGGAAGAATCCCAGGGGGAGAGGATGGGTATGAAGTGGGGGGGCGCTCTTCCTTTGAAATCACTGCTAATCAATAGATGGCCACAAGGCCAAGCCAAGGGCAGGAGCCTTTGGCCAAAGGCCAGGGGAGGGTGTGAGAAGATCAGAGCCAGCGAGCCCTGGGGAGGGTGCAAGCTGACATCCAGGCTCCTTCCAGCTCTGGCGTGCTGACAGCAGGCTTCCCCACGCCGGACGGAAGGATGGACGGATGCAGGAGCACGAAAAATCCCAGAATCTAATTTTAGCTGAGTGCTCCCGCCTCCCCTGCTAACAGTGAACAGAGCTTCCCACCCCTGCTCTAACGGAGGTACCAGCAGGCCAGGAGATAACCCCCCACCCGGAAGCCGTGGGGTCTCTGTAGGGGCGGCCCTCCAGCTAGCACAGAGCAGGGGCTTTGCTGGGCTGGGAGGGCCCCAGGCCTGCTCCCCCATTGTTGAGGAGGCAGATGCTGAGGCCAGTTAGTGACATAGTTCAGATTAAACTGGGTGTGTTGGTATCCTGGCTCTGGATGACCTCAGGCAAGATGCTCAATCTCCCTCGGCCTCAGTTTCCTCTCCTATAAAATGGGAATAGTTGTCGCTCTAATCCCAGATGATGCACGTCCGGCACTAGTCCCGATGACTCAGAACTGTCATTATTCCTCTGCCACCGCCCATCTCAGAGGGCCCCAAACTGAGCGGTCACTAAAGGCACAAAGATGAAGAAAACACAGCCCTCAGCCTGCCCAAGAGCCTGCCCCTAACAACAACGGATTAATTCCAGGAACCTCCGAATCTGGACCTTCCAGAAAGCCGGGGTCACGGCAGAGATGGAGCCTCCAGCTAGGGAACCCTAGAGACCACGGGGTCAACACCTCGTGGGCAGGCAGGAACACTGAGGCCCCAAGAAGGACCCAGCTCTGCTCAGGGGCAGCTGGACAAATGAGGGCAGAAGCAAAGCATGACCCCGGCCTCCCCACCACGTCCCCACTGTGGTTTCCACTAGCACCAAGTCCTACACCAGCCTGGCCGTTCCCAGCGACCAGGCCCTCTAAGCAGAACTCCTGGCCAGCACCAGGGAAGCCAAAGGTCGCCCGGGATCAGCTCCACCTGGGCAGATGCCTCCCCAGGCCCAGCCAACAGCAACCCCGTTTGCACGGTCTCACATCCAGTTCTCAGCGCCACCTCCCAAACACAGAAACGAGGCTGGGGAGACGCAGGGGCCTGATGAACTCACAAGCCCCCTCCACCTGGAGTCTTGGCAGCAGGTCAGCCAGCCCTCCCGGCACAGGTACCCTTTGAGCAGGTGGGCCGGGGGGGGCTTCCCGTAGCAATGCCCCCAAGAGGAACTCCCAGCAGCCCTGAATTTCTCAGCAGCTGATCTGAGGCAGAGGGTAGGACTGTACTCCCTTTCAAGGGTATCCCCTGTGCTCAAAGGACCCAGATTCTTACGCCGCGAGTGAAACGGGAGGGGAGACGTCTTCCTAAGCCATCCATCCCACCTCTTCTTTAACTGTCTTCTTTACTGGTCCCTCCCTTTGTCAGGGATGTCCTAAGACAGAAGCTAGAAGGGTCTCCAGAAGGTAGAAGTGCCCCTCCACGACAGCTCACATGCAGCTGGTGAACTGCCAAGAATCCGTGCCGCCTCCTGTCCCCCACACTCACCCCCAAGGTGTGTGGGGGATTGATTACTCCTGGGAGGGGGCGTGCGATCCCCCCACCCCCATCTCTGCTGCTCTGAGCCCACCTCTTGGACCCACTAACCCTCAGATGGGCTCAGGGTGAAATCCAAAGTAGGTGCTACTCACACAGAACAGCAGGAATGGGGTGTGAGAGGAGGAGCAGACAGCCTAGGAGCCAGGGGTCCCGGGGTCCAGCTCCAGCCACACCACCTATGAGCTGTGTGACCATGGGCAGGCCCCCGGGGCTCTGCTCCTCAGGCTCTTCATCTGAGAACTGAACAAAGTAGCAAAATGGGGACAAGCCAGGCACAGGCCCTCGCACACAGCAGTCTGTCCCAGATGCTTCCTGAATGTGGACCTGTTTTTCCTTAAGTCTGGAAAAAAATCCCTTCTGTATGAAGGTGTGGACAACCTGCCTTCTAGACAAGCTCTGCTACCGCCTGGCTGGGGGGGGGGCCCAAGGCAAGTCAATTCTCTCTGGGCTTCAGTCACTTCTTTAATAAACTTTGGGGTTTGACTGAGCTGTCAGGAATGGAAAACCTGTGGAGCCCAGACCACCACTTACATATTCTGTGGCAGGGACAGACATGATTGGTCTGTCACCGCACCGCCGCCTACTGAGCCCAGCCAGGCGCAGTTTCGGGGTCCCCCACCGGCCAGCACCCCCGAACGAGAGCTGGAGCGAGAGACAGAAGCACGATTCCTCTGCACCTGAATTTTGAAGCTTTGCGATTCAGGGACCCAGCTGGGTGAACTTGAGCCTCAGTTTCCGCTTTGGCAAAATGGCCACACCCAGCAAGATTGTGAGGATTAAGTAAAATAATGTACTCAGTACTCAGTTACCGCGCTAACTCTGTCACTGTCCCTAGAGGCTGGGCGGGGCGCCCTTCCCCCAGGCCTGTGGGCCCGCCCCTCACAGACCCTCGGGCAACACAGTGCGTCCCGTGGAAAGAGTGTGGGCCTGGGGCACCTCTGGCAAGTCAGTACACCTTTCTGAGCCTCAGTCTCCCCTGGATAAAATGGGCTGATACTTCTTTTACACAGTGGGCATGAGGATTAAACAAAGTAATTAGACAAAATGCCAGAAAAGTGATGGGCTCAGTAAACAGGAACAAATGAGCTACTTTAATCTACCCTCATCAGGCCTCAGGACCTTGGCTTTGGAAAGCCAGGCTGGTAGAAATTGCTGGGAGCTCCTCAGGGCAGGGTGTGGCTCTCTCATCAAGTCCGTGAAGCCGCTTGTCCCAGGAGTCTCCATTGGTCGCCCATGGCGGAAGCCACAGCCCGGCCCGGGGAAATGTGAATCCTGGATATGGTAGATGGCCTCCCACCACCCGACCCTGGGACCTCAGCGCTCCTCCCTCTGCCCTTCCCTCCCAGGCCTCCCCCCTCTCTGGGGCCTCCCCTGCCCTCAGAACCAGGCCACACTGGCTCAGGCCCCAGAGGCTGCCCTCACCGAGGTGGGACCAGATGCCTTGGAGGCCTCATCTGGGAAATAAGATTGATAGGAGTGACATCCACAGGTCTTCCAACTCTGGCGTTGGTGACTGAACCTGTGTGGGAGAGCCCGAAGCAGAGCATTCTGGTCCACTCTTCTGCCCTCCCTGAAGGCAGCCGCTGAAAACACTCTGCAGTTACCGTCCTCCTGCCCTTCCTCCCCATGTTCCTCCGGCCCCCCTGGGGGTGGTGTCCAACGACCTCCTCTGGCCCTCAGCTGCTGCACCTGACCACAAGGCTGACTCTCCAACTGTCACAAATCCACCAAACTCACCCTTTGCCCGTGCTGTCCCCTGCCTGAAACACCTTTCCTATCTTGCTTCTTGGTGTACTCCGTCTCTTCCCCCAAGACCCAGCCCCAAGGCCCCCTACTCTGGGAAGCCCTCCTTCTCTTTCCTTGCCAGGAGGCCAATCTCAGGCTTCTCTGGCCACTCTCTTCTCACTGGCTTGCAATGATAAGGGATGCTGAGGGGACAAAGCAGGTGTGCAGGTGGGTAGGTACTGGGCAGCCACGCCTAGGGCAGGAAAGGGCAACCGGCCCCGGGAGGGAGCCCATGCTTAGAGATACTATCCGAGTGGCTGAGAAATAATTACTCCTGGCAGCCTTTGGGCAACAAGGACACAGCTCGTTTATTACAAAATATCTTTTATTGATAAAATAGCTCAGACTTTAAAAAAACAACAACAAAAACACCTGCATATCACAACAAGGGGCCCACAGGCAACCACAATAGCAGGAGTCCCACGGGACATACACAAGACCAGTCAGATGTCACAAGTCAGCCACTCCCCTGGGTACAGCCTTGGCCTCACCCTGAGACTGAGGAAGGAGCTAGACAGCCCCTCTCCCCAGGAGGGACTCTCTTTGGTCCCCTCCATTCTCTCCGCCCGGGAAAACTCTCAGCACCTCTCCAGGTCCAGCCAGGCCCATCAGAGTGCCGACAGTGCCTGGGCTGCTCAGCCCTTGTCCCACGCTAGCTGCCCGCTGACTTAATGTCCAAGCCAGGCGCTCCTTGGAGAAGAATGGGAAACGTCCTTCAAATGCTCCCAAGTGTTCTGGGTGCCAGGTCCCAGGGATGGGGAGACAACCAGGAGGGAGAGACCCCTGGAGCCCCATCAGTGGGATGGAGCAACGTGGCTGGGGCAGAGATAGCCAGCCGGCCCCCACCCCATCTGGGGTAGGGTCGCTTATACATCACAGGGACCCGCTGGGGGCTTGGAGACCTGCCTGAGCGCTCTGGTGGGAGGCCCCTGCAGGAGTCCACGGGGCCCTCACTCACCTGTTCTGGCCACAGCACCCTACCTGGGGGCTCTGTCACCCACCCCAGGCTCTCATCTCAGGCTGCTCCCATGGTGTGGGTATTTTTAGCCATCTTGGGAAAACAATTAGTCTGCTCGATGACAAAAGACTTTTCCCCCACTGGGGGGCCCAAGCCCCTGAAAACCCCGTTGGTGTTGTGGATGAAATGTCGAGAAGTTGTCATGCAGCATAATAACTAAACCCTTGCAGGCGCAAGAACACGTTCTCGAAGAAATAGTGGTTCTCTCTACCATTCCCCACGTCCAGTTTGGGGTAAGAATTCACACACCCCAGGCACAGAACAAAAGTCTACAGGAAGACAGGTGGTGGTAAACACAGAGAAAGGGGATTTTTATATCACCAAACAATCACATTTTCTGGTTCTCTAGTGTGTTCCGCCACGGAGCTCAAAGCTTTCTGCAAAGCCTCTCATCTCCCAGCAGCAAGTCCCCGGGGTTTTTGCAGGGGGTGAATGCTAGTGATCAGGGATCTCCCGTCAGGCAGACGCCAGGCCTCCAGACCACCCCACCAAGGCGAGGCGTCCACTGGCACACACCCACCTCCCAGAGGGGTGCCAGGTGAGGAAAATGATTCCAGAAAACGTTTTGGCTTTTAAAGGAGCTACAAATCCAAAAGTAGGTAGAAAGGGGAGAAGGCCCCAGAAGCAGCGTCAGACCATAAACCCCCCCCCACCCAGTGCCGGATGGGGACCCCGGGCATCCGGCGTGGGTCCCTCAGTTCTGCCTCCTCCTCAGTGGCAGGTGCTCCTGGGGAAAATGGAAAGCTGGCTTCCTGCTCTTTACCCGGGGAAGATGGGAAACAAACCACCACAAACAAGTGACCGGCCAGGGAACACAGAGTCCAGAAGGAAGGCCCACCCATTGGCTTGCCGGGGTCTGGGGTCCGGGGAGGGAGGGGCTCTATCCTGGCTGGCTTTGGAGGCTTCAAATGGACCCCCAGTGAACAGCACCCCTGCCCCTACCCCTCCAGGGGGGCTCCCAAGAGGAGGCCTGCAGGACCCGGGCAGGAGCCAGAAAGCCCCAGGGAGGTGGCCACAGAAAACAGGGCAGGAATCGGGGTGGCCCTGGTGCCACCTGGCACCAACCCTACATGGGCGGCGGGCAGGTGGCTCACCATGCCGTCTGGGTCCACTGGCGGCAAAGGATCCTTCGGAAGGCACGGCGAAAGTCCTGGTTGAAGATGGTATAGATGACGGGGTTCAGCGAGCTGTTACAGTAGCCAATCCAGAAGAAGAACTGGAAGAGGCCATGGGGCACCTTGCAGTGCTGTGGGCAGATGGCTCCCAGGCTGTAGCTGAAGAAGAAGGGGAACCAGCAGAGCACAAAAACGCCAATGACCACGGCCAGCACAAAGGTGAACCGCTTCTCCCGAGTCAGCTGTGCCCGCCGCCGCCACCACTGCCCACTCGCGGTGCCTACACCCCTGCCCAGGAGCACCTGGCCACGTAGGGTTGCCAGCACCCGGGAACCCTGTGGCTGCTGCAGGGGTGGGCTGCACGCTGACGCAGGAGACGCTGGTAAGGCCTGAGGCTCACTCTCTTCCTCCTCCTCCTCCTCTTCAGCTTCCTCCTCTGGAGATGCCCCACACACACCTTCCTTCTGACTCTGGCCTGAGCTGGGAAGGGCTGACCAGCTGGGTGGCAAGGCAGGGGTCCCAGGATCTTCAGGGGTATCCCCCTCCTTCTCCCCCGTAGGCTTAGAGTGTCCATTGGCCTCCTCAGAAGCAGCCAGAGAGGCCAAGGTTGGTAGTTTGGTTGAAGTTCCCGTAGGGACTGAGCGGGGCTGCTTAGACTCACCCAGCCCAGGGCCCCCCTTGGCCCTGGGACCTCTGCGGTGGCTGCGTTTGGCGATCAGGTAGATGCGCAGGTAGACAAGGATCATGATGAGGCAGGGTGCAAAGAAGGACCCGATGCTAGAGGCCAGGATGTACCAGGCCTCTTGGTTGAGTTTGCACTGGGGGCGCCCGCGGGGCTGGGGCCCCTGGTCGCCCTTGTAGATAAGCGGTGGCAGGGAGATGACCGCTGCGATGAGCCACACGGTGAGGATGATGCCCTTGATGCGGCGCGGGGTGCGCTTGGAGTTGTACTCCAGCGCGCGACTCACAGCCCAGTAGCGGTCCAGGCTGATGGCGCACAGGTGCACGATGGACGAGGTACAGAAGAGCACGTCGAGCGCCAAGTACACCTCGCACCACGTGCGCCGGAAGTACCAGTAGCCCAGCAGCTCGTTGGCCAGCGAGAAAGGGATGATGAGCGTGGCCACCAAGATGTCGGCAGCGGCCAGCGACACCAGGAACAGGTTCTGCGGGGCGCGCAGCGAGCGGCTCGTCAGCACAGCCAAGATGACCAGCGCGTTGCCGAAGATGGTGAAGAGGATGAGGAACGTGATGACCGCCGCGATGGCCGCGGTGGCCTGCACCGAGTAGGGCTCCTGGTGGTCCATGGCGGAGTGGGACGCGGCCAGAGGGGTCGCTGCTCTCCCAGCGCCTGCTCAGCCGGCGACAGCACTGTCCTACCCTGCTAGGCTAGACGGGAGGATCAACCCCCTGGCGGCGCAGAAGGCGCTGGAGCCCCATGGCCAGGCCGAACGGGGCCTAGGAGATCGAGGGATGCCTGGGGCCAGCCACTGCCCTCCTACATCCTCTTCCACCAGCACCCGGCACCCCTGCCGTCCTCCCCGAAGTTTTCCAAGTTGTCCCGCTGCCGTCCCCGCCCCGCCCGGGACCGGGGGAAAGTTGCGCCCTCCCGCTCCGAGGCGGCTGGACGCGCGCTGGGGCGCAGGGCCCGGCGGGCCGGGTGGGGGGCGCGCCACCGGTTGTGGGAGGCGGTGCAGAGGCCGAGGCGCCCGCTCCGCTCGCTGGCTCTAGCCGGGAGCCGCGCCTGCAGGCAGCCCGCCGCGGCAGGGGAATGGGAGGAGAGCGAGCGCGCGGGAGGAGGGAGGAGACTGGAGGCGGGAGCAGGAGGAGGGGAGGGAGGTGGGGCGGGCGGGAGGGCGGACCGAGGACGGGTGGAAGGTGCGCCTGGCGGGAGGACTGGCCGGCCGCAGCCTCCCTGCAGCCCCGGGCCTCCGCCCTGGCGCCCCTCCCCCTTGTCCTCCCGGCCTCCGCGCCACGGGAGGTCAGAGACCGGTGTCTGGGGTCTTCGGGACTCCGGGAAGGACGCTTGCAGACGCAGAAGGGTTGGTGCGCACGGGGAGCTGGGACCGATGGGAGACCTCTCTCCTGCAGACCCGGTCCGAGCACCGGGATCTAGGACGGTGGGCTCCGGCTGATCTCTCCTCCCGCCGCGTACGAGCCCCAAGGAGAGGGTGGGTGGGGGTGTGGCGGCACCGCAGCGTAATGAACCACACCTCGTACCCGGCGCTCGAGGAGGAAGCCGAGTGGAAGGAGTAGGGCGGAGCGGGGAGACTGCCCGGAGCCCCTTCCCCAGGTGCTTCCTTGCCCCGACCGGACTCCGTCGGGCCTGCCGAGCCCTGGGAGGCGCGGTGGCCAGGTTGCGAGCGCCCCCTGCTGCCGCCCGCGTGGCGGTGGTCCGCGGCCCCCGGGAGACCCGCGTCCTCGCTCCGCTCTGCGGGCGCTGAGGTTCCCAAGGCCGGTGGGCAAGCTCAGAGATTTAGGACTTCAGCCGTCCGGTTTCCCCCGCAGATGCCTCGGTTTCCTCCGCTAAGGGCAAAGAGGTAAGAGGAAAACTGGCTTGGACTCCAATCTCAGCTTTTTAACACAGCTCAGAGAAAAAGTAGGTCTCCGGGGCAATTAGGCAAGGAGGAGCATCCCTTTGACTATGTTGTCTCTCTCTCGCGCTCGCTCGCGCGCTCTCCCTCTCTCTCTCTCTCTCACACACACAAACTGAGCATTCCTGCTGAGTCCCCTCCCCCCCACATGCATGCTGCACACCCCTCTTGGAGAGGCTGTAGAAGGAGCTGGGTAAGAAATTTCAGATTGATCACCCCACCCCATCCCCATGCCAGACTCCAAGAGCGATAGGCTCCCCCTCAGGCACCCCCAGCCCTACTCACTCTCCCTGTGGCCACTGCCGCCAGCGTCAGCCTGGGCAGCCTCAAGAGCACATTTTCTCACCACTCCTGGAGCCCCTGGTGTTATAACCCCAGCCTAGAGCCAGGCCTGGTATTTATAGCCCGTGGCTCTGCATGACATCCTCTGTATAAATGAGCATCGAGCCACCCCTGAAAGTAGGGCTCCTCCAGAAGACCCGGCCTTGAGACAGCGTGCATACTGGACCTGCCTGCCTGCCTGCTCTATCTTCACGGGACCAGGGAATGGCCTCACAGTGCCCACAATGTCTTACCCCTCCCCAGGCTCACACAGCAGGGGTGGAAGGGTTCCTCGATCCAGGGCTATCCCTGCCTCCTGCCATCCTACTTAGTGCCTTTGTGAAGTCTAAGTGCCACAGCCTGATGGTGAACAGGACAGCCCCTCCAGAGACAGGTTTTATGGATGCATCCCCCACCCGCTGGCTGGGCTGAGCCTGGGCCTGTGGTTGCCAGAGATGGAGAAGTCTCAGTAGCCCCTTCCCTGAGGAAGGACTGAGGGACCACTCTTTCACCTGCTCCAATCATACTCACACTGGGGGGCCAGGGGCTATCTCCCCAGACACTGTGATCAGCATCAGCCCTTTGTTTCCTGGCCCGAGTTTTCCTTGAAAGGCACCAGGACCCTGAAGGAGCTGTGGCCAGGGCTGCTCACTCTCTCCCCCCTGCCCCTTCCCTCCACTTGGGCCTTCCCCGAAGCGGCAGCCAGCTCTGGATCTACCAAGTGTCACGCCCTCCCGGGCCCAAGCCCAGGTAGGGGCAGCCAGGAGAGCCTACAGGCACCTGTGGGGCTCAGCCACAGCCCCAGGGTCTGTGCCCCCTGCTGCCACCTACCAGCCCCACCTCCCAGATGTGCAGCTGGCTCTTGGGGCAGCAGAAGCCATCACATAAGTAGATTCCCATTCCTCTCTGCAGCTCTCTGTCCCCCCCACATACACCCTCCTGTGCTGCCCTCCAGCCAGCCCTGCATGAATCCGAGCCTCAGGCCATGGCATCAGCCGTCCCAGACTAGAGCTGACCTTCCATTGTCCCTGCATCCCACCAGGCTGGCAGAATTCAATCCCAGACCCAGACCCGGAACCGCCAGCAGCAGGAGCTGCCTTAGAGCATCCCCAGCCACCTGCAGCGGGAGAGGAAGCCCGTGATGGGCACTGGCCCACCGTCCTGGCCCCACCAGGCTACCTGTTGATCCCTGGACATGTCCTGAGCTCCCACATCTCTAGTTCTTCCCAGGTGCTTGGTGGGCCCCCCACGCTCCAAGGTCCGTTCACCTCTCACCCACCGCCCTTCCAGGGAGAAAGAGGTACCCTGCTTTCCAAGTTCTTTGACGCCATGTACACAGTACCACGTTCGCACTCGGAGATGTACTGAGATGCTGGTGGATGGGTTTGCTGCATCACTCCCCCACCCCCACCCCCGAGCACACATCCCTTCTCCGTCCCCAATATTGGCCAAGATTGCTGAATGATGGGGGGGTGGCAGCCTGGCATCAGTGGATGACATACATGAGCCTCTCTCATGTAGTGTCCTAAAATGAAGGTGTCCCCAAAGGATGCCCTCGGAAAGGGGTGGGGGGAGGTGACCTAGTACCATCTTTTCCAAAGACACAGGGACCGTGGTCCCATCCCTGGTTGTGAGAGCACAGCAAGAGATATGCCCCCTTGGCTGAAAGCCCTGGAGCCACTTGTCCAGGCCTGAGAGCCAAGAGTGGCCCCAGATTCTCCCATGCCAGGGCTCCACGGGGATGAGGCCCAACTGGGCTTCACACCCCAGCTGCCCCAGCCTTTCAAATCCCTGGGACCCTATCCTCACACCACCCTGTAGGCCCCAGCCTCCCCACCTTCCCAGACCCTTGAGTCATGCCCTCCATAATGCAAGTCCGCCGCCCTCTCCCCCATCACACCTCACCTGACAAAACCCCAATCCTGGGCCGACCTAAATCATCCACCCAGCTTTTGGCAGAACAGCTGCTCCTTCCAGAGCAAAACACTCACTGCATCGACTGGCCTCGCTTTAAAGCTATGACCACAAATCTCCAGACTTGCCTAGTGTTGCTCACCTTTCCCCGTCTTCGTATCCTGCTCATCCTCCTCACCCGCACACCCTCCTCCACTCCAAGCCATGACTTTGCCTCTGACTTAGAAGATGAAAGCCCTCAGGCAGGAACTCGCCCCGAACTCACTCATCCGAGCCCCAGCTCTGCTGGAAGGGCAAGACCTCTGCATGTATCCCAAGCCCTCTCCTGTCCTCCAGGACTCCGCTGCTGCAATCCTCCCCCTCCACTAACACCCCCCCCCCGATCCCGGGCCCGCCCCCCCCCCCCCCCCGCCCCAGCCTCCCGTGCCTCCTGCAGCTGTCTCCGACTGTTCACTGCACCATCTCTCACCCTTCACACTCACTCCTTAACCCTCCGTTGGGTATCTGCACCCTGACCTCCGCTGCATCTTCTCCTGGTGGGTCATTGTGACTCCATGCCACCCAGCGTGTCCTAATTTCTCAGCAACATTTTAGACCACAGACTACCCCCTCCCCTGAGAACACTGCAGGCTCGAGGCCACCCCTTCTTCTCGGCCTCCTTTTCTCCCCCGAACTCCCAATCACCAAGTCTCACTGATTTTTTTTTTTTTTTTTGCCCCTTCTCCTCCAGGGACATTTGGCAATCTGGCACCTGGAGACAGTCCTGACTGTCACGCAGGAGGAAGGGGGTTGCTACTGCCGTCTAATGGGTAGAGGCCAAGGATGCTGCTAAACATCTTACAAAGTACAGGACAGCCCCCGCAACAAACAATTATGAGGCACAAAACACTAATAACGCTGCCCTAATGTCGCAGCACCCCTGTTCAGTCCTGGGGCCCCTTTTCTTCTGGACCCAAACTCTTCGTAATTTCATCCAGGCCCCGAGCTCCCAACCAGATGCTGAGGACTCCCCGAAGTCCGTCTCCCGCCCTGAACCCCAGGCTCATTCAGCCCACACACTCCCTCACCTCCCCTGAGCTCCCCGCGCCGTATGGGAAGCCCTCAGCCCCTGCAGCCAATAGCAAGTGCGGTTGCCTCACCTGCCGAAGCATGCTCCAAAAGCATCCACTCTGCCCCTTTCCACAGCCCCATCGCTCGGGCTTGCACAACTGTAGTGCCTTCCACCGGTCCTCCCTGCTGCCAATCTACTCTCCACGGGGCATCCAGGATGACTTAAAAGCTTAGATCTTCTCACTCTGCTCCTTAGAATCCTCCAGCAGCTGCTCCCTGTTGCTCTTGGAATAAAACCATCCCTCTCTATCCCTGCCCTGCCAACCTCCCCCTACCCCACCTCACTTCATCCCTCTACTCACACCTTAACTCCCTCCTGCCTCAGAGCCTTTGCACTGCCTATTCCTTGGATTTTTCAGAGTCGTCTACTATCATTCGGGTCCCAGTGGAAATGCCAGCATCCTAAAGGAATGTCCTCCTCCCCCATCATTTCTAAATCCCTGATGACTTCTTTTATTTACTGTCCATCCTTCGTCCACCCCCAAATAAACTCCACGAGAATGGAAACCCTGCCTTGCTCACCTTGTTACTCCCAGTTCCTATAGCCGAGCCAGCCTGGCACCTAATTCAACAGATTCTGTCGAATGAGTGAATAAATTGATGAGTGAAGCCACATAGTTATGTGTTTGGGGATTAGGGAATAGGCCACGGACCCTGGGATGGGTGGCTAGCCAGCAGCTTCTTGTTAACAGCCAGCGCCCCGTCCACAGCACATACCCCATGCCAAGGCTTCAGGGGCTGAACCAAGGCTGGACCACAGGGGCAGGGTGGGGCTTGTGGAATAAGCCTAGGAAACGGGGTCTGTAGTGATAGGGGGCTTCATGGGGTAAGGACAAGGACAGCCTCGGCCCTGGTCACCCCCAAAGAAGAGGGGGAAAGCACTCTTCCCCCTTGAGCCACTAGGCTCGGCCAGCTCCACCTAGAGAACCCAAATTCTGGAGAATCTAAAAGCCACATCCTAATGGAGGCTAATGACAGGCAGCCTCTGAGAGCTAGGAGGGCCTCACAGGGCACAAAGCACTTCACCCCCCCCTTAGTGTGGCCACTAAGAAACCCCAACCCAGCACCAGAGGCCTGGCTCCACTACTTAAAGAGACCCATAGGGGTAAGGCGGTCCCACTCCTTTCTCTGATAAATGGGGGTACTATGTACGCTCTCGATCTTTGCTTGGGAATCTCCCAGAGGAACGCCCCCCCCCCCCCCCCCCGGTAGGAACGGGGCCCGAACCTCTCCTCACTCACTCTCAGCTCGCTCAGCCAATCATCCTCTCCTGTCTGGGGGCAAACAGAGGGACTGTGTTCCCCAACCCATGATCCTTCCCTGATGCTAATACCTGAGACCAGGCCCCTGCTCGGTCTGAGAAAATCCCAGACTCAAGATGGACCAAGGGCAGAGGCTCCAGCCTCCCAGGAGCATGCCCTCATGTCCCCTGACTGGGCTCAGGAGGCAGGCAAAGGCCAAGCTCTCCCCAGCCCTGAAACACGGCAAGCCTCAGCCCTGCAGGGCTGCTCCCTCAGCCATGCCCCTCTGCTGCCCTGAGTCCCTCTCCTCCCCAGGGCCCCTCCCACGTCAGTCGGCAGGGTTAAATGCGCTCATGCATAGCCCAGTACCTGGTTCCTAGAGCAAGTACCCAATTTTATTTGTGCCTTCCCCCAGAACATCTGAGGCGCTTGGCCCCATGGGGCCCGGACCCAGGCTCCTACTTCCCTCCTACTCCAAGCAGGGCTTCCAACAGGCCACCAGAATAGTGCCTCTCCAGGACTGGGGGGCTCCTAGCCTATAAGCCTTCACACAGCAAGCCAGGAGGTAAGGACAGGGCTTTGCTGAAGGAAGAAAAGCAGGTTGACCACCCCACCCCCCACCTCCCTAGCCCCTTCCCATCTTCCAGGACCTCCGCTGGCCAAGTCCCTGGCTGGTGGGGAGAGAGAGGGGAAGGCTCCTGGGAACAGCAAAGCAGGGTGGAGAAGAGCTTGAAGTCATGCGTTCAGGGCCTCCTGTTCTTGCTGTTTCCCCGCTGTGCAGTGCTGGAGGCCTCCACCCCTTCCTCAGCACCCCCGGGGTAGCGTTCCTGGCGCTGAAGCCTCCCCGCACTGCAGGGTAGCAAGCTGAAAGCCCCCTGGGGAGCGGAGCTGGAGGCTGCAGGGTAATATTCCTAGCACCCAAACACCAGGGATGGGAGGCCGGCCCCAGGGTCCCAGCCACAGGCTCCCCAAGTCCTGGCCTGAGAGAGGCGGCAGTACCTGAGCATGCTGGGGGGCTGGGACTCACCCATGGGAGGATGCCCAGGGGCCTTTGGGGCTGGAAGCTGCCTCTGCCCCACCTCTCCAGACCCCTGGGCTTCCAGAGCCCTGGAGAGTATCCTCTCCCCTTCCCAGCAGCCTCTAAGCCTGCCTCCCCCCCACCCACCGCCCCCAATGGACCTAGAAGTCCCCTTTGTCCCCAGGAGAACATATGGGGAAGGAAGGGACAGAGGGAGAGTCCTAGGCCTCATACAGGGGAGCCATCTTGGGGGCTGGAAGAGCGGGTACTGTCCGGGAAGGCCAGGGGTTACACAACCCAGCTCTTGGACACTGAGGATGCCCTTCCCCCTTGGGGACAGAAGCCACAGGCTCGACCTCCTGGCATCCCCCTGAAAGGACTTTCAGGTACATGTGCTCCTGGCAGATCTGGGGTCCCCAAAGCATCCTGGATAGGCACTAGCTGGTCTTCTGCTTCTGGAGCCGTGGTTGGGGGTACAGAGGGCACTCGGGCCAGCCAGGACGTCTCTAGAGCAATACCAGGAACACCTGCTCCAGGCCTGGAGTTCAGGGAGGAAGCTGGGGTCTGAAGCAGCCCTGCAGATGCCCCCATAGCGAACTTCCTTGGCGCAGGGCGCTCCCAGCTACGTGGGCTCTCTCCGGGCCCTGTAGCAACATGCAAGGCTCCAGCCTTGGGGCCACCGGTGTCAGGGCTCCCAGATTCTGCCAACAATGCCTTCAGAAGCCGCTGCAGGTATGGTCTAGAGACAGGAGTAGGGCTCCTACCATCGCTGGGGGGCTGGAACCCTGAAGCAGGAAAGATAAGAGGTTACATCCCAGAATCCCAGAGGGAAGATGCACCGCCCCGCTGTAGAGCGCCCTGGCCATTTTCAGTCTTATCCACAGCTCGTTGGAGACAGCCTGCCACACCCCTGCTCAACACCTTCAAGACCCAAATTTTCAGCTCCCACTGAAAAACAAGGACCACAGAACCATCCCATTCCCTCCCCTCTTGGTCTCAGTCACCACCAGCAGGTCAGGCCACAGGGATCTTCCATGACCTTCCACCCCGAGCCCAAGCTGCGGACGGTCAACTCACCGGATAGCCGAGGGCTAATAGTACAGCAGCCCCCACTGTCCCACCACCTCCTGGGGCCCTCTGTACTGAGCGACCCCCTGCCTCTCACCCCACATTTGAGGTCTCCTGCAAATTTCTCCTGCACTTGTAACCACCTCCATCACGGTCAGGCACATGCACTCAGCAGGACAGGGCCTCCTCGCTCTTCACGGCCACTCCTGGACCATGGCCCTAGAGTTTTATAAAACTCCTCTTAAGCCCAAGTTATATCTGGCCAGGCCCCTCCATCCCCTCGGTGCTGCCTCTCACCCGTCACACCTGCCCATGCACCGAACACTTCACAATGAGCCCAATCTTCCATCAACAGACACTGACCATATCAGGGCTGATCTGCTTCAACCAGCGGCTCTTCTCCCTCCTGGTCGCATTGACCTCACAGCTCGCTCCCCCAGACGTGGGCAGTACCAGAAACCACCACTGCAGAAGTCTCCATTCCCGGCTGCCCACTCCTATACTTCGAAGCTCACTTGTTTAAATATCACAACTCTTCAGCTCCACCGAGCACATGGACCCCAAGGTCTTCCTGCTCTACCACCTCCCCGCTTCCAGACCACTCTCCGCACCCGACTTGGGCTCCACAGCCCTCACTGCAAGTACTCCTCAAGCACCTTCCCCTGTCACATCCGCCCACAAAATCCCAGTCCTGGAGAACCAAGTTGCCAACCTACGCTGCGCCTCCACCTGGCCACCAGCTGCCCCAGCACCACCCACAGCCCTATGGGGTGTCTCCAGCCAGTTCTTCTGCCACCTAGTCAGCAGCGTCGCACCTTTCCCCGCACATTCATCCCCTTCTCCCCAACATCTAGGCTAGTGACCTGTCATGCTTTGTGACCAAAGCCCTCAGAAGCCCATGCATCTGCACATCAAGATCCACATGCAAAGTTAGGTCTGCTCCTGTCTTCCTTATTAGGTCCAAGGAATCTCAGACATTCTCAGAGACCTATCCACCAAGGGCAGCTCCTACCCAAATGTTCTAGATATTATTCCTTCTGCTCTCTAAATCCACCCTTTTTCCCGTCTCCATTGGGTCATTTCAGCATCCAAACATGCTTGAATGTCTACCATCATGATTAACCTCCTCTTGACCCACAGCCCCTTCCAACCACCTCCCAGTTCCATTCCTCATAGTAGTCCAACCTCTGGAATACCCACCCACAAAGCTCTTGCCACATCATCTATTCTTTTTAACTTAAAAAAAAAAAAAGCATGTAATATTGGATATTATGTATAGGAAAGAATAGCCTAAGAAATGGTGCTAGAACTGGATAGTCACATGCAGAAGACTTAGGATTAAATCTTCATGACCTTGGATTAGGCAAAGGCTACTTAGATAGGACACCAAAAGCACGGTTAAAGGATAGAGAAGTTAGACCCCCATCGAAATTAAAAATGTTTGTATTCAAAGGACACCATCAACCTATAGAACGTGAGAAAATATTTCCAAATTACAAGTATGATAAGGGACATGTATCTAGAATACACAAAGAACTCTTACAACTCAGCAATAGAAAGACAACCCAAATGAAAAACCGGCAAAAGGATTTAAACACATTTCTCAAAGAGGATATATAGATGACCAATAAGCATATAAAGATATCATTAGGGAAATGCAAATCAAAACGACAATGAGATACCACTTCATACCCACTTAGGATGGATATAATCTGAAGAGTAGATAATAGCAAGTGTTGGCAAGGACATGGAGAAATTTGAACCTTCACACACTGCTCGTAGGAGTGAAAAATGATGCAGCCAATTTGGAAAACATAGCATTTAAATCTGGAGTTACCATAGGACCCAGGAATCTATTCCTAAGTATATATCCAAAGGAAAAGACCTACATTTGCATAAAATCTTATATACAAACATCCATAGTAGCATTAATCATAATAGCCAAAAAGTACAAATAACCCAAATCTTTTTCAACTGATGAACAAAATGTCGTATATCCATACAATGGAGTGTCATTTGACAAGAATGAAGGACTCATACATGATACAATATGGATGAGCCCTGAAAACATTATGCTAAGTAAAAGAAGCCAGTCACAAAAGATCATGTATTGTAGGATTCCATTTACATGAAATTTCCAGAATAGGCAAACCTAGAGAGACAGAATGTAGATTGGCAGTCATCTAGAACTGGGGTTAGGGGCACTCACATACAAGTGAAGGAGGTTGAGTGTCTTGTGTTTACTTCTCATTTGGTTTCTCCCGTGAGATGCTTATTAGGTCTCTTGCCTGTTTTTCTACTTTGTACTTCCAGCTTTTTCTTATTATGTATATTATATTATATTAACTATATAATATGTATTTTGGGTACAATTAGTTATGTGTTACAAAAGTTGTCTTCTGATTTGTAATTTGTATTTTCACTTTGCCTTTTGATTAGTAGTTATACTATAATAATTACATAATAGTTATTAATGTAGTTGGATTTGTGAATCTTTCCAGTCTTATGGTTTGCTTTGTGTCTTATTAAAGAAATCCTTACTTATCCCAAGGTCATGAAGGATTTTACTATTTTTTTTCCTAAAGTATTTTCTATTTATATGTAAGTCTTGTATATATCTGAGATGTATTTGTGCATGAGATGGGAATTTTTAATAGATAACTAGTTATCTTAGAGCCATTTAATGACTAGTCTATTCTTTCCCTAATGATCAGCAATGCCCCTTTATCAAGGCTCCACTTCTGAGTAGAATTCATTTATGGACTCTCCATTCTGTTTCAATGGGCAATTGTCTATCCTTGCACTAGTTCTATGCATTTAGACATTTTATATACATACATTTCATGTATGTATTTTGTATGGTATACATTTCTATAAATATATTTTTAAACTATATATCTTGATATCTGCTAGGGCAAGTCCCACCATTTTAGTTTTCTTCAAGAGTATCTTGGCTATTGTTTGCCTTTTGTGTTTTGTTTCTTTTTAATAATTTTTTTAAAGATTTTATTAGTCAGAAAGAGTGAGTGAGCACAAGCAGGGGAAGCGGCAGGCGGAGGGAGATGCAGGCTCCCCGCTGAGCAAGGAGACCAATGTAGGGCTCGATCCCAAGACTCTGGGATCATGACCTGAGCCGAAGGCAGACGCTTAACCAACTGGGCCACCCAGGTGTCCCAACCCTTGTATTTTTATTTAAGTTTTAGAATCACCTTGTCAAGATTGCCAAAAAGCTTCTTGGGATTTTTAGTGGGAACTGATGGAATCTATAGATCAGAATTGGCATTTTTACATTGTCTTCCTATTAATGAACAGGATACATCTCTCTATGTATTTAAGAATCTTTAATGATTTTAATAAAGGTTAATTTTCCATAGAACTTTTTATAGAACTTCTGTCAGACTGATTCCTTGGGACCTTATTATTGCTATTATAATGGGTTTTTTAAAATTACATTTTCCAACTACTGATATAATCAATATAGAAATTTCTATACATCTTTTAAAATTCTTATTGCTGGGGCACCTAGGTGGCTCAGTCAATTAAGCATCCCATTCTTGGTTTCGGCTCAGGTCATGATCTCAGGGTCATGGTATTGAGCCCCACCTCAGGCTCAGGGGGAAGTCCGCCTGAGATTCTCTCCCCTTCTGCCCCTCCTCCCAAAATAAATCTTTAAAGAATAAGATAAAATTCTAATTGCTTCCAATAATTTAATAGGTTTTGTTGCTTTCAGTGTAGATAATCGTCATCTATGAGTAGTGACAGTTTTTGCCTCCTTCCCAATCCTCAGAGTTTTCATTATTTCTCTTGCTGTACTGCAATGCCCAAGATCTTCACTACAGCATTGAACAGATGAGACAATAGTGGAAAAACATGTTTTGGTCCTGATTTTAGTGCTTTTACATTAAACATGATTTTTGCTCTGGGTTTTTGGTAGATACCCATGTTAAGGTTAAGAAAGTGACCTCTATTCCTGTTTACTAAGTTTTTAATCATAAGTGAGAATTTTCAAGTGCTTTTTCTACATCTCTTGTGGTAAACCCTTGATGATTTCGCCCTGCTCACCCCTGCAACCTCAGTCCTACCACTTCACCCTCATGGACACCACCCTCAACATAGAAACCTGCTCCAGATTCCTCAGATCACTCTGCCCCCTGTCACTTACCTCCCCCACGGGGGCCTTGGCCACTTGGGCTGCAGTCATAGAGCCTGAGGACCCGTGTGATGTCCGAGGTGCTCAGGTTCCATCGCTGGCCAATGTGAACACTGGGAGCCCAGATCGGTGTGATGGTGGGCAGCCCACGGCGGCTGAAGGCAAACCTGAAACCCAGCAAGTGGGGACCTGAGTCCAGATCACAATGGGGGCTGGAGGGGCAGTGAAGAAGGGAGAAAGGAAAGGGGGTCCTCACCTCCCATAGTGCATCACTGATGAGTAGTCATAGGGCATCAGCATGTTGCTGCTCCGAGATTTGATGAAGTTGATTTCAAAGCCTGGGGGGGGCGGGGCGGGGCGGGGAACAACCACAAAACTTGGTGATGGGAAAGAGGGTGGGGGAGTGAGGGGTCGGGTGATAGGGGCCTTCCAGCCACTTGTAACCTATGTGAGCTGAAGGATCCAAAACTATAGCCAGATGTGCCCCCCACCACCAGTCCCTGGTCCCCACCTCCTTAGTGCCTTCTCTGCCTACTCCTCCCCTCCCCAGGAGGGGTCCAGACCTGCACTAGCTGATGTGGAAGCACAGGGACCTCATGACTTCCTAAAGAGTGCCCTCCACTTCTAGCCCTGCTCAAGCTCACCCGATGCAACTATCTCTGTAGAACCTACACTTTTCCACGGAGTCGCATACCACTCCGTGTCTTCAACACCCTTACCCAAGAGATGGAGTACCTACCCTTCAACCCCGCTTTAGAGACCCACTAGCCTATCAGCTGCTGTTGAACTCCCATTCCCCAGCAGCAAGCCACCTTGTTCTTTCTGCCTTGGGCTGGCGCACCCACCCCCCAGGTTTGAGTCCAGCATTTTCCCACTGGCCAGAACACCCACTTTTCCCCGTCACTGCCATACCTGCCTCTACAGAGTTCTTCTTCCTTTTAAAAACCCTTAAGATATTAAAACAGTTTTGAACAGACAATATATTCATCTGGTTCAAAAGTCAAAAAATGTTGAGATGTATAATAAGCCTCCCACTCCATCCCCCTTCTAAGGTCCTGCCTCCCCATCCCCAGTTCATTACTGTCATTAGTTTGTATATCTTAGCAGTTTGTTCTATACATAATACAAATATATTCTCATTTTTCTTCATTCTTAATGGGAAAAATTACTTAAGAAAACCACTTGAGTTTGAGTGCTGTTGGTTTTTTAATTCATTAATTCCTGTCTTTAACTTCATTAATTCCCTCCTGCTTTCCTTTTTCTTAATTTGGATTGAAATGCTTAATTTTTTCTATTTTTATTGATAGAAGTATTTAAGTCTACACATTTTCCCTGAGCATTGCTTTAGCTGAGAACCATCAGTTCTAGTGTGTTGGGTTTTTGTTTTTCTAAGAATTCCTGCAATTCTTTAACCCTGGAGCTAAAAGAAAGGATTATTATCGTTGTTTTTTAAACTTTAATTTCTAAGTAGAAGTTTTGGGTTTTGTTATTTTTATATCATGATCAAAACATTTAAATTAACATTTTCAAATCTGAAGTTTTTCTATCATATGGTAAGTTTTCCCAAGTATTCCATGAGCACTTGGAAGGATTAAAGGCTCTATTTTCAGGGTATAGTCACTATCATCACCCCCTTCCTTAGGCTAATCTCAGATCTCAAACTCCATCCCTTGTCTCATTATAAGGTGCTACCTAAGTGCCCCCCTCCCACGGCACCCTTTCTCTGGGGCTCCGTGCATGCTGGTCTCTTGAGTACCCTCCCCCACCCATTTTACCTGGCTCACCCCACAACAGCAGTGGAAGTGCTCCCACCAGAAGCTCTCTGCTTACAGGAAGCCTTCCAACACTTCCCCTTACCCCCACATTCCCCCAGACCAAATTCCTGATCATGTATCTGCCCCACTTCCATCCCTCATGAAGCAGTGGCCTCTCCTCTTCTCACCTCCTGACTCAAGCTGTGTGCCCCCCCCCACCACAAGCGAGGGATCCCACCATTCCTGAGATCAGATGCCCAGCACCCAGCCCCACACCCAGCACACAGCTCCTTCTCGGAGGAACAGCCTCGGCTCTACCACTGCCACCTTTTGGGACATGGTCTCCCTGGGCTTCCTTTGTCCCACATGCCCATTGGTACCCAGCTCACAAGGACTGAGCCCCTGCAGGCTGTCCTCAGCCTCCTGCATCAGACACTTGGCACGCACAGCCCACTACTTCCAGGGCTTCGGTCTCGGCTCCACCCGTGCACCTGGAACACAGCCCCCTGCCCCAACCCCACCCAGCAGTGTCTGGCACAGGAAGGACACCATGAACAAGGGTCCATCCTCAGGTACCTGGCTGTGTTCATGAGAAAAAAAGGAGACACAAAGCAAATAGTGATGCCCTAGCTCAGGCAGGAGTACGGGCAGGCAGATGGAAGGCTGGGAGCCCAGAGCAGTAGTATTGGGACCACCTCCCGGTCTCAAAGAGAACCAGGAGCCCCCACCTTCCCCACGGTAGACAGGCAGATGGTGGGGAAGATGGATAAGCTCTTCTAAGTGGCAGGCAACTCCGGCCCTGGCCATTGGCTTCTCACGCCAGGACCCCCAGGCCTGGCCTGTGCTGTGCGCGACTTGGCTTACCTGGGAGGACCTCATTCCAGTGGATACGAATATAGCGGTCCCGATCAGCCCGTGAGTGCTCATGCCAGAAGCCCAGCACATGCATGAGCTCATGCAGGACAATGCCTGGGCCTTTCCGGAGACAGGTAGGTGCCAGGGACACCACCTGCATCCCTCCACTGCGTCCCACACTGGAGAAACATCTGCAGGGCCAGGAGAGAGTACTGGGTAGGTACCAGCCCAGAGATCCAGAGCAGACCCAGGCCCCCTTCCCCTTCCTCTCCCAGGTCCTGGGATGAATGAGCACCAACAGGTAGTCCCCATCCTAGATTCTAGTCCCAGGCTTGCTGTTCCCAAGTCCCTTCACTGCCTGGCCACCTGTGAAATGGGTACACTGAATTCCCATTCCCAGCCTGGGGTACAAGGAGGACTGAGGGATGGAGAGGAGCACCGATAATGGAAGCAGCTCATGGAGTGAACGTCCCCATGCAGGGGTCCCCGAGTCAATGCTTTCACACATGATCTTCAGTCCCCAACAAGCTAGGAAGGGGGTACCTCCAGCATCCCCATTTCAGAGGCTCTTGCCCGGTGTCGGGGGATTCCTACACTGTGGAACCTGGATCGGAGGCCAGGTGAGCCCCACAGAAGCCACACCCGTTCCCCAGACCATGAAGTCTCCGCAGAGCAAGGTTTTGTGAGGAGAGTCAAGCACCTCCTGCCCCTCCTTCTCCACCTTCCGCCCTGAGTATCTGTAGGTCCAGCTCCCATCCAGCAAACCACTCAGTGGGCAGGGCGGCTTTGGACCTGGGAAGCCAGGCCTCGAGACAGGTTTTAGACGAGGTCTTGGTTAAGTCCCGGCTGAACTCCGAAGAACGCGGAGGAAGCCCCCCCACCAATGGACACACGGACACCCCCAGGAGCACGTACCCAGACATGGGAATGATGGAAATGAAGTCCCTCTGGCCCTGGTAGGCGACAAACCTGATGCACGTGAGGCGCTCAAATTCGGCAAATGCCTTCAGGAGGACCTCGCGGCTGCGTTTATCTGGGGGAGGCGACACCTCGGCTGAACCTCCAGCAGAGACCCCAGAGCCCTCGTGACCCCTCGCAAGTCTGCATGCAGGGTGGGAACGGAGCTTCCAAGCACTCTTCCAAAATGGAAAGGTCAAGAAAGGGCAGCCTGAGTGTCGCGGGGAGGGGAAGCTGGGTCCCAGACAGGCCCTGGCTGTGCAACCTTGGGTAGGTCCCTGTCCTCTGGGCCAGTCGGCCTTGAAATGGAGCAGACAGTCCTTCTATGTACCCCTATCAGCTCTTCCGGGCTTTTAGCCCTCCCAGCTCCCGAGGCCCTCAGGAACAAAGGCTTCTCGGGGAAGGGTTCTTTGGTGGTGAGGCAGTAGGGAAGAGGGAAGGCAGTAGAGGCAGAGGGAAGAACCCCAGCAGAGCCCAGGCTACACAGGGCATAAGGCTGAGGCCACAGGGAGGCCCACAGCTCTCAGGACGGAGTGCACACGCTCACTCACCGTACTTGCTGGAGAGCAGGAAGGGGACCTCCACAAACCCCCCATTCTTAGGCCACTTGTTGCTGCTCGCTGAGAACAGCCGGAAGGGACTCTGAGGAGAGAGGGCAGTTCAGGGACCGCTGGGGACCCAGGTCAGCCAAGCTTCTTGCCCCCAGAGGTGCCGTGTCTCAGGCCCCAAGAACCCGAAAGACGGGAGAAGCAGGACGCAGGCATAGGACGATAGGGACAGAGGGGTGGGACATCTGGGGGCCTGCTAGGTGAGTTACGATATACAACACGACCCTTTGTCCTACAGAACAGAACTGTAACCTATTCCGTCAAGCGGAACAAAACCTGACACTTGTTCCTGAGGAGGCTGATGAGGAGTGCCAGCTCCCCAGGGTGGCCCCATTTAGAAAGGCTGAGCTCCAGCCACAGCCCCGTCCTTCCTGAAACCCAGCAGTCAGCCGAGCATCCCTGAACGTCCACAGAAAGATGAGGCAGGGTCTTTCTCAGGCTGATGTTAAAGCAACTTCCCTGGCCTTAGCAACTCCTTTTTCCACTCTTGTGCCAACCAAAACCCTGCGAGGCATAGGCTCCATGGCACCCTGGCCGGTCCTGCCCCACTGGCTACCACAGGTTTTACTGGATTCGCGCTTCCCCCCTGTCCTCACTGGGTGACCAGGAACAGGGGCCTCGCCCCACCCACCAGCCCCAGCCTTTGGCTCTGCAGCCCAGCCTCATGTTGCACGAATGGTAGGCAGCCTCCAACCAGCAAAACCGTCTTGCTCTCACCAGGTCACTGTCCTGCTCAGGACACCTCTACCACCCAGTCCCTAAGAAGATGGCCTTGCTCTCCTGAACACCGAGCATCCTCTTCTCCCCAGCAAGTCACCCCAGTTCCCACCCAGCCTTCTCCTTTTCTGACTCCACCCCTCCCTTCCTACCAGGATGGGGTCCAGACCATGGCTACCACCCCTGGGGTTCCCCACCACCACTTCCCTACAGCCCCACCAGCCCCTCTGCTGTTCTGTGCTCATCTCTTCCTTCATTCCAGTACTTTCTGAGCACCTCCCCTGGGCAGAGCACCTCCCCTGGGCAGAGCACCTCCCCTGGGCAGAGCACCAAGATGGACCTTGAAGGCTCAAACCCCCTCCTTCAGGAAGGCCTCCCAGGCTGACTGCTGTTACCACCGCAGAGGTTACCCTCCCTCCCATTCAGTCTGGCTGATTCCTACTAGAGCATTCACTGTGACTTTAGCAAGAAAGGGTATCTATCAAGCTATGAGCAACAGATTTTGGATCCCTCACGTATCACGCCCCCATGACACCGGAGGCTGAGCTCAAAAGCCTCTAACGCTATCTGTGAAGTTATTCACACCCATGTGTGTACATGCTCACACTCACTGGCCGAAGGATGTCCCCCTCCAGGAGGAAGCTGCTCTCCGGGGTTTCCTCTGGGATGAGCCCTGGGAAGAAGGGAGGGATGTGGATGACCCTCCACCCAGAATCCAGACTCTAGGGACAGGCCCAGCAGCCACCCCAGAGTCTGGCCTTCCTGACTCTGAAGGTGGAGCTTCCCTGGACCCTGAGGCTGTGTGACCTCAGGCAAGTCACACAGTCCCTCTGAGTCTCTAGTCTACAAACATGCATGATGGATCTCAGCCCAATCACATCTCTCCCTTGTTAGAACACAGTCCATGGCTCCCCCAGCCCACGCAAATCCAGGCCCAACTCCTTCCTCTCTGCTAATCAGGAGCAGCCATTTCTTCAGCTGTCCCCTATGTCATCCCCCTCTCCAACCCAGGCCACACTCTTTCCTGTGAGCCCCAGCACGCCTGAGTGGGAGCAGGGCCATGTGCCACCTTTCGGTGACTGTGACTGGTCCGGAGGGAGCTAGAACCTAGAATCTGAGGCTTCCCCGGGATTTTTTTTTTAGCTGCCATAGAGGTTACTTAGCCAGGGCTGCGGAAGGCCCACTGGCTACCTGAGATGCCCTTTACTGGGAAGGACACGCCATCCCCAGCTGCCGGGAATGTTGGCTGCTAAGGTCTCACAGCTGAAGGCCCTTGGCCAGGGATGGCTGGGAAGCTACCCCGGCCACACTCCAACATGCCCTGGGCTCTCCTGTCCTTCCTCATCCCCCATCTGTGTGATAGTCAGGGCCCTCGCAGTGACAAGTGCCCAATTCCAGCTCGCACCACCATAGAAGGAAGGTGTCTGGCTCCGGTGAGCCTGTCTCTGCTTCCCTCTCCAGCCTCGGTTTCTGCCAGGGCAGGCAGCCGTTCTGCCCAGCCTCCTTACCAAGAGGTCAGCCCTACGAGGAGTCCTGGAAGAGGGTCTGGCCCTGAGGCACATTAGGTTGGGTTCCCTAGACGCAGAGCCTGAGCTGGGGAGGCACCTGCAAGTGATTTATTGAGGGGGCACTGGGGAAGACCCAGGCTCTGCTGGAGCGCAGCCTCAACCTGACCCCACAGGAGCTCTGGACCCCAACCGACACCACACACTTGTCCCACACTGAGGCAGGGGGCTGCCCCATGGCCCCTACGAGTCACTGTGGGCCGCCCTGGGCAGGGGAGGGAGTAGCTTCCCAGCCATCCCTGGCCAAGGGCCTTCAGCTGTGAGATCTTAGCAGCCAACATTCCCGGCAGCTGGGGATGGCGTGTCCTTCCCAGTAAAGGGCATCTCAGGTAGCCAGTGGGCCTCCAGCAGCCCTGGCTAAGTAGCCTCTATGGCAACTGAAAAAAAAAAAAAAAAATCAATCCCGGGGAAGCCTCAGATTCTAGGTTCTAGCTCCCTCCGGACCAGTCACCGAAAGGTGGCACACGGCCCTGCTCCCGCTCAACCATGCTGGGGCTCCCAGGAAAGAGGAGCATGAGCACGCGGTCACTGGGAGGTTCTCATCCCCCCAGGCAGTCACCCTGTTCCCCAAACACTTCAGCTCCAACCTCCAAAATCCAGACTTTTTTTTCCCCCCAGCAGCTGCACCCTGGGCTATCTCTATGTTCTTTCTTCAGCGGAGATCCCCAGACAGGGAGGCGTGAGGCCTCATGCGGCTTTGGCTTTGCCCCCCAGCGCACGCCCTCACACCTGCAGACCATCCTGCCCCAGGTGGCTGCCATCTCAAACCCCCACTAATGACTTCGCTCAACACTAGCTGGAGCACCCCAAAGACCCGTACTTTTATGAGGCCATTTTTTAAAAACCTATGCTTTTCTATCTTCTTATAAAATGACAATCCAGTAGAGAAGATACAGAAATAGAGACTTTTTAAAAAGTTACCCATAGAACTAGGAACTGCTGCTCATCCAGAGCCCAGTGAGCTGGCACCTATTCAGCTCGTTCTGCTCGGCTGCGTGTTCAGCATGGTCTTCACCACAGCACATGGACCACTTCAGAGCCCCTCTACCCCACAAGACGACGCCATGCCCTCACCTTGGTTAATCGCAGGGATGTCCTTGTCCCAGGACGTCTGGGTCTCCTCAGGGTTGAGGCCCTCTGAGAAGCTGGTTCCACAGGCTTCGGGGGAGCTGCAGGCTGAGGGCGCTCCTAGGATCAAACCTGGCCCAGACAGGTGCATACCCATGATGCCCGAAGCGCCCTCATTGGTGAGAGAGGACAATAGCACATGGGAGTGGGGGGTAGGGGGTCAGACAGCCAGAGCCAGGCCCTTCACGGAAAGCAGGCCTCCAGAAAGTAGTCCTGGAAGACCTCCTGGCCTTCCCTCAGTCCCAGCTGGTGACAATAGCTAGACAACCTTGAGGAAGGAGCTCCTTTAAGGGGACCAACACTGGGCTCTGAGTATCTGTATCTGAGTATCTGCTCTGAGTATCTGGGGAGGGAGCAGAAGAGAGGCGGGGACAGACCTCAGACACCCACACTGAAGGCAGTGCGGGCTAGCCTGGACCCTGCCCCATGCCTCCCTTCTCAGCCCAGACCTCTGGAAAATGGACTCAGACTGGGCAAGCCTGGCACGCAAGCAGAACAGGGACGTCTGGAGTGCCGCACCTGCTACGTCCTGCCAGGCAGGCCCTCTGCGTTCAGGGTCTTCAGGAGGCCTTCCCTTGGCACCCCTCGGAACGGGTTTCTGGGAGCATCCCTGGAGAGCCCGTTTTCTGAGCTATTCAGATCAGCTCGGATCCCTGCAGGCTCTGGCCACACCCTTCTTGCCTCTACCCGCACTCTGTGGCTGGAGGAGAAGAGAAGGGCGAGGCAGCCCACTTACCTGGCATGGAGAGTAGACCAAGCACCCACGGCCAGAGGCCTCCCATGTTCACGCGCTCTGTGGGGGGCCCCGCTGGCCCCACAGCAAGCAGGAGCCCAAACACCCACAAGGACAAGCCCGCCTAATAGCAGACCTAACGCCAATCCCCGCCCCCACCCAGCCCTTAAATAGCGACTTCTCCAGCCCCCACCTGCAGCCCCACCCCAACCAACCTCACTTGCAGCCCCGCCTCCATCAACGCCACCTGCAGCCCTGCCCGCTCCCACCTGTGCTCCCCGCCCCCACCCCCCCAGCCCAGGCCGGAGCCTTCAGGACCCCGGTCAAATCCTTCTCAGCCTGGCTGAAGTGGGGGGAAAGGTGAGAAGCCAGGCACCAAGCACCCTGCAGGGAGGGAGGGTACCACTGGGGAGTGTGCCTCTTCTGAGGTCCCCTCTCACCACCAGGGGGCAGGGAAACATCACAGAAGGGTGCTAAGGTGGGCGGGGGGGTGGGGAGGGGGGAGTGGGCAGGGGACCTCGTTCTCCAACAGGGGAAGACCCCTTTCCTGCCACGCCCTGCCCTGTGCTCACACCTGGGAAAAGCTGCCCGAGACCCTGAGGCACCCCCAGCCTATCTGTGGAAGAAGGAAAAGGTCACTAATTTTTATGTGTTTATATACATAGAGGAAAGTGGACAATCACAAGTGCAGGGATCCGGAAAAGTTTACACACTGAACACCCGGCGTAACCAGCACCCCAGAGAAGCCTGCCGTGTAGATGGGGGAGCTTTTGGATACCTGGACTCTTGCATGGACACTGCTCCTGTCATCCCCACAACAGCCGTGCAAAATCGGCATTTATCCCCATTTCACAGATCCAGAAACTAAAGCTCCTTACCCGTATTCCTCCTCTTCTATGCTCCTGGGCCTCTCAAGAGGCCCATTCTCAGAGCTTGGTCACCAGGGGGCCCACCTGGATTTAAATCCTGGAGGTGAAGGATTTGGGGACCTCCCCCACCAATGCCCAGTGAAGGGAAGTGACAGAGCTGAGGCAAGGTCACCAGCCACTGTCCACACGTGCTTCTCAGCATCCTGCCATGCCTGGAATCCAACATCTCTCAAAAGATACCAGTCGGAACCACGGGGAGAACAGACAGATGCCCCTGCCGCCCAGGCCGGATATTAGTGTATGTAAACATGCATGGACTGGCCACATCTGATGAGAGCTGGCTAAAATCATCCTAATAATCACCCTGCTTGGATAGAGAAACAGATTCTTAGTTAAGAAATGCAGTTTGAGGGGCGCCTGCGTGGCTCAGTCGTTAAGCGTCTGCCTTCGGCTCAGGTCATGATCCCGGGGTCCTGGGATCGAGCCCCGCATCGGGCTCCCTGCTCAGCGGGAAGCCTGCTTCTCCCTCTCCCACTCCCCCTGCTTGTGTTCCTTCTCTCGCTTTGTCTCTCTCCGTCAAATAAATAAATAAAATCTTAAAAAAAAGAAAAAGAAATGCAGTTTGACTTGAGGACATTATGCGAAGCAAAATAAGCCCTTCACAACAGGGCAAATACTGTATGATTCCACTTATAGGAGGTACATAGTCAGATTCAGAAACAGGAAGTAGAATGGTGGTTGCCAGGGCCTAGGGGAAAGGGGATATAGGGAGCTGTTGTTTAATGGGCACAGAGTTGCAGTTCTGCGAAATGGAAAAGTTCTGGAGATCTTGAATATGCTGAACATTACTGTACACTTAAAAATAGTAAAGATGGGGCGCCTGGGTGGCTCAGTTGGTTAAGCGACTGCCTTCGGCTCAGGTCATGATCCTGGAGTCCCAGGATCGAGTCCTGCATCGGGCTCCCTGCTCAGCAGGGAGTCTGCTTCTCCCTCTGACCCTCCTCCCTCTCATGCTCTCTGTCTCTCATTCTCTCTCTCGCAAATAAATAAAATCTTAAAAAAAAAAAAAGTTTAAAAAAAAAATAGTCAAGATGATGGGGCACCTGGGTGGCTCAGTCAGTTCAGTGTCCGACTCATGGTCTTAGCTCAGGTCTTGATCTCAGGGTCATGAGTTCAAGCCCTGTGTTGGGCTGCATGCTGGGCGTGGAGACTACTTAAAACAAATAGTAAAGATGGTAAATTTTATGTTATACAGTAGTCCCCCCTTATCCACATGGAATACATCCCAGGACGCCCAGTGGATGCCTGAAACTGTGGTTGATACCAAACCCTATTTTTTCCTATACATAATATCTATGAGAACATTTAATTTACAAGTTAGGCACAGTAAGAGATTAACAACTAATAAATGCTGTAATTAAAGTTATGTGAATAGGGTCTCTCTCTCTCTCTCAAAATACCTGATTGTACTGAACTTGCCCGTCTTGTGAGGATGTGAGATAAAATGCCTACGTGATGAGATGAAACGAGGTGCTTGATGTCGACACTGTGACAGAGCGTTAGGCTACTATTGACCTTCCAGCAATACATCAGAAGGAGGATCATCTGCTTCCAGACCACGGTTGACCACGGGCAACTAAAACCACAGAAAGCAAAACCTTGGATAAGGAGGGATTTGCTGTATATTTTTAACCATGATTTAAATTTATTTAAAAGATTTATTTATTTTAGAGAGAGAGCGTGAGTAGGGGTGGGGGGTGGGGAGGGGCGCAGAGAGAGAATCCTCAAGCAGACCCCCTGCTGAGCACGGAGCCCAACTCAGGGCTCATCCCAGGACCCTGAGATCATGACTTGAGTCAAAATCAAGAGCGGGCTCCTCAACAAACTGAGTCACCCAGGCGCCCCACAATTTAAAATTTTTAAAGAAATAAATAAGAAGGAAGGAGAGAGACAGAAAGGGGCACCTGGGTGGCTCAGTTGGTTAAGCAATGGGCTCTATTTCAGCCCAGGTTATGATCTCGGGGTGGTGAGAGTGAGCCTGGCGTGGGGCTGCACGTGGACTCTGCTTGAGATTCTCTCTCTCCCTCTGCCCCTCCCCCCACTTGCACACTCTCTCTCTCAAAAAAAAGAAACAAACTTAAAAACACAGGTAGGGGAAGCTGGACAGGGAGGGTGGGTGGAAGGGATGGGGTAGGGCTGAGGGTGGGATGGGCAGGGGCCTCAGCCACCAGTCCTGCTGTTTGTGAGGTAGGACCGTGTGCTGGGAAGGCCCCCGTGACTCAGAGCCCCAGCTGCCCTCCACTCCTACCCCAAGCTAAGTGTTGTTGGCAGGTCCAAACGGAAGCCCACTCAGAGCCTAAGAAAGCCTTGATCGCAAGCCCAGCTCTGCTCAGTTCCGACCAGGGAGCGCCTCACCCACCCCCAGACAGCAGAGGGAACAAGGCACGGGGCAGGCTGCTCGTCCTTCACCAGGCCTGTTGGAATGAATGCCGACCTGTGCCAGATTCCTGGCACCGAGGGCAGAGCAGACCACAGGCCCTGCCCTCAGGAGCATGGTTGAGACGCACAGCTACACACCTGAGAACCTTCTCCTCACGGGCATTCAGTAGCTAGCATTTCCTGAGCACCTACTATGTGTAGGTGCTTGGCTAAGCCTCTTAAATGGATTGACTCCCGCCATTCTCCATACCATGCTAACTGGCAGGGGCTAGTGACAAAACCCCATTTTACAGACAAGGGAACTGAAATACAGGGAGCAAAACTGGCCTCCTAGCCATCAAACTCCACCCCTGAGGCGTACCCTGCCAGGCAGGCAGAATGCCATGAGGAAGAGCCAGCATTCTGCAGGGGGGACCCTTGAGCTGAGTTTGGAAGGACGAAGAGTTAGCCAGGCGAGGCTCCCAGTGGCCAGGAGCGGAGGCTGCATGAAGCGGGGGGAGCTGTCCAAGAGCTGACCTCAAGGGCCTCCGCACCCCTGCTCCCAGGCAAATCACAGTGCCTGTTTCCGGCAGCCTCCGCGTGCACCCCTCCACTCTGGCTGCGGCTGGGCCTGTGACTCACGCCCCCCACCCCCGGACGGCATAGTCCCGAGCCAGGCAAGTAACCAATATTCAATCAAGACATGCTAGATGGGTGGGTGTAAAGAGCAACTAAGCCCATCCCTGGTGACGTGTTCTCTGCACCGGACACGAGGCCACATGGCTTCTGGGGACAAGAAGGAACTCTGGAACAGAGGCTGCCATGAGCCCCAGCACAAACGGGCATCCCGAGGCCTGGAGGCCCTGCCTGGGGATGCGAGAGGAGAGGGGAGAGGCTGTGTTGCCCTACTGTGGGGAAAAGGAGACCTGGCCTAGCACACGCCCGCTCGGCCACTGGAAGAGCCCCCCACACGGGCACATGCACAGATACCTTCAGGCACGCGTGACACGCAGGTGTGTGCAAGCTGAGGACACCAGACACCCAAAGCCGCGGGAACAGCCGCGGGAACAGCCACGTACCCAGGTGCACACACGTACATATCCATCCGTGTTCCAAAAAGGAAGTGGGGTCTGAGCCATGGACATAGGCTTCTCCCCACAGGGCCCAAAGCCAGTAATAGGAATGAGGTTTGGAGACAGCCTCCCAGAAACCACCTCTTTCAGCTCTGGAGACGGAAGGCCGCCCGGGCTAGGACACCGACACAGGGCGGCTAGGGCCGGGAGGGCCCCTCCTACGGGGGAGCTCACACGAGCACCTTCTCCCTTCCACGCCTCAGGCACTGCCGCCCAAGGAAAGGGGAGGTCTGATGAGGAAACGGCTTGTGAGCATTTTCCCAGGCACTGACTTGAGACCAGACGCTTGAGACGTTGCTTTTTAAACAAAACAGTATTTTATTGACACATCCTCAATGTTCCATATAAATATAAAGTGCTAAGTTTCCAACCCCCGCCCACAGGGCTGGGAGGAAGTGGGGGAGGGAGTGTTAAATGTCAGCTGAACACAAAAAACTTTCCAGCACCAATACAGGCGTGACATGCTCACACACACACGCACGTGCACGCACGTGAGCAAGACGCCCACACGCAGCAGACGCGGCGCTCCCCAGGAGCACAAGGCGCGGGCTCCAGGCCTGTAGTGGACCACCCCCCAGACGGGGCTCCCGGTTGTCACAGCTTGTTCCTTGGAGCGCTCGGGCTGCCAAGGGCTTCAACAGGGTGGTGGGACCAGTGGGAATCCACGGGTGTAGCGGTCCAGTTAGTTTCTGCCAGAAGACAGAGGGGGGAGGGGGAGCAGACACGCCCTCCATGCTGGTCCCCAGAAGAGGACCAGCCCTCAAACCTAGCAGAAGAGCACCAGGTGAGAAAGTCCAGAGTTCCTGCACTCCCAGCACCACCACCTGGGGGCTTTTCAAACTTCGGAGAAGGGGCAGCTTTCCCTGACCTGGAGGGAATCAGTGCCCCCCCCCCCCGGGGGGGGGGCGGGGGCAGCCTGGTGCGGCCCTGCCTCAGTGACAGAGCACCTGAGTCTCAAACTGTAGCAGCTGCCCCATGAAACTGAAGTTGGGGGAGATGACTCCCCGGCGTTGCTTAACAAAGTCGAAGGCCTCGTCCAGCCTCACGCGGCGGCTCTGTATCAGGTAAGCCAGGCAGATGGTTGCCGAGCGCGAGATGCCCGCCTGGCAGTGAACCAGTACCCGGCCCCCACTGTTCTTCACCGAGTCTGCAAGGCACATGGGGAAAAGGGGGGTCAGGCACGAAGGGACGCAGGGGAGGTGAGAGGCGCCCAGGCCCCTCACCCGGGTGTCCCTTGGGCTCCCTGGGCTGAGGCCCCCCTCTTACCAATGAAGCTTATGGCCTCCTGGAACCAGGCACTGATCTCCACCATCTGGTTGTCCTCCACCGGGATGCTCTTGTAGCGGAAAAGGCCCTCAAAGTGGTTGGGGCAGCGGGAGACGTTGAGGACCGCCGTGATGCCACAAGCTCGCAGCCCCCGCAGGTCGGAGGAGTGGCTGCAGCTGCCCAGGAACAGGTAGGGCAAGATCTCCACAGGGCCGCCCTGCATGGGGGGGGGGGGGGGGGAGACGGCAGAATGAGGAGGGGGTTTTGTCAGCGCCGCCCCAGGGCTTGAGCACCCGTGGGGGCAGACAGGGCCAGCTGGCCCCAGCAAGAGGAGCCCTCAGCCTGTCCTGACCAGGATCACGCTCGGGAAATAGGACACAAGGGGACACACAGAGATACTCGCTCACAAATACACACCTCCCCGTCAAAGCCCCCAATACGCTGCAGGCACACACCGACAGAGCCCTCATGAGCAGCCCGCACCAGACACACGAAGACGTGCTCCCGTTTGCTGCGGGGACACACACACACGTGAGTGCGGACATGGAGAGACTCCTTGAATCCACAAGTGGCAGCCCCCTTCCCCAGAGGTGCCTATCCCGCGAATGAGGGGGGCCGGGGGTGCCGAACAGTGAAAGGAGCTCGGATCTCAGCTCACCTGGTCGTAGAAGGGAGCCCTGGGGTCAGAGCGGCTGTTCTCGCCCCCAGCAGACGACATGGCCGGGGCGGGGGACTCGGAGCACAGATCGGGACAGCAGGCCTGGAAGCCATCGAAGCCGCCTGCAGGGAGGGCGAGGGGCGGTTAGAGGCTCGGCGGGTTTGGCGGGGGGGTGGGGGGGTGGGAACGCGGGGGTCGGTGGGGTGGGGGTGGGGGTGGGGGGCCCGGCGCGGGCGGCGCTCACCTCGCAGGAAGCACACGGCCGTGGGCCCCGCGCGGGTCTCGGGCAGCAGCGCGGCGAGCAGCGCGTGTGCCGGGCCGTCGGCGGGGAGCTCGGCCACCGAGGCGCTGCCCTCGTCCAGCACCACCGCCCGGGCCAGCTCCCCGCGGGCCAGGCGCGCCCGGAGCGCGCGGTCCGGCAGCAGGCAGGCGAGGGCGGCGGCGGGCGGGCCGCGAGCGCGGCGCCGCAGCAGCGCGTTCCAGGGCACGGGCCGCGCGTGGCGCACGTGGCGTCGGCAGAAGGCCAGGAAGGGGCGGCAGTCGAGCAGCAGCGTGCGCTCGGCCTCCCGCGGCTCCCGCAGCAGCGCGCCCAGCGCCGCGCAGTCCAGCTCGCGCGCCGCCTCCAGCCCCATAGCTCCGGCCCGGGCTCCGGCGGCCCCTCTCACGGCGCTTCTTCGTGCCCCGCCCCCCCTCCACCGCGCGCTCCCGGCTCTCGCGGCGGCCGCGCTGCCCGAAACGAGTGTTCTGGGCGCCCTGGGCGGCGCCGCGGCTTAAGTACCCGGGGGCCGGCCTCCCGGGTCACCATACAAGGGCAGCGCAGGAAGGCGCCGGCGCCCGCCCCCGCGGCCTTCAGGGGCGCGAGCTGGGCCGGCCCCGGGGACGGGGCGGGCTGAGGGGGGAGGGTGCGCCGGGGGAGGAAGCGGAGACTAGCTCTTGAGGGAAAGGGTTTGCCGGGGTCAGTGGGGCCCCGGTGCCAGCCCCCCATCTTTGCGCCCCGGCCTGGAAGAACGCTCCCACCCTTTGACCACGCCGCTCAGTCCTTGGGAACTGGTGTCTCGGATGCACATCCCCATGCCCAGAGACTTTGGGGCCAGTGGTGCCCCTTGCCACGCTTCCTCTCCTTTCTCCCTTTCTGTTCCAGGATTTTCCCTCTAGGAATTTGTTACAAACAAAAATGGACATGGCCATGATTTCTACACCGGGGAATGGGGAGCCATGCTGAGATGTTCTTTTTCTACTTAGAAACCTTGCCCAGGAGGAACTTTAATTTCTCCTCCCCTCCCCTCCCCTCCTGCATGGCATGGCTGAGACCAGCACTCTGAGTCTTGCAGTAGGTTAGTGGCCAAGCTAGTCCAGACCGTTATCCTCTGGGCCCAAGACCCTGGACATTGGCATGAGAAGGACCCCCTGGGCCTTCCAGGGGAGAGGCAGGTGGCCCATGATACATTTCCAGTTAAGAGTGGGGCAAGGCTTCCCCTGGGGCCCAGGGAAACCCCAGAGGCCCAGGGTGAAGCACTTCCCCAAGTCACAGACCAGCTCGGAAGGGGAACTCTGCTGACGTTGCTGGGCTCTCCCTGGGGCCTTGTGGGAATTTCAAGGAGCCTCACGAAGGGGAAGAAGAAGAACTACCAGAATCTGCCTCTTCCACCCCTTTACCGTGCCCCTTCTCAGCCCTCCCTGGGCCGTAGCAGGCCCCCTGGGCAGCAGGGACCTCGGACTGGCACCTGAGCAAGGCAGTGAGCACTGAGAATGGTAAGCTGGGTCATCCACATCCCTTCTGTCCAACCCCACCCTGGCTGACAGCCCAGGGACGGGATGTGGTGAGGCCCAGGTGTGCGTGGTGGGGAGGAGCGGGGCCCCTGGGTTGGGGGCAAGAGATACTGACAGCTGAACTCCAAAGCAGAGATGTTCAGGCGGATGGAAGAGCATCCTGGAGCTGCCCTCATCCCTACCGCTAGCTGGGTGGGATTTCAGAACCCAAGCCCCTAGGCTCCCATTCGCCTGCATCACTACTCAGTGCCCTCTGTTAAGATCCTTCCAGCTCCCTTGCAGTCCCCTATGTCCAGACTGTCTTGGAGGGCTGCAGATAGGACCCATGTTGACCCCCAAGCCCTCCACTTGGTTTATAAACTCTAAACTCCTCCAAAAGGTGTGTCAATGTGTCTGTGTATGTTGGAGCATGATCTGAATGCAGTTGTACAAGGTTTGAGACAGTTTGTAGCTCGTGTGTGCTTATGAGGAAGAGGGGACCCAGGGGACAAAAGGACTCCAAAGATTCCTGGGGCCAAGTCACTCTCTCATGCCTCAGTGTCCCCATCTGTAAGATGGGAGTTCATAATAGACCAGCTAGCTATTCACCCACACTGGTTCCAAGGCTGAGGCCACACCACTGTCTGGGCACTGCAGTGTCCTGTCCCTCCCTACAGGCCAGTCTGGAAGCTGATGTGGCAAAGCCCACAACAGAGCCGGGGAGTCTGGGCCACAGATCCCAGAGGCTGATATGCGGCCCTTATCCTTGGCATCAGCCCAGCAAATGACTTAATGGCTGATTCTGAGGGCAAATTACAGAGCATGCAAAGGAATAGTCAGGTTCAGTCTTGCTAACCCGTGGGGCTGGCGTCACCTGCCCTGCTAGGAGCCATAGCCTCCCAGCTCCTCGGGGAGGAGGAGAGAACTGGCCAGCTGAGATCCTGGCTCAGGAGTGAAAACCAGCTCAATGGTAGGGGCTGCAGACCCCGGAGTCCCACGCCGGGCTCAGACTCTCTCCCTCCTTGGGGAAAACGGCCTGCGCCCTGCTGGGAAGTCCCGCTCAGGAGTGGGAGTGCACTGTGAAAGCTCTGCTCTAGCGGCAGTCCCAGGGGCCCTGCCCAGCGCTCCGCCTCAGGTGGCTGCACGTATGTCACCCCCTCAATGCCACCTGCTTCGGGGCTGTCCCTTTTGCGGCTCTGGAACAGAGGCTTACGGATGCCTGACTTAGCCATGAAAGCGGGGCTTCCCTTTTGCCTCCTTCCCCTCTTCCCAAACTGGGGTAACCCCCACCCCCAATAACTGTGTGTAAGCCCAAAGCCTTACAAGAGAGGCAAACCCACGTCCCACCCCCACACCTGCTCTGACTAAAGATCCCCAGACCTCTGGTGGGTCACGGCGCCGGATGTCTTCCCTCCTTTGCCACCTCCTGAAGGGACACCATTCCCGCTGCAGAGACGAGGCAGGGCTCTCTACAGGTGGAGACAGTGTGAGGAGGGGTCTCGGTTAGACCGATGCCCCACAGGCGGAAGGATCTGGAGGGACGACCCCGCTTCTCATCACTAGACCATCAGAGATGGCAGCAGGGGGGGTGCCAGACACGGAGGCTTTGGGTTATTTTGTGTTCCTGGCCTGGCTGTTACAGAGCAGACACCATCGAGTCAGTTTGGGGCCCAGCTTCAGTTATTTTTTCTTTTTTTAATGAAAATACCAAACTGGAATAAAGGATGCTGTACTATTTGTAACCACCTGTTTTGACAGTGAAGTGTCATTCACCTCCTGCCTTTGGAATTCCTGGCTTCCCCTGCCCCCACCAGTGCAGCCCCCCAACCCCCATGCAAAGTGGTTTCTCTTCCACAATCATGAAGCGCCAAGCCCTGTATTGATGTGGGCCTTCCTCCTCCTTCCAAACCTACACCCCAAGCCCAGGGGGGAAGGAAGAAATGAATGGTGTGGCCAGCATCCTTGTGCCAGGTAGGGATGAAGGTGAGAGTGACGAGCTGTAGCCACCCCCAACCTCATCTGAGCAGTGAGTCAGGATGACATCAGGTTTCCTGTGCCAGGCCTCTGCCTAGGAGGCGTGGCGGCCACCCCCACAGGCTCCTGCCAGGCAGGGACAGAGACTCCACGCTCTTTGAAGATGGCCCTGTCCAGCACGGTGGGGAGGATGGGGCAGAGCGGACATTCACCTTGGGCGTCCAGCCTTCAGAAAGGCCGACTCAGAAGAGGGTCCTCCCGTGGCAGAAGGGGAGACACACGTGGCTCACGCTGTCACATGTATCTGGGGGCAGGAGCACCGGCAGGCAGCCCACTCCACACAATGAGCATGTCAAGAAGAAAGTCTCCACTTGGAGTTAGCAAGGCTTTTTTTTTTAAGGTTTTATTTATTTGAGAGAGAGAGAAAGAATGGGGAGAGGAACAGAGGGGGAGAGGGACAAGCAGACTCCACACTGGGTGTGGAGCCTGACGTGTGGCTCGATCTCACCCCCCTGAGATCCTGACCTGAGCCGAAACCAAGAGCGCTTAACCAACTGAGCCACCCAGGCACCCCGGTGTGGCTTTTTTTTTTTTTTTAAGATTTTATTTATTTATTTGAGAGAGAGAGAATGAGAGACAGAGAGCATGAGAGGGAGGAAGGTCAGAGGGAGAAGCAGACTCCCTGCTGAGCAGGGAGCCCGATGCGGGACTCGAGCCCGGGACTCCAGGATCATGACCTGAGCCGAAGACAGTCGCTTAACCAACTGAGCCACCCAGGCGCCCCCCGGTGTGGCTTTTTTATTAGCGCCTTCCCCAAGCATCCGTATCCAGATCACTCTTTCCTTTCTGCATTTGTTCATTTACCGGCCCCTCACTCAAAAAATGTATTTTGAGTACCTGTGATGTGCCAGGTACCTTTCTGGGTGCTGGGAATACAGCAATAAATCACAAACCACTGCCCTCAGGGAGCTGACCTCATTGTTTCAATAATATTTGTTTTTGTCTTCATGGCAAGTGAGACTAGTTATCCACCAAGAGTAATGATATAGTTGAATGGTACAGATGGGACCCAAAGATGTTAAAGAGTATGACACAGGTAGGCGACATGACACAGGTAGGAGACGCAGGACTCGTTACCCAGGAGAGGACCAGACAGCCCCTTCCAGCTTCTCTGCCATTCTGTAGGGTCTGGCTCTCCTTCCCGCCATGGTCTCCCATCGAGAGAGGACACGAGGCATGGAGGGGAGAGGAGGCCACAGCCCTGAGGAAGAGCATCTGGGAGAGCAGTCCCATTGCCAAGGCCAGAGCCAGTTCCTCTGGTGGAGAGCCAGGCTCCACCGGCATGTCCATGAAAGTGACCTGGGTCTGGCTGCACCCCCCGATGCGCCCGGGCTTGGGCCAGGGGAGACCTTCTCCCTGCACTCTTCCCTGGGCAGGCACCCACCCCCAGCTCCCCCTGGGCCCCCAGCCCCCGGCTGGTGCAGCAGTGAAATGGTCCCATTCCCACCCTGTCGGCCAGATGTGCCCCCGGCTCAGGGTGAAGCCCCCGAGAAGGGAAGAAGAGGTTGCTAAGGGAGAGCTCTGTCACCAGTGGGAACGGTTAGGCAAGAGGCGAGGGATTCCCAGAAATGGGACCACACTGCGGCCCCAGGGTGCATGGCTCTGTGACAAGAGGACTCCAGGGGCTGCCCCGCAGCCAGAGCGGGCTGCAGTGAGAGCGGTGGTCAGGGGGCTTGGAGGCCCAGAGGAGCCAGAGACCGCTCCTTCCCACCTGTCACCCCCACACCTTTCCCACCACCAAGGACCGGGCCGGTCCACTCCCCTGAAGACCAGTAATACCAGCATGAGCAGGGCAATGGCAGCTGTGGGACCAGGGAGCCCTAGGGGCTCTGGAGCCACGTTGCCTTGGCTCAAACACAGCAGGGCTGCGTCCTCGCCGCGGGGCCTTGGACAAGAAATTTCACCTCTCTGTGCCCTCATTAAACAATCACGGTCACGGGCACTGGACTGCGTGCCTTCTAAGCAGCACCATACCTAGGCTGCAGGGCTGGGAGACGGCATCGTTACCCTTCTCTGCGGACAGGGAAACCCCGGCCCAGGGTGGGGAGGGGACGGAAACAAGGCCGCACAGCCTATGAATGGGGAACCTGGGACTGGCACCAGGGTTTTCACCACTAGGTTACCCTGTCTCGGGCAGGTCTGCAGGGCCCACATGTGTCCCGTGGCCACCCTCCCACCAGCACAGACCTGTCTCATCTTTCCTCACAGAGACGCTACAAACACTAACACTGCCTGATGCTTGCCGTGGGCCTGGCTCTGTCCTGAAACCTTTACGGGAATTATCACATTTAAACTTCAGACAGCCCGAAGAGGCAGGAATGACTGGTACCCCAAATACAAATGGGGGAACCAAGGCACCAAGAGGCTAATTTACCCAAACTGTCACAGTCGGTAGATGGTAGAGCTGGAGTTGGAACTCACGATCTTGTGTCCCTCTGTCCTGCCGTCAGAGTCCAGATCTGCACCCACCCAGGCTCTTCCTATCTGCCTCCCACCCTTGCCCAGAGCCCTTCTCTCGGCCGGGCTCTGGCCACACAGGCCACCATCCAAGAGGACCTGGCTCTTTTTAGGGCCTCAGTGCTATCTCCTGGCTCAGCTATAAACCCCTTGAGGATGCAGGATGCCCAGGGCGCTGGGAAGCACAGTACCCAGCCCACAGTTGGGCACCCCATGCATCTCTGTAGATGTCAACTTGCCTCTGTGCCCCCAACTAGCCCTCAGACAGGAAGTTGATTACATAGGAAGTTGAAAATCCACAACGTTGAACAGAGCCAATGTCAGGATGGGGCCTGCTAGGCCCCTCACCCTGACCTTCTCCTGGCTCCAGAGCAGAAGAGGTGTCCCCCGGGTCCCCAGAGCAGAGAATGGTTCCGGAGAGTAAACACGCCAGCAGGGGAGCGGAAGAGTCCATGTAACCTGCGTGGGGAGCCGTCGGGAGCTGCTGCAGCTGCTCGGGGACCTGGCTGGCCCTGTGGTGAAAACAGAGAAGGGGTCCAGATCAGGAGTGGGGAGAACTAGCAGGGACGGTGGACAGAGCCTTGCAGGAGGGGCGGATGGCTGGCTAAGAGAAAGATGGGGCCAAGCTTCCCTCTCCTCCTTCCCGACCCAGAGCTCTGCCTAGGCACCTGCTCCCCCAGCCAGGAGACCCAGAAGCCAGCCAAGAGACACCAGCTGTTGCGTGTGCTCACCACCTCCCAGGACTCAGTTTCACAGTTGGGAAGAGGGCCACTTCCTTACTCGGCAGGTGCAGCAGGTGCGAGGGAAAAGGGCAGAGAAGGGAGGCTGCCTATGCCACAGCCAGAGAGGAGCTGGGGGGCTGGGGGAGACAGGGCGCCCAGAAGTGCCCTGGGCCTGGGGCTGGCTGGAGCAACACAGACGGCTGGGGGTGGGGGGGATGCCAGAGAGGATTAGGGGGCTCAGGGCCACAGATCAGACTATGCTGCCGTTGAAGAAAAGCTGAAGCCGGCACTGTTCATGGAGTTGCCCCTGGACATCCAGAGAGGTCCGGGTGCACGTGCACACACACACACACATGTGTGCATACAGAGTCGTACGCTCACTACCTGTCCATGTACACACGGTGTCACAGACCATCACGCACGATCAAAGCCAAGCACCTTCCCATCAAGCACAGACCCGAGCACACCCCCAGGATGTGGCCTCCCTAGCCCCACGACAGCCCACAGAGACCCCTGTGTGAGCAGTCGTGCCCCCAAGGCCCCAGGGCCCAGCCGCGCCTCACCCAGCGGTCCCTGTGCAGCCCACACATCTTCATCCCTCACCACCTGCCTGACACCGGCCTCCACCCGCCAGCGCCCCACCTGTTTAACTTGGAACGCTGTGCAGCCTAGATACAAGTCCCCCCTGGTCCACTTCTCATGAGACAGCTCGGGGGAGGGGGCAGTCCCCTTCCCTGCACAGCCACCCCACCCTGTCTGCACTGCCCCAGACAGAAGCTGGGGGTTCCACGCACTGTCATTTCTCGGGGCCTGGCCTCAGCCCTGTGGAGCCTCACACACACACACACACACACACACACACTCCTTGTAAGGTCTGAGCTCCATCATCAGTGCTGTTCCGTGGACAGGAGATCACCCTAGAAGATCTCAAGGCTAAACAAGATGGCCTGTCTTCGTCTTCGACTTTGCACATACAGTGGCAAGGGCTCCCCTGGGTGTCAGGCACTGTTCTGGGTGCCCCAGGGACACTTCACTATGAGCTGGGCTTCGCTGGCATCCCTGCTGACACAATTCCTTAGAGCCCACCCACTACCCCAAGTCAGGAACCCCTGCTTCAGAGAGAGGGCTATACAGATGAACTGTCTAAGGGGCCAGGTCTGGCCTTATTCCCGGCGGGTCCTTTTTGAGCATCCCAACCAAGAAAGGCTAACCTTGCTGTCCCTGCTTCTCTCCTAGGGGTAGCTTCTGGCCCTGTCCCCAGCCTGACTCATGCAGAGCAGGGATTGGGCAAGGAGTGCCTGCCTCAGTTTCCCCAGGGGCAGGGGTGGGCCTCAGATTTAGTCTGACACAGGAAAGGCCCCTGGAGGCTAGGCCAGGCAGGTCACCAGTAGTCACCTAGGCCCCACTACCTGCAGGTAGCTGCCAGGTAGGCCCAGATGCCTGCTGTTCCTGCTGTCATGGGGCCGGCTGGCTGAGGCTGCAAGATCACCCAGCAGTGGGCCTGAGTGAGAAAGAGCAGGAGGCTGGACCCAGGCCATGGGCCCCAGGAGGCAGCCCCCAAGACAAGTCGTTAGGCTAGAAATCCAGGAAGGGCCCCCAAGGACACAGGAGGGCCAGAGGGCGTGCTGCCCTCGCCCGGACCCGAGGCCCCACAGAAGGGCGGCGGAGCAGTGCCCAGGGAGACATCTCATGCCACACACATTTAAGAGGCCACCGGCCCCTCTGCCTTCTCCCTCCTCTTCCCTTCGCCTCTCCCACTTTCTTCTCCTCCCCCAGCAACCCCCCCCCCACCTGCCAGCTACTCCCACCCTCAGCCCTTTTTATTAACTACCCCCCAGCAGAGACCCTGTGTGGCCCTGGGCGGGCCCTCCCCCCAGGCCACCAGCCTCCTCTCTCGCACAGGAAGGGCAGGGGCCCCTCATGACACGCCTGGCCTGAGTGTGGAGCCCACCTCTCACAGTTCAGAGACCGCATGTGGAGATGGCCCCCGTCCCCACTCCTGGGCCTGGCCTTGAGGGCTCACCATGCGCCCCATCCTCCCTGCATCCTGCGCTTCCAAACTCTGCCCTGCTCCTCCCTGCCTCTGGATGGCGAGAGCCACCTTCTCCAGGAAAACTTCCTGGGCTCTAGTGCGGATTTCCCATTGGGCCCAGTGTCTCTGGGAGCCTACCCTGCCCTGCGGCCCCACACCACCCCAGCACAGCTGCCACTCCAGGGACACTCCCTGTGGCGGAGGGGTGGCCTGCCCCCCCTCCCCCTCACCCCCCAGGAGGAGCCCAGCCACCTCTCCCTGGTGTCAGGGTCAGGTCCATCCCCAGCCTGAGGCACTTTTCCTTGAAGGAGTGAGAGGAAGCAGCACTCTGAGGTCAGCCAAGGTCAGAATGCCGAACTTCCCCTGCCCTCCATAGGAAAGTTGCCCCAGAGCCTGGGGACATCTTTCTATCCTGGGGACTGAAGCCCCTGCTCAGGCAGGGGGATGGCAAACATGACCTAGACAGCTCCTTCCAGCACAGGATGCTCACCAGGTAGAATAAGATTTTTGGTGGCTTCCCCACACATCAGAATATCAATTCCCTGTACCCTTCACCCACCAGGCCCAGGCCTCAGACTCTAGCCCCGAATGTCTATGGCTCATGGGCCCAGCCACAGGGCTACCCAGACACCGTCAACCTTCTCCAGGTCCTCGAGGCCAAACCAGCCCTGAAAGAAGCCCAGGGCCTGCCTTCTGCTGCCCCACTGGAGACCCCAGGAACCGCCAGGGCTTTCTCAGCTCTGTTCCAATAGCCCCAGGCATCTGAGTATTGCCTCATGCGAGCTGAAAGCAAGAACCGCTTGGCAATGTTTTCAAACTCACACTTATTGTGGACCTACCATGTGTTGGCTACAGTTTTTCACATTTCTCATTAGTTTTATGTCACTTGAAGAGATAGGTGGGCACCTGGGTGGCTCAATCAGTTAAGCGTCCAGACTCCTGGTTTCGGCTCAGGTCATGATCTCAGGGTCATGAGATGGAGCCCTCCCCCCACCCACTGTGGGCTCCACGCTCAGCGGGGCATCTGCTTGAGAGTCTCCCTCCCCCTTTGCCCCTCCCCCTGCTTGTGTGCACGCACTCTCTTTCAAATGAATCTTTAAAAAATAAAGAGATGGGAATTACTTCTCCCCACTTTACAGATGAAAAAACTGAGGTTCAGAGATTTTCCCTCGTGTGCTCAGGTGGAGCGAGGATGCCCACCCTTCCTTTGCCTGTGAAGTTGCACGATGTCTCTCTGTCTCTCAGCACCAGGCATAGGACTGGATTCCAGGAGGTGGGTGCAAAGCGCTCTGTGCCTCTTGCCTTGCTTTCCCTGCTTTGCCTCATCCAGGCCTCGTCCCAGGGATTTTCATCAGCCCTAATCTACAGATGAGGAAACAGGTCCAAAGAGGCCAAGGCCAGAGCAGGGGGCTGGTGTAGTGGAGGACAGGTCCTGTTTAAATGGCCTAGAGCAGCACTCCCTTCCTTCTATCCCTTTCCGGAGCTCTCCTGCCCCTGGGCCAACGACAGTCTCCTCAGGGTACCCCCAAAAAGCCCCCTGCCAGAGCCAAGCTGAGCAATGAGGCTCTGGACAGCTGACAGCCCTGGTTCCTATGGGGAAGGGGCAGGGGCAGGTCACAGAGGAGCTGCTGGGCTTGGCCTCAGTGGTTTCCCACTTCCCTGTCCAGAGCCTCAGGGCTGGAGGAGAGGTTTACTGCATCCTGGCTGTGGAAGGAATGGGTGCTGGAGCACCTGGAGTGGTGGGGTGGCCACATGGGTCTGGGGAACACGGGGCAAGGCAGTCGCCAGCAGCCTGGAAGCTTGGAGGTGAAGCCAGCAGGTTCCGAAGCCCCCACCCTGCAGGGGGCCAGGGCAGCTGCCCCAGACTGGTTCTAGGCAGGTGACAGGTCTCAGTGGGGAGGAGACACCATAGCCCCCGTCAAATAAGGGAAACAGGAACTGCTTGCATCCCAGCACTGAGGCGCCTCCTTCCCCTTCCCAGTGAGCCGGGTGGGCAGCCCCCTGCCGGAGCTGTGGCCACTGAGTCAGCCTCAGCCGCCTCCCCGGGAAGGCATTTGGAAACTCTGAAGGGCTGTGTGTGTGTAAATAATGTAAAAATTATGGAACAACAGGCTTGTGACCCAGTGGTCGGACCTGGGCCACCCCTAACCGCAAGGAAGGCTTCCAGTATCCTCAGCCGCCGTGTGCCCAGCTAAAATCCCAGGCTCTACCACACCGAGCAAGCTTGTCAAATAACTGATACCAGTTTGTTTGTTTGTTTAAAGACTTATTTATTTATTTGAGAGAGAGTTGGGGGGAGGGGCAGAGGGCGAAGGAGAGAAAGAATCTCAAGCAGACTCCCCACTGTGTGTAGAGCCCAACCCAACCCCAGGGCTCGATCTCACAACCCTGAGATCATGACCCTGAGATCACGACCTGAGCCAAAACTAAGAGTCAGACGCTTAACCGACTACGCCACCCAGGCGCCCCAGAAAACTGATACCATTTAACACTCATTCAAGATAATAAAAAAGCAGAATTCTTAGAATACTAGAAATAGAAAAGTAGAAGCCTTCTTAAGTCCAGCAAACATCATACTTAATAGTGAAGCCTACAGGATCATTCTTCTAGAAGGAAGAACAAGACAAGCTAGCCCACTAGAACAGCTGCTGGCCCGAGTTTGGGGGTTCCTGGCCTTTTAATAGGACAAGAAAGCGATGCAGGAGAAGAACATAAACCATTGTTATTTGTAGAAAATATAACTACCAGTCAGAAGAATCCAAGAGAATCATCTGATGAATATGCATACTATAAAGGGAAATCAGCAAGGTAACCAGAGACAAGATCATCATACAACAATCGTTGCTTCCCTACACACCAAACCAAACCAAACCAAACAAAAAACCAATGGAAAACTGTAATAGAATTTTGCCATTCAAAACATTAACAAAAACTGTAAGATACCAAGAAACAAGCCTAAGAGGAATGTATAAGACCTATACGAAGACAGCTATAAAGGGGCACCTGTGTGGCTCAGTCAGTTAAGCATATGCCTTTGGCTCAGGTCATGATCCCCGGGTCCTGGGATTGAGCCCCATGTCGGGCTCTCTGCTCAGCGGGAGCCTGCTTCCCCCTCTCCCTGCCGTTCCCTTCTCTCTCTCTCTGTCAAATAAATAAAGGAAATCTTTAAAATATATATATAGATTTTTTAAAAAGACAGCTGTAAAATTTGGTTGAAGGACATGATAGAGCTAAGTATACGGAGAACTATGTCATGCCCCATAACAAGATTATTCCACATAAAGATGTGGGGTCCAACCTGACTTGATCTTTGAATGCATTATGACCCAACCAAAATCATGAGATGCTTTAATGGGATCTGACAAGCTGGTTTTCATATTCATGTGAAAGAGAGTATGTACAAAAATAGCAAAGAAATTTTTGAAAATTAAGAACAAAGAGGGAGGACTTGTCCCACTTGATATAAAACTAAACTATGGGCGCCTGGGTGGCTCAGACGGTTAAGCGTCTGCCTTCGGCTCAGGTCATGGTCCCAGAGTCCTGGGATCGAGTCCCGCATCGGGCTCCCTGCTCCTTGGGAGACTGCTTCTCCCTCTGCTTCTCTCTCTCTCTGTCTCTCATGAATAAATAAATAAAATCTTAAAAAAAAACAAAAAAACTAAACTAAACTATAACAGTCTAGTGATTTTTTTTTAAAGATTTTATTTATTTGACAGAGAGAATGAGATAGAGAGAGCATGAGAAGGGGGAGGGTCAGAGGGAGAAGCAGACTCCCCACTGAGCAGGGAGCCTGATGCAGGACTCGATCCCGGGACTCCAGGATCATGACCTGAGCTGAAGGCAGTCGCTTAACCAACTGAGCCACCCAGGCGCCCAGTCTAGTGATTTTTAAAGTGTGGTTCTGTCACAGAAATAGGCAGACGGAGCAATGGAACCGATTAGAAGGTCCGAAAGCCCACTAGTGACAGCTGGCTCTCCACTTTTTCAAAATTTTTGATCCACATCTCATATGCACAAAAATACATACCATGTGGAATATATGACTTAAAATAAGACCAAAATATGCAAATATTAGGGCAAATACACACCAGAATATGTTTATAGCTTCAAGGTTAAAAAGCCATAAGCAAAATGCAGAACACAAAAGCCTCATGTAAAAGAACTGATAGATTTGAACTCATATAAATTAATTTTTTCTTGGGCGCCTGGGTAGCTCAGTCCTTGAGCATCTGCCTTCGGTAGTGATCCCAGAGTCCTGGGATTGAGCCCCGCATCGGGCTCCCTGCTCCGCGGGAAGCCTGCTTCTCCCTCTCCCACTTCCCCTGCTTGTGTTCCCTCTCTCGCTGAGTCTCTCTCTGTCAAATAAATAAATAAAATCTGAAAAAAAATTAATTTTTTCTGTCTGATCAAACTCACCATAAACAAAGGTAAAAGGCAAGTGACAGACATGGAGAAAATATTTGAAAAACAAGTAACAGATAAAGGGTTATTTTTCACTCACTCAACTCATTGATAGGACAATTAATTTGGCGGTGCGTTCTCTGTGCTGGGCACTGTCCTGGGTGCAGGACACATTAAATAACAAAATCTCTGCCCTCCGGGTCCTTCCATTCTCATGGGGCAGAGAGGGAGAGGCAATAAAGAAAGAAATATGTCATATGTCAGATGGCAGTCACAGAAAACAATAAACAGGGAGGAAAGGGAGTGTGGCAAAGGAAAGCAAAGATGTGAGGCCCTCCAACACTGAATAAGAAAAAGCCAAAGAACGCAATAGAAAAAGGGACAAAGAAGAGCAACATAGAATTCTCAGGTCAAGAGATGCAGGTGTCCAGTAAACGTGCCGCCCTCAGGCTCTGCCCACGGGAACAATGTGATGGTGTTATTTGCTCAGCGGGTTGGCAAACATTCAGTACCAAGAGCAGGTTACCTCGTGCCCTTTTGGTGGGAATGTACGTTGGTATCATTTGGGGAGGAGGGGTGCAATTTGGCAAGACCTATCCAGATGTTGAAAGCACACACTCTTTGACCCCACAACCCCTCCTCTGGGTATCACTCTGGAAAGAGAATTATACAAAGATTTCCAATGCAGCATTGTCTGTATTGGGGGGAAATGGAATACACAATTTTTATAGTTCTACCAAGCATCTGTAAAAGAATAGTGAGGTAAATCTACACACACTGATGCAGACCAAGCAGAAAAAGAGGACTTACAAATAAGGTCATACGGTATGATACTATTTTTATAAAAAAGAGAAAGCTCTATATTCCATATAAACATAAATATGTATGAAAACAGTGTAGGAGAAAAAGTCTGGTTACAAACCGAGGAAAAGCTCTGAACCACCCAGAGGGGGCTGGTAGCGTGGCGAGAGGTGCAAGGGGCAACACTGCAGTTGGGCCAGGCTGGGAAGCGAGCGTCTAGAAGCCTTCCACAAGTGGACTGCGAGGGGAAGGGACCTGAGGTCTGCTGCAGGGATGTGGGGCGGGGGAGGGGAGCTGCTGACAAGGGAAGAGAATGCCAGTCAGTGTCAGGGCCAGTGAGGGGTCAGGCCAGAGGGGAGACTGCAAGCCCTGGGCAGGCCAAGGGGGTGGGCTCTGGCCGGGGGCAAAGAGCCCCCCAGTGACACTGATGCACACACCTCAGGCCAGGTGTCCCCCAGCACCCTGTGCTGGCTGACCCTGTCTGGGATGCCTTTACCTACCCCTCACCGGCCCCTCCTTCAAGAGTTCCCTTAGGCCTCACTTCCTCCAGGAAGCCTTCCCAGATCCTCCGGCTGAACCAAGGGCCTCTCCCAGGGCCTCCCAGAGCCCAGGCTCACCTCTGCTCTTCATGGGCCCCATCAGGAGACCCTCCCAATACTTGGGCCTCCCTGAAGTCAGGGAATGGGTCTTGGCAGCTTCACTTTGCTCAGTCGTAGCTCAGGCCTGGCCCGAACAAGTCCCACGCCAGTGTTCACTGGATGGACAAGTGAGCTATCTGCCCTGTTCTTCCTTCATGTTTGGTTTTGCCCTTGGGTATGAGGCCTCCCTGGGGTGGCTGGGGAGATTTAATCCCCATCTCTCCAAAAGGCAACATTCCTGTCCTCTCACCTGCCCTTTCACCCAGGGGTCAGATTCTGCCCTGGCTGGGAGCCAGGCAGGGTGGGGGAGGCCTGTCGGGGAGCAGGATGTGACAACTCCCACGCAGCCCAGGGTCTTTTTCCGTGCCTCAGAACACGCTGTACCAGGTGGCTGCCTTTGCTGGGAGCCACCTTGCTTCTCAGGGCCCCTCTCTGCTCACATCCTGTTTCCACCCCTCTGACACCTGGGGCCCCAAGCCTTGGGCCCCCACCCCCGCCTGCTGGGTTTTCATGAGGCCTTTCCTGGGTGTTCTAGGAGCAAAGGCCTCTTGTTTTCAACTCCTAGGGGCTTGAAGGAATTTGCACTTGATTTTGCCCTCCTGAAGGAACGGTCTTAATGTGTCAAGTGTCTCACGGGGCAGGCTCAGCTTAGAACAGGACCAAGGTAAAGGGGGAAGGAACAAGGGTCAGGGTCAGGTCAGGGCCAGGAGACTGGGCTCCAAGCCTGGTTCTCCCACCAACACGCTCTGTGGCCTTGGACAAGGCCCTGAAGTGACCTGAGCCTCACTTTCCTTGGTTACCAAAAGGAAATCCAAGGGGGTTGGCCTCACTGGTGAAAGCTGGCAACAAGGATACCCACTATGTGCCCTTGAGTCCTATCTCCCTCAGGCCAGGAGTCTCATCCACCACACTCACCCTGCACTCACTTATCACACAACAGTTGTTACTGTCCCCAGTTGTCCCAGAAAGCAATCCACACTATAGGAAACTGAGAACAAGCAGAAAAGAAGGGAGAAGACAGCGAAGCATTGGCCATAACCCGCCTTGTTCATTTTTGGAGTCACTCCCTCCCTAGTTGTGTGCCCTTTGCTCTGAATGCACTTGGTGAGAAAGGGCGGGTAGGGAAATTTCATTACTGAAAGCAAGGCTGCTATCTCCACCAGGCCTGGTAGGGGGCCCCAGGCAGGGTGCACTGCCCCTCCTCAGGCAGCACCGAGAGACCCCGCCCTCCTCTCCTCCCCCCTCACCAGCTGGTCCCCCCAGCCCTCCCAGGGTCCCTGTAGCCTCCCCTCTCATCAACATCTCCCCCCGTCCAGGGCAAGTCCAGGGATGGGCCTGGAAGCCAGGCAGGCCCAGGAGGAGGCCAGCCCTGACAGGGAACACATCGTCACACATCCTGTGGTGGATGTGACTGGTGGTGGCCGGTCTCCAGACCTCCCCTGCCAGATGCACAGAGCCCTGCCCTCCTCAGCCCTCCCACAGTAGGGCAGACCACGCATCCCATTCCAGCCAATGAAATGTCAATTCCGGGCTGGGGCCCTAGAAAGCCCATTGGGATTTTTCCAGTCGTGCTCTCCTCCTCTGCCTTTTTGATGGGGAGGACCTCCTGTTCTCCAGGCAGTGCAACGACATGAGGGAGGTCTCTGAGCAAGCCCCGACCCTTTGTTAACGTGTTAAGTGGTAGGCATGGCAGGATGGTTGTGTGTCATAACCCAGCTATCCTGCCCAGCACAGTTAGGCGGCCTCAGCTGGAAAGCCCCACATTTGTTTCACTGGGACAAACCCACTCTCTGTGGCCCCACTCCTCTGTCCCCCAGCTTCCCCCTCACAATTAGGTCTATGAAATCCCTCTGCTTCCTGTCACCCACCACCATCCAGGTCCTGAGCTTCTCCTCAGCCTTCAGTTAGTCATGTGCAACTGTTGACCCCACTCCTGTGGATCCTGGACAGTGAGAGGTTCTCTCTATGTGGCCTGAGGGCCAGCACCTTCAGGACAGCCCAACCTTTCCCACATGGAGGGCTGCCACTGGCCCTAACTCTGACAGCCGCCACCAGTCTACCCCGGTCTGTGCTAACTCCAACGGTGGAGGGGTGGGGGAGACCCCTCCTATCACATCTGGGCACTGCTACTGCCCACACACTTGGCTTCCTGGTTGTTTTGTCATCTATTATAACCTAAGCATGTCCCTGTGTCTCCGGCACCTACCCACAGGAACCAAAGACGCTTCCGTCCGCAGCACTTCCTGGCTTATTGTGTCTGCTCCTCCCGCTCCCTGCCAAGTCCTGAACTCCTTTCCTTCTTTGTCCTTCCAAAACTGACACTTGAAAAAAAAACCTAATGTTGTCTCAATCCAGCTCTCAGCCTTGTTAGCTAAATGCTGCTGGAGAAAACCACCGTAATGGGTCCTTCTCCGCCCCTCACACTCAGGGGTCCCCTGATCCTTCATGCTCCTCGGCTGCCTAGCTGCATGCTAAGCTGTGCTTAGAACATGAAACTGGAGGGGCGCCTGGATGGCTCAGTCAGTTTAGCATCCGACTCCTGATTTCAGTTCAGGTCACGATCTCAGGGTCATGAGATCAAGCCCCACACCAGCTCCGTGCTCAGTGCGGGGAGTCTGCTTGAGATTCTCTCTCCCTCTACCCCTCCCCCCAAAATAAATAAATAAATGAATCTTAAAAAAGAAAGAACATGAAACTGGTAAACCAGGACAGACAAAGCAAGGTTGGATCCCTACCTCACAACTCCTACCTAATGGAGTAAATATCTAAATATAAAAGGTTAAACTATAAAGCTAAGATATAAGCATGTAGGAGGGAATCTTTTTTGCCTTGAGGGAATAAAGATTTTAAAAGCACAGATCATAGTTGAAAAATTGATGAATTTGACCACATAAAAAGTAGAGATCTCAGCTCAATAAACAACATCATAGACAGAGTTACTAGATGAGTGATAAATTGGGAGCAAATGTTTGCAATGCCTAAAACTGACAACAGTTATTACATACATATTATATTTTATTTCATAAATAAAATATTAAAAATCCAAATTCAGCATATTTTTGCAAATTGAGAAGTAAAATCAGGGAATTATAGATAAATATCAAAAGATAAATGGATATAGCCATAATAGGCAATTCATATATGGGAAATCTGAAAGGTGAAGAAGTATATAAAGAAATACTCAGGGGCGACTGGGTGGTTCAGTCAGTTAAGGGTCCGACTCTTAATTTCGGCTCAGGTCATGATCTCAGGGTTGTGAGATGGAGCCCCACATTGGGCTCCACGCTGGGCATGGAGCCTGCTTAAAATTGTCTTTCTCCCTCTGCCCCTCCCCACCACTCGTGTGTGCTCTCTCTCTCTCAAGAAGAAAGAAAGAAAGAAGAAAGAAAGAAAGAAAGAAAGAAAGAAAGAAAGAAAGAAAGAAAGAAAGAAAGGAAGAAAGAAATACTTAAACTATCAGTTAAAGAACTAAAAAATAAAACTATGAGATATCCCTTTACATCATCCAAATTAGCAAAATAAAAAATAAAAATTAGAGAATACCAAGTGTTGGCAAGGATACAGGGAAAGAAATGTGATATTTAGTCAAAAAATATACTCCATTGGCAAAATCTCTCTGTATCTTCACTCTTAAGGAAAGAAAAGCACAAAAGACAAAAACCAGAAAAACCTTCCCTGTAAGAGGTGTGGGATAGGGTAAGATAGGGTGAGGAGGAAAAAAAAGTAGGGAAGAAGGGGAATGACACTCCCATTCTGCCTCATATGAAGTACAAAATAGTAATCTGCAGTGGTGATATATATGTAATAATATAGATCAAGGAAAAATTAGAAAGATCCTCAATATCAAACATGAATGTTACCTCACACCATATATAAAAATTAACTTCCACAGATCATGAACTTAAATGTAACACCTAAAACCATAAAGTGTCTAGAAAGAAACATAGGAGAAAATCTTTTTATCTTTGAGTTAGGCAAAGGTTTCTTAGAACATAAAAGCACAAAACATAAAAGAAAAAAATCAATTAGTTGGACTTGATCGGAATTATAAACTTGTGCTTTTGAAAGATACCATTAAAAAAAAAAGGCAAGCCACAGACAGGGAGAAAATATTCCCTATGTGATAACACATGTATCAGACAAAGGACTTGCATCTAAAATATACAAATACACACCTCAACAATAAAATGATAAATAATCCAATTTTTAAAAAGATTTTATTTATTTATTTGACAGAGACAGAGATAGCAAGAGAGGGAACACAAGCAGCGGGAGTGGGAGAGGGAGAGCAGGCTTCCCGCCAAGGAGGGAGCCCGACGCGGGGCTCAATCCCAGGACCCTGGGATCATGACCTGAGCCGAAGGCAGACGCTTAACGACTGAGCCACCCAGGCGCCCAATAATCCAATTTTTAAATGAGCAAAAGTATTGAGTAGACATTCCTCTGAAGAAGATCTACAAATGGTCAATAAGCACATGAAAAGATGCCCACCATCATTATTCACTGGGGAAGTGCAAATGAAAACCACAGTGAGATACCACTGCACAGCCACTGGGATGGCTAGAATGAAAAAACAATAACAAGTGTTGAGAAAGTGCAGAAATTGGAACCCTCATATGTTGTTAGTGTAAATGTAAAATGGTGCAGCTGCCTTGGAAAACAGTTTGGCAGTAACTCAAAAAGCTAAGCACAGAGTTACCATATGACCCATCAATTCCAGTCCTAGGTATATAACCAAGAGAATTGTTTGAAAATATGTCCATACAAAAACTTAAACTTGAATATTCATAATGGAATTATTCATAATGGCTAAAAAGTGGAAAAAACTCAAATGTTCAGCAAATGATAAATGGATAAACAGAATGCAGTATATTCCTACAGTAGAATACCATACAATCCTGAAAAGGAATGAAGTACTGATACATGCTACAGCATGGATGAACCTTGAAAACATTCTGCTAAGTGAAAGGAGCCAGTCACAAAGACCACATATTGTATGATTCCATTTACATCAAATGTTCCATCGAGACAGAAAGTAGATTAGCAGCAGCCAGGGACTAGGAGGAGGGATGGGGCAGTGATTGCTAATGGGTCTGGGGATTTGTGGAGGGGGTGGGCAATGAAGATGCTTGGAATTAGACAGTGGTGATGGTTGCACAACTTTGTGAATATGCTAAAAACCACTGAATTGTACTCTTTGATAGGGTGAATTTTATTATGTGAATTATAACTCAATATTTTAAAAGATAAGAAAAAAGATTCATACACTGTAAAAACTCTTACAGTGTAATAAGGACACAAACAACCCAATAAAAATGAACAAAAGATTTCAAATGACACTTCATAGAAGATTTATGAATGCCAATAAGCACATAAAAATGCTAAACATCATTAGTCATTAGGGAAATGCAAATTAAAATATAATGAGTGGCAACAGGGATGGACCTAGAGGGTATCATGCTAAGTGAAGTAAGTCAGACAAAGAAAGACAAATATTGAATGATTTCGCTTATAAGTAGAATCTAAAAAACAAAACAAATGAACAAATAAAACAAAACAGGAACAGACTCATAGATACAGGAAACAAACTAGTGGTTACCAGAGTTGGGGAGGTACTGGTGGGGGGGAGGTACTTGGGGGGTACTGGGGGGCAAGCAAATAGGTGAAGGGGATTAAGAGTTACAAACTTTCAGTTATAAAATAAATAAGTCAGGGGGATATAATGTAGAGCATAGGGAATATAGTCAATAATATTGCGATAACTTTATATGGTCACTAGACTTATTGTGGGGATCATTCTATAATGTATAAAAATCATCAAATCAGGGGCGCCTGGGTGGCTCAGTCATTAAGCGTCTGCCTTCAGCTCAGGTCATGATCCCAGGATCCTGGGATCGAGCCCCACATCGGGCTCCCTGCTCGGCGGGAGGCCTGCTTCTCCCTCTCCCACTCCCCCTGCTTGTGTTCCCTCTCTCGCTGTGTCTCTCTGTCAAATAAATAAATAAAATCTTAAAAAAAAAAATCATCAAATCACTCTGATGTACACCCATAATGAATAGGATATTGTATATTTATTATATTTCCATTTTTAAAAAGTATAATGAGAAGACTGGCCATAACAAGTTTTGGCAATAAGATGGAGCAACTGAAACTCTCATACACTGCTGGTGGGAATGTAAAATGTCACAACCACTTTGGAAAACAGTTTGGCAGTTACTTACAAATATTTAAACATACACCTACCATACGCATATGACTCAGCCATTCCACTCCTAGGTATTTACTTAAAAAAACAAAACAAAACCTCAAAAACATAGTCACACAAAGACTTGTACATAAATACAGCTCTATTTGTAGTAGCCAAAAACTGGAAACAATCCAAATGTCTCTCAACAGGTGAATGAATTAACAGACTGTGGTATATCCATTCTGTGGAATAATACTTAGCAATATAAAGGAATGAACTATTGATAAATGCAACATGGACAAATCAAGAATCATTACACTGAAAGAAGCCATAGGGAAAAATAGTACATACCATATGATTCCAGTCATATAAAATCCTTGAATATGTTAGCTATTTGATGGAGATAGAAAGCTGATTAGTGTTGCCTGGGGAGAATTAGATTAATTGGAATTAGATAGTGGTGATGGTTGCACGACTTTGTGAATATGCTAAAAACAGTTAATTCCAATCTAATTAGTGTTGCTAAGGGAGAATTACAAAGGGGCACAAAGAAATTTGTAGATGATGAAATGATGATGAAATATTATCTTAATTGTGATCATGATGTCACAAGTGTATAGACATGTCAAAATTTATTAGATTGTGCATTTTAAATATAGGGAGTTGGGCACCTGGGTGGCTCAGTCGTTAAGCGTCTGCCTTCGGCTCAGGTCATGATCCCAGGGTCCTGGGATCAAGCCCCACATCAGGCTCCCTGCTTGGCAGGAGGCCTGCTTCTCCCTCTCCCACTCCCCCTGCTTGTGTTCCCTCTCTTGCTGTGTCTCTCTGTCAAATAAATAAAATCTTCTAAAAAAAAATAAATATAGGGAGTTAATTGTACTTTGATTACACTTCAATAAAGTTGGGGGACTAAACTACACGAAGAAACAAGGAAAAACAGACCCAGGCAGACATCAGATTGAGAACACACATTAACTTTTGCTCCCTCCTGAAACCCCACTTCAACAACAATTAAAGGAAGCAAAATTTAAGGCAAACCCCACACAGTCAAGGAGAAAGAGGAACAACAGGAAAAATGTTTTGGGAACTGGAAAGCAGATGCACAAAACGGTAAACGGCTTAGGGGAAACAAAAAAAATGGATTCCTAGTCAGTAGTAGGGACAAGAGCCAAACCCATTTACACAGCAGAATCCCCAAAAGGCTCAGAATAAGTGGAACACCGAGTGGGGCAAAGAGAGGAGCTGGAATAAGAACCAGCTGAAGGTCTGTATGAAACCCAGCCAGGCCTACGATAAAGTTCATAGTCAACTACCAACACTCACATGCTCACAGCCCCCAGTACAAGTTTCCTTTAATTAATTAATTAATTAATTAATTAATTAATTAATTTAAAGTAGCCCAGCGTGGAGCACAATGTGGGGCTTGAACTCACTACTCTGAGATCAAGATCTGAGCTGAGATAACCAAGCTTAACCGACTGAGCCACCCAAGCGCCCCAGTCTGAGTTTCTTAATATGAACCAACAACCAATGGCTTTTAGCCATTCCAGGGATGCCTCTATCATGCAGGAGAGGGATCTAATAGGAAAAATCAACTTAGACAAAACAAAGTATGTAGGAAGAAGAAAATATTAATAAAAATCACTAATATCCTTAGAGGGGAAAGATGCCGCACCCATAAAAGAAGGACAGTTACTACAAAAAGTAAACATTCCAAAAACAGATCTCCTGGGTAGTAAAAGAAAGCAGAAATTAAAAACTTGGTATCAGGGTTGGAAGATAAAGATGTTGGAAACTTCCAGAAAAAAGAGCAAGAAGACAAATGGTTGAATAACAGGAGAAAAAAGGGGTGCCTGGGTGGCTCAGTCGGGTAAGCGTCTGCCTTCAGCTCAGATCATGATCCCAGGGTCCTGGGATGGAGCCCCACATCAGGTTCCTTGCTCACCAGGGAGCCTGCTTCTCCCTCTCCCACTCCCCCTGCTTGTGCTCTCTCTGTCAAATGAATAAATAACATCTTAAAAAAAAAGAGAGAGAAAATATATAAGAAAATGAGAGGACATTTAGGTGGTCAGCCATTTGAATAGCAAAAGGGCCAAAAGAGAGAAGAAGGAAAATTAAATAATTCAAGAAAATTCTCCAGAATTGAAAGACGTGAATTTACAAATGAGGGCCCACTGATAGCACACTAGATAAAAACAAGTCAGACGGAGTACAAATGAGGGCCCACTGATAGCACACTAGATAAAAACAAGTCAGACGGAGTACGAGATCTCACACGCTTGGAGGCTTGGAGGAGCCGGGAGGCTACACATCAGATAAAAGATCGGGAATGAAAACATCTTCAGACTTGGCTGAAATTCTAAAGGAAAACTACTGCCAACTGGTCTTACTGTACTTGGCTGATTTATCCAACATGTGAGGATCTGAAAAATTTTACCTCTTGTGTACCCGTTCTCCTTTGACAATCGAGGAGGAAAATAAATTAAGACCAAGGAAGAATGGGATGCAGAGAACGGGGGTGAACATGCAAGGAATCCTAGGCAGAAGGGGAAGGGAGGGGAGATCTTCCAGCTCCAGGTAGGCACCTAGGGCTGCACCTCCTGCTCAGCCCTCTCCTGGGAGGAGAAGCTGTTAATACCTACTCTGGCTGAATATCAAGAGCTCAGTTGGCACAGAGGGTGGGGCTGAATTTGTGATAAGAACACAACAAACTGGGGCGCCTGGGTGGCTCAGTTGCTAAGTGTCTGCCTTCGGCACAGGTCATGATCCCAGGGTCCTGGTATGGAGCCCCACATCCGGCTCTCTGCTCCTCGGGGCATCTGCTTCTCCCTCTGCCCCTCGCCCCACAACCCCCTTCATGCTCTCTCTGTCTCTCACTCACTCTCTCAAATAAATAAATAAAATCTTAAGAAAAGAACGCAACAAATGAAGCAGATGAGCATTTTCCGTCTAGGGAAAAATAATGAGGTGTGTAAGGAAGAAGTGGTTGTAGTGTCTCGTCGTCTGTGAATAGCATTTTCATGCTCAGAACAACAAAAATGCCAGGTAATGCTGTAAAATTTGATATAACTTCTTTGGGAGATGAGGAAATGGGAAGGGTGGAGCAGGGAAGAGGAAAAGAGGAATTTTCATATAATGCCTAAAATGAAAAGTCTATATGTGGTGATAATAGCATATTATTTAGAGACCTGGAAAAAAAGGACAATATCATCTCCGTGAGAGATGATCCTGGCTGTCCTGGGAGGAGGGGGAATGGTAGGGTGGAGGGTTTCACAACGAGCTTAATAAGAACGATGTGACTTTTTAGACTATGTGCACAAATGCTTAGATAAAACTTCAAAAAAAAAAATGTTACATGCAGATATAAGTATAGAAAAACTACACTGATGCTCTGGCATGTAAGGATTACAAATAATTTTTCTTTGTAGTTTTATGTATAAAATAAATGCTTTCCCTTTTTAATCACATAATTACTACTTTGGGAAACAAAAGAATATGAGGGTAAAAATCTGAAAGAGTGTCAAGAATGTTCTCAGTGATGAATCAGCACAACACATAGGTTCCAGACTGTTCCCAGGTCTCCTGAATGGAGTCCCACTTCCCCCGGGCCTGGCCTGCCTCCCCGCCCCCCCCCCGCCCCCCCCACCGAACTGACACTCCTTTGGTCCTCCACGCTGGACTGTTTAATTCCGTCTACTTCAGTGTCGACTCCCCAGCTGCTTCATAAATCTTTTGAAAGTCATCAGGCACATAGTGGGACTTCAATAATCCCTTGCTGAGTATCATGCCTTCCTTCCTAGGCATAGAAATACAGCAAAGAATTATAACAGGATGAAACTAGTATGACACTGCATGTTAACTAACTGGAATTAAACTAAAAACTTTAAAATAAAATAAAATCGTTTTAAGAGGAAATGCAGGAATTATACCAAAAGGGTCCTCAGCTTAGCCCACCAGCCCTGGCCGGCCCTGGAAGTGCTGACCTACCTCCTTCCACTGGGAGCTGGACTGACCACTGGGAGCAGAAAGGCTGTCAGGTAGGAGGCAGCAAATCAAAACTGCTCTCTTTATCACCAACTCCCTCTCTCTCCCATGCACAAACCCATGGGCATCAGGCGGGGAGCCTGTGGCTCTCCCACCTGCGTTCAGACTCCTCTTCCCACCAAACTACTATATACACCCACACAGGTTGTGGTCATCTGACCCACTTCCTCTCTTGTTTATTCATAGGCCTTGATGCCCATCAAAGCTTTGCGGGAGGGGTAGTGGTGCCCAAATAGACCCACGTTGAACCGTCGGGTGTTAGGTGTAAAATCCTTCCAGCAGCCAAGGGCAAACTGAGGAGAGGCTCCTAGCAGATGGTGCAGCCCTGCCCCCTGCTGTTGCCACAGGGAAGCTACAGGACAGGTGACCATGGCCACGCTTCAAAGCCTTTCCAGATTCCATTCAGGGCTTTTTTTTTTTTTTTTTTTAAGTCATTCTTAAATTGAGTTCTCTGTGATTTACCCTTGTTATAGATTAAATTGTGTCCCCTCAAAATTCATATGTTGAAGTCCTAGCCCCCAGACCACAGAATGTGACCTTGTGTTTCAAACGTGTCATTGCAGATGTGATTAATTAGGTTAAGATCAGGTCAATACTAGGGGCACCTGGCGGGCTCAGTTGGTAGAGCATGTGACTCTCCATCTCAGGGTTGTGCGTTCAAGCCCCACGTTGGGGGTAGGATTTATTTTAAAAAAGGTTAAAAGTGGGCACCTGGCTGGCTTGGGGTTGAGTTTGAGCCCCGTGTTGGGTATAGAAATTACTTTAAAAAAATTTTTTTTAAAGAAACAGATGAGGTTATACTTGAACTGAGTGGGCTTCTAATCCAATGTGACTGGTATCCTTACAAAAAGGGGAAATCTGGACGTAGACATGCGCACACAGGGATAACACCATGTGGACATGAAGGCAGAGATTGGGGTGTATCTGCAAGCCACAGAATGGCACAGATTGCCACCAAGCACCAGAAGCTGGGAGAGAGGCCTGGAACGGATTCTTCCTCACAGCCCTCAGAAGGGACCAACCCTGCTGACACCTTGATCCCATACTTCCAGCCTTCAAAACTGTGAGATAGTACATTTCTGTTGCTCAAGCCCCTCAATTTGTGGTTATGACAGCCCTAGCAAACCAGAATATCTACTGGCATTTTTGCCTTAACTGAATCCAGAGTCTTTGAAGATTTTATTTACCGGTATTTTTGCCTTAATGGAATTCAGAGTCTTTGAAGATTGGTTGATTATTTACTTATTTTGTCAGAGAGCGAGCAGGGGGAGTGGCAGGCAGGCAGAGAAGCAGGGCAGAGAACCCCCTGCAGGGAACGCTGAGCAGGGAGCCCGATGCAGAACTCGATCCCAGGACCCTGGGATCATGACCTGAGCTGAAGGCAGACGCTTAACTGACTGAACCACCCACACATCCCATAATCCAGAGTCCTTGAAGTCTGTTTTAGCTATAATTTGGCAGCCTGCCAGTTGCCCCCCCCCCCCTACTCTCTTGACTCAGCAAAATTACCTCTGAATTTTAACTGGGCACATGCTTACTCCACGTATAGACTATTTCTCAATAGCTTGGTATGGTCTTTTGATGAAATTCTGGCCACTGGTCTATATGCAGACACGGTGTGGCATTCTGGGAAGTGTCCTCAAGGGAAGGGACATTCTCTTTTCCCCTGCCCTCCTTCCCACCGGGAAAACAGACATGATGGCTGGAACTGGAGCAGGCCCCACCGAGGCACTGGGGACTCAGCAGGCAATGAGCAGACACAGTCTCTGTCCTCACAGTGCTCATCTGCCAGGGAACAGAATCAGGTCCGGTCCTGGGCACCACATTTTAGGAAAAACATTGACAGAAATAGAACACAATGCTTGCATCTGTCAGAGATTCAGATGCAGCAATCGCATGACCCCCATATGTTGAAGGTGGGACAAGACAGCAAGAGCCTGGGTCTGGAGAGACTGCAAAGCTATGATACCAGTCCTGGAGTGGCTATGTTCACAAGAGAACATTCGTTTTGTTTCAGATTGTGGGTTTCTGTTCCTCAAGGCTGAACATCATCCTAACTCACACACAGCAGTCTTAAGATACGAGAAAATGCATAAACCATAGAAACATCAATATTAGTACTTTTAAGCAGCCACCCTAACACATTTTTAGGTATGGTTAGGCTCTTTAAAAGTAGTTGCTAAAAATCTTAAAAAAAAAAAGGGGGGGGGCGCCTGGGTGGCTCAGTTGGTTAAGTGACTGCCTTCCGCTCAGGTCATGATCCTGGAGTCCCTGGATCGAGTCCCGCATCGGGCTTCCTGCTCGGCAGGGAGTCTTGCTTCTCCCTCTGACCCTCCTCCCTCTCATGCTGTCTCTCATTCTCTCTCTCGCAAATAAATCTTAAAAAATAAAAAAATAAAATAAAAATAAAAGTAGTTGCTAAAGTTAGATTTCTAAGTTATCTGAAAAAAATTTTAAGTGCATTTGTGGACCACAAACAACCATGAAGTTATTAAAAAGCAACTGTGACAGTGTGTGGCCTGGGGGTTCTTTTGGAATGATGCTCTATCAAGTTCCCACTGAGGTTTGTAGGAACAAATACATCTTACATTAAGATCACTTCCAGGGGCACCTGGGTGGCTCAGTCGGTTAAGCAGCTGACTCTTGATTTCAGCTCAGGTCATGATCTCAGGGTTCCTGGGATCAAGCCCCACATTGCGATTACTTAAAATTTTAAGGGGAAAAAAAATCACTTCCATCCACATGCTGTAATTTTTTACTCTTTCAAGTTTATTAGAAATCAGAGTTCTCAGATTTCATGAGGAATATTTACATTCTGAAAGGAATTTCGACTCCTGTTCTACCATGCTGAGTACAGAAACTGGTTACTTTTTAACTAAAAATTTTTAGAAAATGCTACAAGATGTCCACAAGAATACTACCCTATCCCTTTATATTAACCCATATGTCATGGCAGTGGTATATATCCTCAAGTTTCCAGGAAAGAAAGTTTATGCTTCTGACACTCTAAGTAACAGCACCACCAATTAGCAATTGGACGGTGGAACTAGCAGGTAAGGAGGAGGCTTAAACCATATAAAATTTAACAAGAATGGGTAAGAAAAAAGCCTATGATCCAGGTTCCAAAATAAGTCAACCACCCTGGGAAGAAATCTAGCCTGACAGTATTTATGAGGACTAACCTAAGTGTGAATACATGCTGCTAGATGGGGTCTTTGGAGAGCTCAAAGCTAGGTCTGCTTTCTGGCTCTGTCACTTCCCGTGTGTCCTTGAGCAAGAGAATTCCTTAACCTCTGATGTCATTTCCTTGCTTATAAAACAAGGATAGCTGTTACATACTCACAGGGCTGTGGTAGGATTAGATGAGATCCTGCACAAAAGCATGAGGCATGGTGTCCGGCATCACAAGCGCTCAGTAATGGTGGCTATTATTAGCTGATCCCAAGCCCAAGCCCACAGCGTGACAAGACTGGTGACAAATTAATGACACCTTAGCCTGTATTCAAAGTGTGCAGATCAAGACTGTAGCCTATTTTTTTTTTAATCTTTTGATTGCATTAACACTCAATACTTACACCCTCAGCAATACTGATGTAATTGGTCTGGGGTGAGAACGCAGCATGGGAATTTTCAAAGCTCCCAGGTACAAAGTTTGAGAACCACGGCACTACACCGTACTATCTGAAGGCACCCAGGAAGCTACATTACAAACGACTGTTGACTTAGCTACTAACACAACACAGCATACTTAATTGGATCCTGGATTTGGGGTGGGGGGTGCTGCAAGTCATTTGGGGGGTAACTGGGTAAATTTTAATATGGACTGAATTAGGTATCAATGGACACCTGGGTGGCACAGTCCATTAAGCATCCAACTCTGGTTTCAGCTCAGGTCATGATCTCAGGAATGTGAGATCAAGCTCCACATCCGGCTCCATGCTCAGTGTGGAGTCTGCTTAAAACTCTCTGCCTGGGGCGCCTGGGTGGCTCAGTCGGTTGAGCGGCTGCCTTCGGCTCGGGTCCATGATCCCAGGGTCCTGGGATCGAGCCCTGCGTCAGGCTCCCTGCTCGGTGGAGAGTCTGCTTCTCCCTCTCCCTCTGCCTGCCTCTCTGCCTCCTTGTGCTCTCTGTCAAATAAATAAATAAATTCTTAAAAAAAAACAAAAACAAAAAAAAACTCTGCCTCTGCCCCTCCCACTCATACTCTCTAAAAAACAATTCGTTAAAAACAAAGAATATTAGATACTATGTTATTTATGTGCTACTAGTTAGTATGGTTACAAGAACATCGTTAAGAAAGCATACCCGTGTTTAGGGGTGAAATAGTGTGGTTTGCAACTTATTTTCAAAAGGTCATGAAAACTACTCAGGCTACCATAATAAAATACCATAGACTGGGCAGTTTAAACAACACAACTTTATTTCTTACAGTTTGGGAGGCTAAAAGGCTAAGATCAAGATGCTGCCCAGTTCTGTTCCTGGTGAGAACACTCTCCTGGCTTGCCAACAGCTTCCCTGCGACCTCACAATGGTGGAGAGGGAGAACAAGCAAACCTCTGGTGTCTCTTCTTATAAAGGGATTAATCCCATCACGGAGGGTTCCACCCTCACCACCTCATCTAAATCTCATCACCCAAAGGCCCCATCTCCAACCCTATCACACTGGGCATTAGGGAGACACAGTTCAGTCCACAGCAAAGTGTATATATAAAGACAAAGCACACACCATAGCAAGTTAACAACCAGCAATGGTAGGGAAAGGGTATATGTACAAGGTTTTATTTTAATTTTTCAAAATAGAGTTGGGAGGACTTTTGAAGCTGCTGGTGACATAAAGCCTGGGAAAAGGTTAGGGTCACATGAGCACGGTCTTCAAGAACGTGAAGTACTATCCCATGGAACATGTTTCTTGTGTCGCTCCAAAGACAGGGCTTGACCCGCTTGACCCGCTTGACCCACTGGTAGACGAGGAGGTGGCACATTTAGTCTCCATGTAAAGAACTTCCTGAAAGACACAGCTGTCCAACAATGGAAATGTTGCTCTCAGAACTCAGATGTTTCTCAGGGGAAGTGTTAATACAGAGCCTAGAGAACCACGTCAGGGAAGCCATGTGCATGGGCCTCTGTAGCAGGACGGAGGCCAGAACCACCAACTTTCCAAATTTAAGGTTATACAGACACATGTGCACCCATAAGCATTATAACGTCTAACAAGTAATCTACAAGTACAGACAGCTTTCCAGTGATTACCTTAGAACAATTTGGAGAAAAGAGTTTTAATAGTTCAGGTGTACATTTGTGTTCACCTATTGTTTCCCACAGGCAGAATCATACATAAACTCAAAATTCAGGTTATGCTCTAAAGTAGCTCTAATATATCAATTGCCTTGCAACAAACTGACACTCTAGCAAAACTGCCTGTGTGACCCTACTTCCCACCAAGTCAAGTGGGGTTTGAGCTCACCACCCTCCCTCTCCAGCCAGAGCCCTGGTCTGCCTCCTACCCTAGACCTGGCTTGCTCAAATCCTCTCCTCCTTTCCTTGCTTCCTTTCCAAGTTTCACTGTCAGCAAAGCTCAAACACTATTTCCTCAAGTTGATCCTTCTTTAAAAGCAAAGGATATGGGTTAACAGATCAAGACAAGGAAATGGAAATAGATGGGTTTGTTTTCAGTTGCCAAACCGATCACCTGGAAAGGGCTCATGGTCAAGGCAAAGTGGTTAGTTGTGTGTCAGCCCTACCAAGGAAGACCACACCCTGCTACTTCCACGAGCCAACCCTGAGTAGAAATGCTCTTTTCAACTTTCTGATCAGGAAGGAACAATTAGTCCAATATACAAGATTTCCCACCACCACATGTCCAAACACAAACACTCTTTTGTACCAATCTTTATATATTTATTCACACATTTGATAAAAATGTCACAGTTAGAAGTGAAATCATTACAATGTCATAAGTGACTGACCCCAACTACAGAGTCAAGTTGCCAAAAATCATAACATGAGCAACACACAGCTCATTAACACCTGCGCACTCACACACTCTGCCCACACCCATCCATGCCCCAACAATCACAGGTGCTAAGTTCAGACATAACCCAGGGAAACTTTCCCTGGCTTCTGTCAAGTCCTGGGGATGAGAAGAAAGAAATGATGAAAAAGAAGCTGGGACCAGTCGACATCATCTTTCTGTTCTGCCAGCCACTCAGAGAAGTCAAGACATGAAAAGATGGGTGCAGTTATTTCCTTGGCACAAAACTTAACAGGCAACAAAAATGTCAAGGGCTTTAAGTCAGTCTGAGGTTTAGATCCCCCTTTCAACACAAAAGGGCAGCAAGTAGGGAAAAATCCAGCCATTAAATTCTAGGGAAAAAAGAGGAGGGAGTATTGAAAACTTGATCCCTATTCTCCTGTCAGATTGCAACATGACCAAAGCAAAATCAGCCAGGCCAAACTGATACCATCTGATTGTGACTTTATCCAAACAGTGTAGTTTGCTTTAACTCTGAAGAGAGGAAGAAAAAATTTTCAGAGGAACAAGAGGGTCAGATAAACCACATCCCCATTATATTAGTATTTGGGGGAAGATTACATCTATTTGTTCACACGGCTTGTCTACAGCTCTGAGAGCTCCAAGGGAGTGGCCCAACCCCCATTCCTCTGCCTTTAGCCTTCCAAGATGGACATGTCCTCAGCATCCAGTCAAACCTGAAGTGTGAAAAATAATGCCTGAATCAAAATGGTGTTTTCCATACAGTGGGACTATGGAGAAATCCTGTTCCATTTCCCAATTCCTACTTGACACAAAGGTTAAAAAAAAAAAGAATAAAACCTAAAGTGTGAATGTTTTGAGAATTGCCATTAACCCTATCAAAACACTGATGACACAGAAAACCACCATCTGAAAATACTAATTTCCCAGTGTTCTTGGTGAATGAGCTAAGGAAGGAGGCGATGATCCAAATTAATATAGTCCATGAATACAGAAGAACTGACCAATGCAAAAGAAACTGCTTTGGGTAGGGCGAGTCAATAGGGTAGTACTGAGAGGCAGAGAGAAATTTCTTGGTACAAACCTGATGTCCCTAAGATAGAAGCAGGCTGAGGACAAGGCACTTACACTGCCAAACAACAGTTCACGTCCATTCAACACTAGAACTGTTACCAAGAGCACTCACCATGACCCCTCACTGAAGACTCAACCAGCCAACTGCACTTTCCAGTTGGACCTTCAGAACTGAAGGAAATCCCAAGTGCTGCAGAACCAATGGTGGGAACTGGAATGTTGGCAGAGGAAACCACTCAGAGGAAGCAAAAAGAAGTTGTCCCCTTCTGGCCTGAGGTGAGGTTTGTTCCAGATTAGCTCAGTGAAATACTGAATTTCAAGATGCTTGGCCTGAGAATATGACAACGCCCCCATGGATGCCTCCTTCTTCTGTTTTGATAAAGAGCAATAAGGGCTCTGAATGAAACTGGACACCACTTACTGAGTTATCTTGCCCTGTGGTTACAGCAGACGCCTTCGAATACATGTCCCTGTTCTGTAGCAGATAAGGGACTGAGACAGGGCTAGAAGCAGCCTGTCCCTTCTTATCCCAAAGCCCTTCAAGCGTACTCGATCCGGGCAGGGCCACAACTACCCTCATTCTTCCGCTCGGAAGATGGGGTGGTAGCCTTGGCTTCACTACCGGTTTCCAGAGGCTTAGACGAGATATAGTCCTTTACTTTGATCTCCATGTTCTTGGCTTTAAGAGTGGCCATGTGCAGCTTCTCCAGGAAATCTGGCATGCCTGGTGGGAGAGGGGGAAATATGGGTAGGCTGAAATACAAACCAACAGTATGCTCAAAATTAGACGGCCTATTTCTTTCATGGTAGGGAGCCAATTCCTTCTTCTAGAGATCACAGCCTGATTGACAACCTGAGTGATAGTTGCCTCCCAAAATGCATGGGAAGTGAAAACAATCCATGACCTTTGAGATCCTCAGAAAAGGGGTGCCAATCAAGCCAATAAATCCCCAAAGGCTTTTAGGTGATTAAAATCACTTATCAGTAGCACAGCCTAAATATCTGCCAATTTTATTTAGACAAATATCAAACAGAAACACCTAATCTCTCCGTTCTCCCTCTGAGGTATCAGAAGCTGCCTACAGAGAAGCAGAAGAAAGAAAATCACATGAGAATGCTTTTTCAAGCAAGGAATTGGAACGAAAAGGTGCAGTTACAGCTGTGATGTGTAGCCTTTGTCAAGACACATGGTTGCCCCCTTTCCCAGAATACTATCCTATAACAACCACATTTTCTACACTAGATTTTATGGCCTCCAACAGGATCTAAAAAGAAGAAATGATTAAGTGCATTAATGTACACAGTCCATATTTAAGGAATTAAGCAAATGTTCTCAAAATTCCCTTCTGGGCACATGTTGCTTTCTGGGATTCCACAATTTTCATCCCTCCAAAGCCCAGCTAGAGGCTTCAATATCTTTGTAATATTCAAGAATGGACTTGGAAGGATGTTTAATTTCCCCAGAAGTGCTCCCATTAGACAAGCACTAATCCTCTTGCTTGCCATTTAGAGCTAGAGAAAAACAAAATGCTCAACCCAGGCTCCAGGCCCTGTATACAAGTGCCCACTCACCACTGGAAACCATCCAGCTAACGCAGTAGCGAGGAAACACAGTCTGGGGATTGTCACTGTATGTCAACAAGTAGTCAAAGCCATTCTGGAAAAGAAGAACAGCAAAAATAATGATACTTGAATTACCCACCATAGCTTCCATATCCAGTACCACAGAATAATCATGATGTGATTCTGGGGCAGACAGTGCCATTTTTTTACCCTGTGCAAAAAAAGAGTTAATACTGAAGACCGCATAGGTCGCTATCCACAGAAAGGCCAGCCTGCAAGGTTGACCCTCAGGTGGTATCAGGGAACTTGGCTCCCAGAGTATTCCCAGTCAACAGTGTACTGGTAAGAATGGCTCCCTGTCTCTTCTCTGTTCATGCAAACATTACAGTTTATGCTGAATACCTGCTTTCTTTCTGGCACATCAGGGATTTTGGTATATGCTATGTAGAGGATCCCTATGTGACCAGCCCTCAATAAAAATCTTGGGTGCTGAGCCTCTAATGGGCTTCTCTGGGCAGAAACATCACAGACATGTTGCTTTTTTAAGATTTTATTTATTTGACAGAGAGACACACAGCGAGAGAGGGAACACAAGCAGGGGGAGAGGGAGAAGCAGGCTTCCCGCTGAGCAGGGAGGCCGATGCGGGGCTCGATCCTGAGCCGAAGGCAGACGCTTAACAACTGAGCCACCCAGGCGCCCCTTTGTTGCTCTATTTTTGCTGCTGGAAGGAGAATGTGCTCTGTGTGACCTCTCACAGGAGATAGAGCAGGAGGAAGCCTACATGTGGATTCCTACAGGCTCTGCCTGTCTCTTCCCTTATGATGCAGCTGTGTATCCTTACTACATGACTAGAACACATCTTAGTCAAGAGTACAACTATATGCTGAGTCCTATGAGTCCTTCTAGCGAATTTTCAAATGTAGGGTGTTCTTGAAAATTCCAACACGTACCCTCAAATGTTTAACGCTCTTAATCTTTACCAAAACGGTATAAACTCTACTATTACTACGACGACTAATAACAGCAAATATTTATAGAGCACTTAACAGTGAACTGCTCCCAACTTGGGACAATCCTGTAACGTAGTACTGTTACCTCATTTTACAAAGGAGGAAACTGAGCACAAAGAATAACTTTGCCCAAGGTCATCTACATACTCAATGACAGCCAAGATAAACCCAAGATTCTGACCACAGGGACTATGCACCCACTCTTTTTGGCTCAGCCCTCTCATTGCCTATTACAGTGAAGGACAAGGAATTAAGGAGATTTCCAGGTGTCTTGATCCTACGAGAGATCTGAACCAATTATGATCCACGGAGAGGGGTAAGAGATAACCACTTTTATGTCTGCACTTTTTAAAGCAGACTGGCCACAACTCCACATAGCAGAACTACAACTTTAAATTCCCATGCTTTTACTCCAAAGTCCATCTTCTTTTTCCCCCGAATGAATTGTTTAATCTTTTATTCATTTACTCAACATGTATTTAAATGTCTGCCTCATGTCTGGCACTGTATCTATACTTAGAGCAAACAAAAATGTGCTAGTCCCTGCCCTCAGGAGCTTTCAACCGATAGAACAGATGCCATAACAGAGACACAGAATCAATACTACAGAAGTAAAGAGAAAGGAGAGGGGCGCCTAGGTGGCTCAGTCGGTTAAGCATCTGCCTTCAGGTCAGGTGATGATCCCAGGGTCCTGGGACTGAGTCCTGCGTTGGGCTCCTTGCTCAGAGGGGAGCGTGCTTCTCCCTCTGCCTGCCGTTCCCCCCTGCTTGTGCTGACAAATAAATAAAATCATAAGGAAAAAAAAAAAAGAAAGGAGAGGTAAAACCTGTCCAGTGGAAACATTAACACTATCCACCACAAAGGCTGGCTGTAAATGAGTTAATACATATAGAAGATTTTATTCTTCCCATAAAACACTTGGATTGGGAAGTCAAGAGATCTGGGTTCTCATCCACCACTGCTTATATTTTATTTTTTTTTAAAGATTTTATTTATTTATTTGACAGAGAGAGAGACACAGCCAGCGAGGGAACACAAGCAGGGGGACTGGGAGAGGGAGAAGCAGGTTTCCCACCGAGCAAGGAGCCTGATGCGGGGCTCGATCCCAGGACCCTGGGATCATGACCTGAGCCGAAGGCAGACGCTTTAACGACTGAGCCACCCAGGCACCCCGCTGTTTATATTTTAAAAAAGGAAACCAGGGGCGCTTGGATGGCTCAGTCGTTAAAGCGTCTGCCTTCGGCTCAGGTCATGATCCCAGGGTCCTGGGATCAAGCTCCCCGTCGGGACTCCCTGCTCTGCGGGAAGCCTGCTTTTCCCTCTCCCACTCCCCCTGCTTGTGTTCCCTCTCTATCAAATAAATAAATAAAATCTTAGATAGACAGACAGACAGGTAGGTAGGTAGGTAGGTAGATAAATAAAGGAAACCAAACAAAAACAATTATTACCCATTGGAAGAAGGAAGGAACAGGGATATAAGCAAAATCACTCTGAATAGTTATTATTTTACAGATTTGACTTGGAAGCATAAGTTTCTTTCATAATTTAATAAAACAAAATTAAATTTAAAAAGCAGTATCTAAAAATCAAAAGTAAAATAGAAAACAAGGAACCTAACTATGAACTGAGTCAGCAGGAAAAAGCACAAAGACAGCACCTATTTCAAGTAACTTTAAAACTCAGTATTTTGGTGGGGGTTGGGTGGCTCAGTCCTTAAGCGTCTGCCTTTGGCGCAGGTCATGATCTCAGGGTCCTGGGATCGAGCCCCACATCGGCCTCCCTGCTCAGCAGAGAGCCTGCTTCTCCCTCTCCCACTCCCCCTGCTTGTGTTCCCTCTCTCGCTGTGTCTTTCTCTGTCAAATAAATAAAAATCTTAAAAAAAAAAAAAAAACCACACACAGTATTTTGTACACTGCGTACACATCCTAAGGATTAAAAAAAAAAAATACAAATTTTAAATCACCATCACTGGTGATCTTGGTGGTATTATTCTGAGGCTGGTGTGTGTGTATTTCAGGTTAAAGCCAATGAGTAGTTATGCTCAGGTGATGAGTTGAATTTTCCAGCACAGGAAAAGATGATAGATGTAAGATATAAAATATAAATAAAAACTTTCGTCTGAAATATGAATTAAAAATATTAGCACATGCTTAGGATTTATCCTTAAAACAAATAAGCAACATTTATTACTTAGTTCTAGCTTCAGGCCTAAAGACAATGAGCAAGCCAATAGCTCTGAGTACTCCTAGAAGCCAAATTCTGGTATTTATTTTAAAGATTTGATTTTTTATTTTATTTTTTAAAATTTACTTATCTGAGAGAAAGAAAGAGAGAGAGAGAATCTCAAGTAGACTCCCTGTTGAGCACGGAGCCTGACGCCGGGCTAAATCTCACGACCCTGAGATCATGACCCGAGCCGAAATCAAGAGTCAGACACTTAGCCAAATGAGCCACCCAGGCACCCCTAAAGATTTTATTTTTAAGTGATCTCTACACCCAAGATGGTGCTTGAACTTACAACCCCAAGATCAAGAGTCACATGCTCCACCAAATCCTGGTTTAATTTAAATGACATCTTCTTAAAAGGAACCAGGGCTCCCTAAAGAAATGCTAATTTCCAGGTTTACAGCTAAAACTATACTACAAGATGAACCTAGGACATCTTATAACACCAGAAAACAAGAGAGCCCCTGAGGTCCAGTCAAAAGGACAAGCCAGTTAAAAGGAGGCTCCTAATGGCCAATACTGGGGCAATTTGAGTGTCAGTAAGAGTAACTGTAATGGGGCGCCTGGGTGGCTCAGTTGGTTAAGCGACTGCCTTCAGTTCAGGTCATGATCCCAGGGTCCTGGGATCGAGCCCCACATTGGGCTCCCTGCTCCTCCCTCTCCCACTCCCCCTGCTTGTGCTCCCTCTCTTGCTGTCTCTCTGTCAATTAAATAAATAAATAAAATCTTAAAAAAAAAATAACTGTAATGGATTAGAACTAACCAAACATGTTAAAAACTGATATACCTATAGAAGTCTTCTATTGGTTCTTCTATAGCAAAGACTAATGGTATTTCTTTAAAACAAAAACAAAACTTAACCTTTGGAGGATCCCTGGTTGAAAGAACCAATTCATTATTTTCAAACTCATAAATAAAGGAAACAAATCAACCATTTCTTACTTCCCTTTCCTATGTAAACTAAAGGAAAACAAACAGTTGGTGAGAAAATTTTTCCTTAATGTATTTTAGTAAGTGGAAATAAATGAATTACAGAATCAGCATTTTGTTATACCACTAATGAAATAATGGATCTGAGCAATAATAATTTCTAAATTCACAAAGAAAGAGACAATCAAACATCACCTGCCTTCTAATAAAAAGTGGTCTTGCCCAAAACAACCAACCAACCTGAATCTGTTTAAGCCTCAGGTTTCATCAATAACTACCAATACCCAGGAAATAGAGGCAAGGGACAGAGGAACATGTTAAATAACACTATAGATACAATGGGGAAACACACAATCATCAAGATCCAGGACAAAGAACCCTGCTTCTTCAACAAATACAACTGCAAAAAAAAAAAGAGGGGAAACTTACTGACTTCAAAAGACTCAAGAGATAGTATGAACAAATTTTAGTGTCTGGGTCATATTTGGGTCCAGATTCTAATAAACCAACTCCAAAAAAATTTCATGGACAATCAGGAAAATTCAAACACTAACTAGATTATTTGATACTAGGGATTATTAGGACACTGAGGTTATGTTTTCAAAAATCTCTTCAAGATAAACACTTAAGTATCTACAGAAGAATTCTTCTATAGCGAAGCTTGAAACTGTTTCAAAATAATCAGGACAGCAGGAAAAGGAACAAGAAAGGATACAGATAAAACAAGTACGGCCATGAGTTGATGACTGTTGGAGCTGGGGATGGATACAGAAGGTTCATTATACTATTCTACTTCTTTATCTTTCATATACATTTCAAATTTTCCCTAATAAGAAGTTAAACAAAACACCATACCTTGGCTCAAGGATCCCATCTGGCAGTCCAAATGTAGCCACCTGGTTTTCAAGTACTCTCTGTACATGGTCAATGTAATTTATCACTCCTCTGTAATCTCAACCGTCCTTTCTAAGTGGTGACTCTGAACATATTCATGGCTCATTCCTGTCTTGATCTTAGGTATATCATGTCCTCTACACATCCTGTTGTCCTCTATCCAGTCTGCCTTTTCATAAGAATCAACTCAAATCTTACCTTTTTCGTAAGAGCTTGCCACAAATATACTAAAAGAATTTTACAGATAACTCTTACTGTTCCCCCACCTCAGCTGAAAAATTATTTATTTTATCCCTACTTAGATGCAACACACTCTGCTAGGTGCTAAACGATGCTTTAGCTGCTTCATGGTCACAATTTCTAAAGGTAGCAATGCTGGAACTCAATTCAGTTTTTTCAATTGGAAATAAATGGACAACGTCCAAATTTCAAAAGCAATGTAAAGGAAAAAAGTGAGGCCTAAGTCTGCCTCCCACACTATCTCCAGCCTGACCTAGGCTCCCCTTCATAAAGGGGACTAGCCATGGACAGTAACCTTGCTTCTTTTCGATCTTCTAAAGTAAGGACTTTCAAACATTTTTAACTATGACACACTGTAAATAATACTTTTTACACTGCAACCAGTTCTCCCTCTCAGCCTCCTACACACACATTCATACATATTTATCTAACTAAAGTCTCATGAAATATGCTTACACTCAGATGATTTCTATTCTATGTATTCTCTCTTTTTAAGCTGATCATAATGCACTAAAATAGTTTTGTCTTCCACTAATGGGGAGCAATTTGAGGTTTGAAAAACACTGCTCTAAAAATACTACACAAGTAAACACACAGATCTCCCTGTTAAGAGTCAAACACCGCATTGACTGAAATGAACCACCACTTCTCTCATATTTAAAGTCCCACTTCAGGCAGTATAAATAGAACAACTTGTTGAAAACAAAACCATACTAAAGTACACAATTCATACACCACGAAAACAAAAGTAATGGGGAGAAAACGAAGCCTTTAGTTATAAAGTGAAATACAACTAAAAACAGCAACCAGTGGAGTATGTAAACTCAACAGAAATTTGGCTAAAAAAATTAATAAAACACTCCCTAAGTTGAAAAAAATATTCTTCTCAAAGAAAGGTCAATTTTATTTTTATTTATTTTATTTTTTTTTAAAGATTTTATTTATTTATTTGACAGAGACAGAGAGAGCGAGAGAGGGAACACAAGCGGGCGAGTGGGAGAGGGAGAAGCAGGCTTCCCGCTGAGCAGGGAGCTCGATCCCAGGACCCTGGAATCATGACCTGAGCTGAAGGCAGACACTTAAAGACTGAGCCACCCAGGCGCCCCCAACAGAATTTTAAAGAAGGCTGAGAGGATTAGTCTAACCCTCTCATTTTACAGATAAGGATACAAAAGTCCAGAAAGGTTTTAAGTGTTCTGCCCACTGTGGTGAAATTTTGATGGAAAAGGTGCTCCCTTCAGTTCCTAAAGAATGCTGCTAACCACAAGCCAGTCTTTTCCTGTCTCTCCCACGAATGGGAGTCAGTGGGTCATTAGTCTCTGCCCTGGGGGATCTTCCAGGTATATCACCCAATAGCAGTGGTTCCCAAACCAGGAGCATCAGCCTCACCTGGGAACTTCTTAAAAATGAGAATTCTTGGGCCATACCCAAGCACTGTATGTTAACAAGCTCCAGTGGACTCTGATGCATGCCAAGTTTGAGAACCACTGCCCTTCTCAGGTCAGACAAAAGGCATTCCTTGAGAAAATCCCAAAGCCACTACACATCCTCTCTTGGATGATGTAAAACTCACCTCATCAAATGACTTGTGGGGACGGATAACCATCTGGGATTCATACGATCTGACCCTTACAAATTCTGGAGACTCTGGAACACTAGGGTGCTCCACAGCACTGGTAAGGAGAAAAGTTAAGGAAATTCTTAGTAATGTCTACAAATAAGAAAACAGCATGAGAGCTACAGTTAAGAGGAAAATCTAAAAAGCTGGCTCTAATTTTTAAAATAAAACAGAAGAGTCACTAAAATGAATTAAAACTAGGTTCTAAAAACAAAGTGAGTTTCCTTGGTGATTCCTGGCTCACTAGGCTTCATGTTGAAGAAAAGAGCACTTCTTTTTTTAATTATCAACACTAAGGAACTAAAGAAATGGTTTAATGAAAAGCGTACATAGATCCCTTCAATCTTCCTAGACTGTGGTAACCAGTCACAGCCCACTCATGTTCTAGCTGGGATGGATGGGGTACTAGCATCACTCGTAACAGCACTGAGAACATGCAAACTCCCACCAGACATATGAAGGACACAGTTAAAGGAACTCAGCAGGAGCCACAGGTAACCACACATACCGTGACACCAACACCATCACATTGTTTTCCTGATCCACGCTATACCGTCGAACATAAACATAATCCCGAGAGTACATCGGATACTGAAGAAAAGGATAGGCAGAATTAGTGTTATGCCCCACGTGGATGTGATAAAAGTAAAAACAGTAGTAAAAATACTCACAGGAAAATGGGTTACCCAGTGAAGAACCTCAGAACCACTAACCACATCCCTCTCAATCACTTCCAGCTTGATTACCAGGGCATCCCACTTTTTTCTATATTCTGTATCCAGCTGCAGAAAGAGAAAAGATATGAAGACCCAGGTAATCCAAAACAAAGTTGCAGAAGGTTTCTCCAGATGCTTGGACCTGACCCAAGGACCTTATTCTGAAACAGTAACCTGACCTAAAAGTGGCAAAGTGTGAAAGACAGGGCTGTGTTTACTAGAGATAAGTCTTTTAAAATCCTTTCTTATAGGCCAACAGCATTACCTTGAAAGTTAATATTAAAAAAAAAAAAAAAAAAAGGGCGCCTGCGTGGCTCAGTCGTTAAGCGTCTGCCTTTGGCTCAGGTCATGATCCCAGAGTCCTGGGATCAAGCCCCCCGTCGGACTCCCTGCTCCGCGGGAAGCCTGCTTCTCCCTCTCCCACTCCCCCTGCTTGTGTTCCCTCTCTCGCTGTCTCTCTCTCTCTGTCAAATAAATAAATAAAATCTTAAAATAAGACAAAGCAAAGGAAAACATAAGAAAAAAAACACTGTGATAGACAGGTCTCAGGAAAATGTAATAGGTAGTGATATAAACGTGTAAGGGCAAAACAATTTTTTAAAGTTTTAAACAGACAAAAATACCCAAAGTATGAGCAGACACCTCACACAAAGAAATGCAAGTAACATATTTTTTAATTTCTAGCATGACTAGTACGTAGGGAATTTCGAAATAAGACGTATCATATACATCCAAACCAACCAAATGAATTGGTAAAATTCAGTGCTTGGGGGGAAGTGTGCACTTGCGTATTACTAGAGGGTGTTACAATCAATTAGTTCCAGAAAGCCTGACAAAACAGTGAAATATCCAGGAAGGAAAATAATTTTTTTTCTAGAACTCTGGATGATCCCATCTCCCCTTTTCATACGTTTCCCAAGGAAGAAAGCAGTCTTCGAAGAGACACTCTTCATCTTTACTAAATAAATACCTTCACTATGGAAATGTTCCAGATTCCTAAATCCTGACTGGATTTGTACTGAAGAGGAAAATGCTACAAAGGACATCATTGGGTCAACAGATAAAAACCAGAATAAAAGCAGAAGATTACATAAGAGCTGCATCCATGTTAAATTTATAGACTTTGATAATGACACCATGGTTAAGAGAATATGTCTAATTTTAGGAAATATACATTGAAGGATTCTGGAATAAAGGGCCACAAATATAACTTGCCCTCAAAATTATTTAGGAAAAAATAACTATAAAACCTTGTAAAATATACTAAAAGCACTCAAATACATTCCTCTATTTAATCTTCCCAAGAGCCCTGTGAGAGGACAGAATTGGTCTCATCCCCACTGGACAAAGAATGGTAAGCCCAATGTTTACCCAGATGCTATCTGACATGAGATGAAGGGTACAGAGACAGATGGATGTACTGAAACCATGTCTTCTGAGTCAAAGAAATTATTCATGTGGACAGTAGTTGAGTGGATTTCTAGGCTTAGAAGCTCCAAATCTGAGAAGAAAAATTTACTCACCTGAACATTGAAGAACTGCCGAGGTGTCACATCTGTGTAGGTTCCAAAAACTAGAATGACAAGAAGAACAAGAGATGTCTGCCACACCCTCATCACTCACCTTATTCCTATTGCTTAACTGCATTTCAATTATAGAGTACTGACAGATCTTAAAGGCAGATTCAGAAACTAGACGTCATATGGGGCAGCAAAGTAAGACAAAGACAACCTACAGCAAAGTATAGTAATGAAGACACTGAAATGCTTGTCATCTGGGAGAAGAAAAACAAAAAAACAGGAAACCATGGCAAATTTTCTGAGCAACAACCAGAACAGTTTAGAGAGTATAAAGAACACAAGTCCTGCAAATCTGGGCAATCACAGAAAACACCTGCAAGGCAGCCAAGCTGGGCTCACCTCTGTACTGGTAAAGGTGGGTGCCTGTAATAGGGCGCCGCCAGAGCTTAAAGTGTTTCTTATCCATCACCATTTCCCATGGCTGTTCTTTGCCCCCTGAATCTTCATTTCCTTCTCTCTGTGATTTTGGTTCTGGAGGGTGGCATTCAACTCCAGAGCGCTGAAACATATGTGACATTTCCTCCAACCGTTTCATTTCATCAACAGATCTGCAAAAGGAAAAAAATAAAAGGAATGGTGCAGGTGGTTGTAGTCAATCCTTGTCCATACACTGACTTGTATAAGAATCGTGTGGGTTGGGGCGCCTGTGTGGCTCAGTTGATTAAGTGTCTGCCTTCGGCTCAGGTCATGATCTCAGGGTTCTGGGATATAGCCTGCATCGGGCTCCCTGCTCAATAGGGAGCCTGCTTCTCCCTCTCCCTCTCCCACTCCCCCTGCTTGTGCGTGTGAGCTCTCTCTCAAATAAAGAAATAAAATCTTAAAAAAAAAAAAAAAAAAAGAGTGGTGTGGGTTTAAAACAGTATAAAGTGTAGTGAAAACTCGAGTTCCTGAGTTTGAATCCCAGTCCAACATTCATTAACTAAAACACTACTTAGTCTCTATTCTTAATCTGTAAAATGAGGATAATAACAAGACCTACCTCAAGGGTTGATTATAAAACTTAAACAATTACATATTTTCCCTCTTTTAAAAATGTAATTCACATTCCATAAGAATCATCCTTTTATAGTTTACAATTCAATGTTTTTTAGTATACTCACAAGGTTGTGTAACCATCACCACTAATTCCAGAACATTTTCATCATCCCCCCAAAAAACCTATACCCATCAGCAGTCACTCCCTAGTCCTGCCTCCCCATAACCTCTGACAACCACTAATCTATTTTCTGTCTCTATGAAGTTGCCTATTTTGGACAATTCATATAAAGAGAATCATACAATATATAGTCTCTAGTATCTGGCTTTTTTCACTCAGCATATTTTCAAGGTTGATTCATGGTATACTTTGTTCCCTCTTTTTCTGGCTGAATATTTCACCGAATGGATATATCACATTTTGTTTATCCATTCATCAGGTGATGGGCATTTAGGTTGTTTCTACTTTTTGGCTATTATGAATAATAATGCTATAAACATTTGTGTATAAGTTTTTATGTAGACACAGGTTTTCAGTTCTCTTGAGTAGGTTCCCAAGAGTGGATCTGCTGGGTCATAGCAACTCTATGTTTAACCTTTTGAGGAAGTGCCAAATTATTTTCCAAAGCAGTTGCACCATTTTATAGTCGTAACAATATATTAGGGTTCCAACTGCTTCACATCCTTGCCCACACTTGTTATTAGACAATAACTATCTTCCGGATTCTAGCAATTCTAGTGGGTGTGAGAAGTATATTTCATTGTGGTCTTTGATTTGTATTTCCCCAGTGACTAATGATGCTGAGCATATTTTCAAGTGCTTATTGGCCACCTGTGTATCTTCTTTGGAAACATACCTATTGAAATCTTTGCCTATTTTTAAATTGGGTTGTCTTTTTATTGTTGAATCGTAAAGAGTTTTTATATACTCTGAATAATAGTCCCTTACCAGATATGATTTAAAAATATTTTCTCGCATTCTGTGGGTTGTCTTTTCACTTTTTTGATAGCGACCCTTGATGAACAAGTCTTTAATTTTGATGAAGTCCAATTCATCTACTTTTTTGATTACTTATGTTTCTGTATTACAGCTAAGAAACCCATCACTTCCTAATCCAAAGTCATAAGGACTTACATCTGTTATTTTCTTCTAAGAATTTTTAGTAGTAGAAAAGAGTTTTAGTATTAGTTTACACTTTGATCCATTTTGAGTTAATTTTTGTGTATGGTGTGAGGTAGAGGGTCTAAACTCATTATTTTGCATGTGCATCTCCAGTTGTCCCAGTGCCATCTGAAGACTATTGTTTCCCCATTGAATTGTCTTGGCACTTTTGTTGAAAATCAATTGGCCATAAGTTTAAGGGTTTATTTCTAAACTCTCAATTTTATTCCAACAATTTATAGATCTATCCTTATGCCAGTACCGTATCATCTGAACTACTATAGCTTGCTATTAAGTTTTCAAATCAGGGAGAGTGAGTCCTCCAGCTTTGTCCTTTTTCAAGACTGATTTGACCATTCTGGGTCTTTTTCATTTCCATCGAAGTATCAGGATCAGCTTGTCAATTGGCACAAAATAGTGTGCTAAGATTCTGACAGGGATTGTGTTGAATTTACAGATCAGTATGACTAGTATTGCCATCTTTACAATATTGTCTTCCAATCATGAACACAGATCTTCCATTTATGTGTTTTAAAATTTCTTGCAATGATCTTTTGTAGTTTTTAGCAAAAACATGGAGTACAATGTTGAATAGAAGTGGTGAGAGCAGACATCTTTGTCTTATTCCTGATTTCAGGGGAAAAGCTTTCAGTTTTTCATCACTAAACTGTTAGCTGTGTTTTTTGTAGGTGCCCTGTATCAAATTGAGGAAGTTTTGTTCTATTCCTAGTTGTTGAATGCTTTTTATTTTCTTTTATCATGAAAGGAGGTTGGACTGTCAAATGCTTTTCTGCATATACTGAGATGACTGTGTGGTTTTTGTCCTTTATTCTATTAAGGTATTGTATTAAACTGATTATTATATGAATTAACCTTGCTTTCCTGAAATAAATCCCACTGTTCCTATTCCTTTTAATATATTACCGGATTCCATTTGTTAGTATTTTGTTTAGAACTGCCTAAAGCTTTAAAACATTCAAGAGGGGCGCCTGGGTGGCTCAGTTGTTAAGCGTCTGCCTTCGGCTCAGGTCATGATCCCAGGGGTCCTGGGATCGAGCCCCGCATCAGGCTCCCTGCTCCGCTGGAAACCTGTTTCTCCCTCTCCCTCTCCCCCTGCTTGTGATCCTGCTCTCACTGTGTCTCTCTCTGTCAAATAAATAAATAAAATCTTTAAAAAAAATAAAAAATAAAACATTCAAGATATTTATTATTATTAAACATTCCATATATTTTTTGTGTTGTTTTATACCTTTTAGGGACGTATACATATAAAGACAAAGGCATACAATACAACTAACTGGGATAGATAATCTGGGGGACAGAGGAGATTTCAACTGGGCAAAGGTAGAGAGGAGGCTTTACCTATATTTTATTTCTTAAATATAACTATTTGGGGGTGCTTCGGTGGCTCAGTTGGTTAAGCAACCAACTCTTGGTTTGACTGAGATCATTATCTCAGCATCCTGAGATGGAGCCTTGCATAGGGCTCTGCACTGAGCAGGGAGTCTGCTTGGGATTCTTTGTCCCAGCCTCTCCCTCCCCCTCTGCGGCATGTGCGCTCTCTCTCCTTTTAAAATCAATAAATAAACTCTTTAAAAAATATATAACTGCATTTGTAACATTCACGTTAAAGTCTTTTTATATATCTGAAACATTAAGTTGTTTGTTTTTTTTCTAAAGAGAGAGCACGAGGGGGTGGGCAGAGGGAGAGGGAGAGAGAATCTTAACCTTACCCACGTGGAGCCTGGTGAAGATTCTCTCTCCCTCTGCCCACCCCCTCACACACACCAGTGCTCTCATTCCCTCTTTCAAATAAATAAAATCTTAAAAACAAACAAAAAAACCATGGCTTGTATTTTCCCCTTAACCTTTAAATAGCAGTTAGGAAACAAAGATTGCTGGCTATCATATACAACTCCTGCTATTCAAGACTGAAGAAGACACTACTAATATACTCTGTCTGAAATGCCCACTCCTCTTCAACCTTCAAAAATACGTAAGGTTCAAGGTTAACTTCCAGGCAGAGTTGACCATATACATTTACTTTTATTCCGTACAGACACATATCACATTATATTATAATTAATTCATCTTTGTATCTGCCTCCTTTACTAAACTATGAATTCCCTAACGTCCCAGAATCAGTCTCTTTCATATCTGTATTTCCAGCTCCTAGCAAATAAGTACCTGGTAAACATCAGGCACTCAAATGTTTACTGAATAAATTGAGTAAATATGAAAGTAGGCCCCGATAATTCAAGTTCTTATTGAAAGATTACATTAATACATTACTTTAAAAGCCAAAAATTCAAAGTCATACTGGTAACCCAAGATTAAAAGTTTAGAGCAACCCAAAGTAATGGTGACTATAAAGATCTGTGTTCCAGTCCTGACTCTGCCAACTGGCTGTGTGATCTTTTTTTTTTTTTTTTTTTTTAATTTTATTTATTTGACAGGGCGCCTGGGTGGCTCAGTTGGTTAAGCGACTGCCTTCGGCTCAGGTCATGACCCTGGAGTCCCAGGATCGAGTCCCGCATCATCGGGCTCCCTGCTCAGCGGGGAGTCTGCTTCTCCCTCTGACCCTCCCCCCTCTCATGTGCTCTCTCTCTCTCATTCTCTCTCTCTCTCTCAAATAAATAAATAAAATCTTAAAAAAAAAATTTATTTATGTGACAGAGAGAGAGACAGCAAGAGAGGGAACACAAGCAGGGGCAGTGGGAGAGGGAGAAGCAGGCTTCCCGTGGAGCAGGGAGCTCAATGCGGGGCTCGATCCCAAAATCCTGGGATCATGACCTGAGCCAAAGGCAGGCGCTTATCGACTGAACCACCCAGGCGCCCCACTGGCTGTGTGATCTTATGCAAGTCATTCTACCTGTAAAGCCCTCACTTTTTCCTCCTATAGTTAGGACATTATTTCTTGAAGGTTTCTATTAGCTCTAAAATTCCATTTCTCTGAATTTTAAACTTTGGACTTTGATGAAAATATTTATACAGGGGACATTTTGTTGTTTTGACTGCCCAAAATCTTGTCATATTGAGGAGAATCCCAAAATAGGTGGGATACAGCCCCCTCTCAAGCCCTAGCAGTTAGAGCACAGCACCTAATTTAAGTAAGGTTAATTAGACACTTCTGGTAGAGGGTATGAATCTTGAGGAAATAATACAAGGCACAGGATCTTTTGGAGATTATTCTCAGTGATTTTGAAGGAGTTGAGTGTCCAGCAGTGCAAGCAATCTAGGGAAAACAAAACCAGCAACACTGCCCTGAGGAGATTATCCCTACAGCAGGTCTTGGCTGTTCTCTTGGCCAACCTGTATTCTGGCCTTCTTGTCAATGCCCTGAGTGACCTAACACCTTTAATTAATCCCTTTGATTAATGCCTTTCGGCTTAAGTCAACCAGTATCAGCTTCATTTGCAACGAAGAACCCTAGCCAATACAATTTATACTGATGTTCTGATGAAAAAAGTTTAACCATTTTTTAATTTGAATTAAAAATTGCAAAACAGGATTCACTGCTACCACTGCAAACGCATATAGAAATAGGGAAGGAACTTTACAATACACAATAGGATCTTTCATGAGAAAGCAAAAGGAAAACCACAGCTAGACTTGCTTAGAGAACAATTCAGGCATCACATGGCACCAATTATGACACTTTTCAGGACTAGTAAGTCATTCTTCAATAAAAATTAAGCACCATCCTTGAATGTCATTCTTATCATATAATGAAGAAGGGCAGAAATGCCTTATTAAAACTACATCAGAGGGACGCCTCGGTGGCTCAGTCGTTAAGTGCCTGCCTTCAGCTCAGGTCATGATCCCAGGTCCTGGGATCGGTCGGGCCCCACATCAGGCTCCCTGATAAATGGGAAGCCTTCTTCTCCCTCTCCCAGTCCCCCTGCTTGTGTTCCCTCACTCGCTTTGTCTCTGTCAAATAAATAAATAAAATATTTAAAAATTAAATAAAATTACATCAGGGACTCATAAAATTACATAGTAGTAAGATTTTAAGAAAATTAAACTATATGACTATATGCAGTATTTTTTTAAGATTTTATTTATTTGTGAGAGAATGAGAGTCAGAGAGCATGAGAGGGAGGAGGGTCAGAGGGAGAAGCAGACCCCCCGCCGAGCAGGGAGCCCGATGAGGGACTCGATCCCGGGACTCCAGGATCATGACCTGAGCCGAAGGCAGTTGCTTAACCAACTGAGCCACCCAGGCGCCCTATATGCAGTATTTTTAATGGCCTGCTAAGGTGGTACAGAGCTTCAGACCCACTGCTTAATCAACCTCTCCTATATAATTAAAAGGTCACTAGATGGCCTTGATTAAAATTATGAGACTAAGTCCCCAGAGGGGGAGAAAAATGTCTTGTGAAGAATGACATTCATTCTTGAAATACAATCTAAATGCTGACTCAAGACCGCATCATGAAATGCAAATGATTCTTGTCCCCAGATTCAACAACCTCTGAAGGGTCTCAACTTCTAAATGCTGACATAACAGACATAATTAGCACACAGGTGCCCAAAGTGGGCATGTATGTGGAAGAAGGAAAACCTCTCACCATACATCTCTTTGGCCTGCTGCGCCAAATCTTGTTTGGACATGGTGGGTGTCTAAACCTTGTTATCTGAGACTTAAATAATAAGAAAGGACAAAAGAGATTATTCCCAAATAGTAACAGCGGATTAGTAAGAGGATCAAGAAAAGACACCCAATGCTTCTCTTTCTCCAAAACTAGTCATTTCAATATGTGAGAAAGGCTGGCCTTAAAGGTATGGAAGCCGAAGGCATAAAACTATTAAAACAGAGTAATAAGTATAACCAGTTTTGGCTCATATAGGAAGGAGGTCCTGACGTTAGTATATAGAGTTTGATATAAAGGTCCAAAATGATTCAAATGAAGCCATCCCTGTAATTAGTAATTTCAGCAAGACAACTGCCTCATTTCACATAATCCCTTCCTTAAATTCCAAATCACTGTCAAAGTTAGGGACTTTCAAGTATAACTGTCATGAGACATAAGGAATACAAGACATCAGGGCACCTGGGTGGCTCAGTCCTTAAGCGTCTGCCTTCGGCTCAGGTCATGGTCCCAGGGTCCTGGGGTTGAGCCCCGTATCAGGCTCTCTGCTTGGTGAGCCTGCTTCTCCCTCTCCCTCTGCTGCTCCCCCTGCTTGTGCGTGCTCTCTCTCTGTGTCAAATAAATAAATAAAATCTTAAAAAAAAAAAAAAAGAAATACAAGACATCAGCTAGTTCATTGCAATTCTGGGCCAACTGGTTAATGGTAAAATAATGAAGACAATGTAAAAAATTCACGTCAGGTTTTATGTAGTTCTGATGATCTAAGGTAAAAAAATCTTTAAGTGACAGTGGCAAAAAAGAAAAAGGTTTTTTTTTGTTGATCATTTATTTAATAACATAATGAAAAGTTGAAATTGTTGTAAATGCCCTGACAGACAAAAATGGGAAACAACAATTTTCTTTATGAAATTTACTGGCACTTATTTACTCAAATTTCTGGAGCAATGGGCTGTAACTTTTTTAAAAAGAGGAGGGGCTAATGGAACATTTTCCCCTAGCCTTTCATATTTCTTAACTTCCTTCCTCTTTTTGTTCCTGTAACTTTTTTTTTAAGATTTTATTTATTAGGGCACCTGCCTTCGGCTCAGGTCATGATCCAAGGGTCCTGGGATCAAACCCCGCATCGGGCTCCCTGCTCGGCAGGAAGCCTGCTTCTCCCTCTCCCACTCCCCCGCTTGTGTTCCCTCTTCGCTGTGTCTGTCAAATGAATAAATAAAATCTTTAAAAAATAAAAAAAGATTTTATTCATTTGTCAGAGAGAGAGCACACGTAGGAGCATGCACAAGCAGGGGGAGCGGAAGACAGAGGGAGCAGACTCCCCTCTGAGCAAGGAGCCCCATGTGGGACTCAATTCCAGAACTGTGGGATCATGACCTGAGCCGAAGGCAGACTCTTAACCAACTGAGAAACCCAGGCGCCCCTCCTGTAATTTTTTAATGTTCCAAAACAATAAAAAATTACTATTGTATTTTTCCATAAGATCTGCCTTGGGCTCAAAGGACGAGTGATTCTGTACCAAAAATAGTGACTGAAAGTTATTCTGTTTGACTTAAGTGAAACCAATTGGGTAAGAATCCTAGACCAACCATTAAAAGACCTGATTTCTACACCTGTCCCCCATCAATCAAAGCCACTTTGTACAAATTACTTCTTTTCTCAAATTTTCTTCCTGTTGCTAGATAAATGAGATTCTATTTGTGAAGATGTTCTTAAGCACAAGAGAACTGAAAGTAAGGTTATTCCTTTTCATTCTGAATAGTACTCAAATAACATAAGAAAAAACACATACCACATTAAAGCACACATTCAAAGATAGTACTAGGAAAAGACGGTACAGAAACAGCACAGAAAAACCAAATGTTGTGATTTAGTGGCCATGGTACAATCATGCTCTTCTTCCATTATACAATGGAAAAAAAAAATGCACTTGTCCTGAGGCACATTCAATTGTGCTCCATTATGGAAGCCACCCAAAATCCTTTCACTAGAACAAAATCTAAGATGTTCTAAACTAGGGGCCCCTGGGTGGCTCAGTCAGTTGAGTGCCTTTGGCTCGGGTCGTGGTCCTGGGGTCTTGGGATGGAGCCCCGCGTTGGGCTCCCTGCTCAGCAGGAAGCCTGCTTCTCACTCTGCCCCTCCCCCTGCCCGTGCTCGCTCTCTCTCAAATAAATAAAAATCTTAAAAAAAAAAAAAAAAAGATATTCTAAACTAGCTATGACAACCTCAGCAATGACTCCTTTTTTTTTTTTTTTTTTTAAAGATTTTATTTATTTATTTGACACAGAGAGAAAGACAGCGATAGAAGGAACACAGCAGGGGTAGTGGGAGGGAGAAACAGGCTCTTGGCTGAGCAGGGAGCCCGATGCGGGGCTCGATCATGACCTGAGCCAAAGGCAGACGCTTAACGACTGAGCTACCTAGAAGCCCCAGCAATGGCTCCTTTAAAGTAAACTGAATACTTAAGCAAAGAAAATTAACCTGAATCCGAAATATTTTATTCAATAAAAGACAAAATATTAGAAACATGAGAAACCTACAGAACCACTTTACAATCAAGATACAGTTAATAGCATATTTGTCGCCCTAGAAGGTAACAAGCATTTTTTTAAAATTCGCAAAATGGACACCATCCAATTTTAAGTATATGACTGAATTCAGGCTTGAACTGGAAAATTAAGTGTAAATGAAAGCCTTTGCTAAATAACAACTCTGGAGGATCAAAAAGGCACCTTATGTGTTCTGCCTGACCTTAATCTGAGTTTATGATATTCCCAAGTGGGTTAACAGAGAGCAATACCTTTTCAGGAGTTGGATTTGAATAAAAAATGTTTGAACTGCCCCTAGGTTTCAGAGACAGCCCAAAAAGGTGAGAGAGGGAAATAGAAGGAATATGGGGCCTGGTGATCAACTGGTCTCTTTCTGCCACAATGGGTAGTAACTACTGACTCAAATGTTTACCACATTCATTTTTTATCTCGTTTTTTTTTTCCTAGCTCCTGCTAATGGCAGACTTACTAAACAGAGGCTCCAGGATATACTATCCATAAAAACACATGAAGTAAGCCAAAGAATGTCATCTACCACCTAGGCCCCCAACACTATTCAATTCCCACCCAAAAACATCTTCCCTCTCTTTTGCACCAGGTAGGCCTTTTCTGGTCTTTCTCCTCTTCCTGGGAATTTTCCTCTCAAATTTGACTACTGTGGAACACGGCTGTTTCATCATCAAAAACAGAATGAAAATTCAAACAGTTAATTGATAATTTAATTTAAAAGTTTTCCTCCCATAAATATTCTCACACCTGAACCTGTTTCATTAGACCAATGGACAAGTTGCAAAATACTAACAGAAATTAGGCAAACTCCCTATCATGCTTTATTATATTAACATTTTTGTGAATAAGATTGTTATAGTTTTTTGTTTTTGTTTTTTTTAAAGATTTTACTTATTTATTTGACAGAGAGATAGAGAGACAGCACAAGTAGGCAGAGTGGCAGGCAGAGGGAGAAGCAGGCTTCCCGCTGAGCGGGGAGCCCGATGCGGGGCTCGATCCCAGGATCCTGGGATCATGACCTGAGCCGAAAGCAGCCACTTAGCCGACTGAGCCACCCAGGTGCCCCAAGATTGTTATAGTTTTAAATTTATATCCTCAAGGTGGACGTTTAGTGACTAGTAAATCTTCTATTTACTTATATACTAATAATATCTACTAATGCAAGAATCAGAAAACCAGTCTAGGACCAACCACCTATTTTTGTAAAGTTTTATTAGGAAACACAAATTTAGAAGGAAGGGAGAGCAGTTTAGGAACATCGGTTAAAAGGAAAGAGAGACATCGTAAAGTGAGAGTTAAATCAAATCAGAGCTAAATCATGACATTACTTGAAAACTGTTAAGGGCTCAGATTTAAAACCACAGATTAACAAATTCAATCAGTGGTACTGCATTTTTTCACACAGAAGTTTTGATGATGACAGCGTGATTTCAGAGCCTAATGAAACAGTATTTCCTAAGTTCCAGCTAAAGCAGCAAAAATCTGACCTAATTTTTGCAGGTTAAAATGTCTGAGCCCCTGGTTTATCTGAGGAAGACAAAAATCCCTTCCAGCCACAAGAGTCACGATAACAAAAGAGCTCTCCCGGCATTTCTCACGAAATCCCATGAGGAATGAAGTAATTTCATAATTGCATAACCATACCCTTAGGTCAAATTTAAAACCTATTTTGAGTTTGCACCTTTCTGGATGAGTTAGAGATTACGTGAACAATGGGTTACCTTCAATATCTAATGTATTTTTTACAACGTTATTTCTTCAGTGTCACGCTCCCTATTCAAAGTCTTCCCTCCTACGCTAACCTATACTTCGTTATTTCTAACCCGACAAGTGAAATTAACACAGAGAGGCAATAAAAACGTGATCTGCTAAAACAGGATCAAGTTACTGCAACGCCACTTCAAGTACCACCGGGTAAACGCGAGACACGGAGCCAAAAGGCAGGCCCCAGGGTTCGACGTGCCAACCTCCCAACCTGACCGGCCCCCACCCCAGCGAACACAAACGACTTCGCCGCCCCGCTCACCTCTGCAGCTCCTCCTCCTGGATCCTCTCCTCGTCCCACACGAACACGCCAGCGAGCGCCGCCATCAAGGCAGAGGCATGGCCAGGGCGGCCTCGCAGCCGGCGCCAGAGGCGTCCGAGGAGGACGCGGCGCGAGCTCTCCGAGTAGAGGCGGCCGTACAGCTGCGCGATCTGCTGCGCGCGCCGCACACGCAGGCCCGTCACGAAGCGACACTGATTGGCCAGCAGGGCGAGCAGGCCCCCGCCCCGCGCCCCCGCGCGCCCCACCGCCGCCGCGCCCGCCAGCCAGGCGGCCAGGGCCGGCGGCCTCCGCAGGAACATGTCGTCTGCGCGCGCTCCGCCCAGACTCCCCCTTACCCCCCCCCCCCCCGACGCGCGCCCGGCGAACTAGGCCTCCTCAGAGGGCAAAAGGAACGAGCCCTGGAAGGCGCTGCGGCCTGATGCCAAGTGCTCCTAACTGGCCGACCCCGAACTCGTCTCACGATCTAACAGGCTTTTCATCTCTCTCTGCAGCAACCGCTGAGGAAGAGTCCCCTTTGCGGAGAGAGTCGGTCATGGCACAGCAGCGGGGGTGGCCCCGCAACCGCTGCCAAGAGGCGTTCGTAGGCTAGGGCCGCGAACCCGACGGACCGACGCCGGTCAGCCCCGTTGGCCCCCTGCCTCCTTGGCGTCCTCAACCCGGCTCCAGGGCTCGTGGTGTAGAGCGCCTGGGAAGCAGCGAGGTGGGCGGCTCAGCCGCGGCAGCAGGTGAGGTCCCAAGCGTTCCGCGTCCGCCACACGCGCTGCTCGCCTACAACCTACCCTCTTCGCGGCCGCCCGGGTCCTGATTGGGCGCGGCCCGGGCTCCTCGGTGCTGACTGGCGCTGCCAAGGACTCGTCACCGCTCCTTCCCGCCCCTTCGCGCAGCGTGCCGGGCCCCTGGCTAGCAAGGTAGGTGGCGCGCCAGAGAGCTAGTCAAGGGCGCCTGAGATTGACCCGCAGACCCGCCATATTCCCGCCACCCGACCCCACCCCGCGGAGGGGCGCGACCGAGTGCCAGTTCGGTTCCTGCGCGGTGCTCTATTCGTCTGAGAGACGGGGGAGCGTCGCCTCTTTTAGTAATTTGAGTGTAGGGTGGGACGGGGTCTCGGCATTTCCTCTGCGGAGTGCTGGGGGTGTCCAGGTTAGGGGGGAGGGCGGGGGCGGGACGGTGTAGACGCGTTTGGTGAATGGAGACCCTGCTGAGACCTAGAAGAAGCTGCCATCAAAACCTTCTTCGATCTCTCCAGCTGGCTCTGCTGCAAGGTACCGAGACAGTCTCCGAGGATTAGAGTCTTAGCACTCATCTTCTCTCCGCGAACCCCACGTCGCTAGAGTGGGCCGTTGTGACATCCTTAGAGCTCAGGACACTTTACAGAGAGTTACGTGGGCAGGTGGCCTGTCGCAGGCTGGAAATGCGGAAGCCTCTTGGTAAAAGGGCAGCAGAATGGAGTTACTTTGGGCAGATGCCCCAGTTCGGCTAGTAGCTGTCCGACTCCCTTGACTCAAAGGTAACAGCGTGAGAAGGTGACAAGTTTCCTGAAACCTACTTCGCACCACCCATGAGCACCCTGGCTAAATGACCTCGAAGGACATTATTATTCTGAACCCAAAAATGAAACTGTTGGATGTCCAGTAGGAGAACCTTACACTAAATTGTTTCCTTAATTTTTTTACAGTTACATTAATACCTTAGGGACAAGAAAAAAATATTGTAAAAAAAATATATTGATACAAAAGGAGTTGTGCTCATTCCAAGATAATGCATTTAGGAATTTTACTCTTACTGTAGCTATTTGAGCAATTGTAGGTGTTCTTAATAAAAAGTGTTTCTCCAAAAAGAAAAAAATTAAGCTTTACTGGAAGCTGAAATTTAGATCTATCCCATCCAGACTGTCTGATTTTACTCTGGGGATTCCTATTGATATTTATTTTCCCTTGAAAGCAAGTAAGGAGAAGGGGTATATAACAGAAAATAGTATTTGAAGCTTTGTTGAGTCAGGCTTTTCTCAATGATGTGAGGAGGTATGGGGAAAGAGGTTGAACTTTCCTACTGTCTTGCTTCCATTGATTAAAAGCTTAGCTCTTCTGCTGGTTTGGGGGTTTGGGTTTTTTTTTTTTTTTTTTTTCTGTTTTTGTTTTGTTTATCAAAATGTATTCTCAGGAACTCCAGCTGAGCCACTCTAATCTGGCCATTTTTCTCCATCTCTATTGCCTCTTTTCCTTCAGTACATAAACACAAGTCCACCTTCAAAAAAGCTTTGGAAAAAAAAGAGACTTTTAACTCCTCTTTCCAGATACCACCTTTCTCTTTCTTTTCAGAGCTATGATTTTGTTTAAGAGAATGGCATAAATAAGCTTGCTGTCTCCATTTCTGTGCCCACTTATCAATTCTTCCTCTTTAGAATTTTATAAATCAGTTTGTTCTACACCATTCTCTCTTCCACTTTTTTGTTTAGGTCCTAACAGTATTCTATAGCCTGACCTCCCTTCCAATCTATTATCAACAAACTGTTTTTGCTTGTGTATCTCCAGAACAAGTTGAAAAACTTTATTCCCTTTGTATATTTTTAAGTTGACCCAAAATTCTTCATCATGAGCTTGTCTTATGTAAGTTAGCTTCTGCCTTTCAGACCCACCAAAACATTGAGTAGGCCCAGCAATAATTCATTAGTAAGACGGAAGTAGTACATCCAGAATTGGGTATGAACAGGATCAGAGGCACAAGTAAGCTATACCAGCAGGTGGCCTAGACATCCATATCATCTACCATTTTGGACCAAAGCCTCTCCATCAGCCCATACGTATGGCTGCATAGGAAGTGACAAAAGAGGAAAAAAAGCAAAACTTGATTTGCAGACAGGTCAGAATGGTATGTGCGTACAAGCAGAAAATGAACTGTGGCTGTACTGTAGCCCTACCCTGAGGTGATCTTGAAAGACAGTGGCCAGGGAAATTCTGCCAATGAATAAATCCTCTCAGTGGTACACTTGGCCATTCACTTTGTGTGGAAAGAAATGTAACCATAGTTAGAATATATATGGACTGGCAGTTGGCTTGGCTGGTTGATTCGGGACCTGGCAGGAGAAAGATTAGAAAGATGAAGGATGAGACGGTCTGGGAGACCCGTATGTATTTAGATGGACTTTGTGAGTGGGCACGAAGTGTGCAGATGCCCACCCGAGAGTATCTACCAAGAAGGAGGCACTAAACAACCAAGTAGAAAGAATGACTCACCAACTGATATCAGATGCTATCAGCCACTTCAGTACCAGCACAGTGGGCATGTGAATGGAGTAGCCATAGTAGCAGGGATGGGAGTAATACATGGACCCAAGAGCATGGGTTCCCACTCAAAGGCTGATGCCACTGCTGACTGTCTAGCCTTGCAGCAATGAATCCAATGCTGAGCCCCCCAAATGGCAGTATTCCTCAAGGAGAGCAACCAGGTGCTTGACAACATTGGATACTTTCCACCCTGGAAATGGCATCAATTTATGTTGACTGGAATGACTACATTCTGGGTGTGGTTTGCCCCTTCTGTCTGTGGGGCCTCAGCCAGCACCAATATCTTCAGTGTTGATTGAGTGTCTGACCCATTGACATAGGATCCCACATAAAAATGCATCAAACCAAAGGATCCACTGCACAGCCTTGGAAGCAGGACAGTGGCACATGACCATGGGATCCACTGGCCTTACCACAGTCTGTACCATCCAGATACCAGCAAGAACAGAAAGAAGGAATGGCCTGTGAAGGCACAGCTGAGGTTCCAGCACAGAGATGGTACCAACTAAGGATGGGATACCACCTTCTACAACACAGTGTACATTATGTCAACAGTCAATATGGTGCTATGTCCCAATAAGAATAGATAGGTCCAGGGAGCAAGGGGTGGAAGTAGGAGTGGCTTCACTTACCATTAAGCCCAGTGATCCCATTGGGTATTTCTGTCACTGCAAGTCTGAGCTTTGAGGATTTTGAGGTCCTGGTTGCCAAAGTGGAAGTCTTTTCATCAGGGGCTACAGCAAAAATCCCACTGCACTTTAATTTATAAGTGCCACTAGGCACTTTGAGCTCTTCATGCCAAGGGACCAGCAGGCAAGAGGCAGGAGTCACCATCCTGGCAGCAGTAATTGACCCTGATTATCAGGAAGAGCCAGGGCTGCAGTTACACAATGGGAGCAAAGAGGAAGATGTTTTTGGCATCCACAGTCCAGCTGGCTGTCTCTTTGTTATACCCTTCCTCAATTTTGATAGTAAATAGAGAAGTGCAGCAGCCAAGGCCTGAAAAGGACATGGTGACCAGGCGCTCAGCAAAGGTGCTTCCTGAGGGTGAGAAGCACCTAAAATGGATGGTAGAGGAGGAAGATAACAGTTGGGGGCTCAAGACCAGCTGTAGTGGTGGGAAATGTGACTCATCCCATTAACCATCAGCTTCCCCCCGAAAAATCAAGCTACCCCCAAAACTTATACAAAGAAATGGATCTGAGTAGTAGGCATAAGGAATATTGGACACAATGATATGCCATCCAGGTCCACCTTCAGGACTGAAGGGCTTCTTGCCCCTTGCTACTTTGAGTATTGTTAGCGAACAGCCCTCAGTTATCAACCCTCTTCAGGAATTGCCCTCAGGTGATAGATTTCCTCACCCAAGGTAACACCTTCCTCTCTGGGGACAGCATGCATCCAATGACTGGCTGAAGCTAGCCTATAAAGGCCTGATCCCCCCACCCCAATTCAGGACAACTCGAAAGGCCATCCCAGCTTCAGAACTTCTCCCTCTAACCAAGACTACTTCCTTCCCTTCCTCCGTACGTGTTGAACCTGAGAGCACCTCCAATACAACATGCTAATCTTCCATCTCTGTCTGCTGCTCAGGGGATCCAACCTGAAAGAGCCTCTGTCATCACGCTCAGTAGAGTATGTCTGTCCAGAGAACTGGTACTGGAAGTCAGGTCATGGGCTCTCTCTGCCTGGAAAGTACTATGGACACTGCATACTCCCCTCCAGATGATTTTCTCTGGTATCCCTTCGCAGATAACCTTGCCCTCTGACCTGCCCTTCCTCATGGCAGGTTCCTCATGCAGGCTCTAGGTCCTACACTGGACATCATCTCTCCTGGTTTGGGGATCTAGGCAGAAGTAGGAAGCACCAATTTATTGACTTAGCAGCATAGATAAAAATCATTTCTCAGGCATTATACCTGAGGATAGGCATTCCCCAGAGAATTAAATGGGCCTACTATAAGTTAATTAGGCTCTGATGCCCATGCCTTGGTCCCTTTTCCCCAAGTACTTGGAAAGTAACTTGTCTGAGTCTGAGGCAAACCCTGGACTCCCAACTGTCAAGCAAAGAGGCAGCAGTAATTGCCTTCTCTTCCCTTCAAAATGGTATGTAACCCGAAGCTCTGTTCATCTATTATTCAGAACGGAAAGCATTGACAATATTCATCCACTTACTCATCCATATGTGCAATCTTTTCCTAACAGGCAGTTTCCCTTAATTCACAACTTAGAAACAATCCATGAAAGCATCTGTTTTTGTCATCAAGGATAGAGCTGTATATGAAACCACCAGGTTAAAGACACCTCAGGTCAGCTCTTTCAGAACCAGATCAAAATCCCTTGGATAAGAGACTCATCCCAGTCCTTAAACAAGAGATTAGTGTGAGCCTAGGGCTGCTGTTGGCCATCTTCACCACCTTTAAGGAGACTGCCTGGGCCCATGAGCAGACCAGAGAGAGAGAGAGAGAAATAGTGTTGTGACGTCATCATCTGAACACCTGGATCCAGCCAGGTCACCTTTTCAGTTATGGGAAACAATAAATTCTATTTAATTAAGATAGTTCTGTGTTAAGAGTTCTGTATCCTACAGCTTTAAGTATTCTGATATCACCTTTGCATTCCAGGACCTCATGGGTTGGGTCCATCCACCTTATCACTCCCCTCCAGTGGATTATCACCAATGCTCAAAACACTCATTGTCCCCCAAAGCCTGTCCCTTTCTTTCCTGCTTTCACATCACTGATTACATTATTCTCTCATGAAAGCCTACCCATTCTTCAAGGCCCATATTAAGTCTCTCCCCCTTCATGAAGCCTTCCTGGACCATTACAGTCTCAAGGGGCATCAAGCGCCCTTGTCAGGTCTCTGCCTTATAGATTTCCTCTTTCCTGACAGCTGGACTGGAAGGCCCCTGAGGGCAAGGACTATATGCTGTAAATTTGCTCCTTCACAAAGCACATTGTGTTCATTGTATTTGGTGAGGGAACATTGCATAAGAAAACATGACCCCCTACTCCTAATGAACTTATAATGTAAAAAACAAGATATAAAGCCTGTGAACATAATAGTGTATGTGTTCAAGTGGACATACAAATTTCTCTCACCACTCTACTACAGAGCAACTAGAAGCAAACAGGTGGGAAAGAACGAATAAGGGACAGCCTTCCCCTTTTTAAAACAAAGCCCACCTACCACCCCAAGGTTATTCCAGAGGCAACTTCCTGGCAATAGTGGTGGCACTAGAAATCTAGGTGAGAGGACCCCAGAGGAAGGTAAAACCAAGGTGGAGGACTGAGCTACAGTGTCTAGTCAGACGTCACCATGAAGGGAAGATCCTTTACAGGGCTAGCTGCCATTTTTGCTACAGAGACAAAAAGAACAGGAAGCTTCCAAACAGGGCTGCTTACAGGCCCTGTGCCTTCAGCCCCATTCTCAGAGCCATACAAACCCTTAAATAAGATGGAACCGCAGATGTCTCTTTTAAAGTTTTTCATTACCAAACTCTTTAGACCACATTTTCCCCAAAGTGAGGAACTGATATCTTCTCAAAGTGTGTCCCTGACAGTGCTTTCACTTTAGGCACCCCATTCAAAGAGGAGACATTTTCTCCCCTCCATGCACCTCCCAACCCCCATTAAAAACGCCACTCCTGGGGTCCCTGGGTGGCTCAGTCAGTAAGCGTCTGCCTTCAGCTCAGGTCATGATCCCGGGATCAAGCCCCGCATCGGGCTCCCTGCTCTGAGGGGAGCCTGCTTCTCCCTCTCCCTCTGCAGTTCCCCCTGCTTGTGCTCGCTCGCACGCTTTCTCAAATAAATAAAATCTTAAAAAAATAAAATAAAATGCCACTCCCAAGATTTTAAGCTATTTGAAACCAAGGGCCAGAAAGTGTATTCGTTCCTTTGTCTCCCCACAGAATCTTGAGACCTATGAATTTAGTGGCTGATGGAGTGGACATTTGTGGGGGAGACGTCAGCTGAAGATTCTCTAGTTATTTTAAGAAAACTGCTCTTCCCCAAGATGCAACCACCTCCTCCTCTGTTCCCCAAGGTTCTCTCCTTGCTGCCCTTCACACCCTGCATCTTCTCATCCGTGAGCCCCTCTAGGCCCGCACTGCCGGCTCTGCCTCCATGTCGTGAGACGCCAGGCCCTGGGGGCCAAGACTGCTCTCTTCTTCCCCTTCTGCCAGCTACCAGGCCCCCACACCACTTCCCGTTTCCCATACCCTCAGACTCTTCCACGCAGTACAAGGCTGAGCTTCCTCCACACTGTCACCTGGGTCCCTCTTTTCTCAAAACCCGTCCAGGATTCCCCACTGCTTATGGTGCCTTACATGAGCCCCTCTCACCTTTCTAACCTCTTCTCTCACCACATCCTGGCCTCCAGTTGTGCTTCTGCTCTTGCTATTCCCTCAGTGGGAGTTCCCTACACCCTACCTCCAAACCCTCACTGCAAGCCTGGCTCAAGCTTCCTCCTCCACGAAGCCTTTCATAATCGCTCAGGTCACAACCAGCCTCCCCTCTTGGCACAGCACTTTCCCCAACTGTCCATTAGACCACTTACTTCACTGCCTTTTTGTGAACAAGTCCATCTCCTGAACTAAGAATATGAAATCCTTGGAGACAGGGCCGATGGTCATCACGTTTCTTCTCATGGGGCCTAACAGTGCCTTGTATACAACACAAGGTGCCATTTGTAAATGTCTGAAATGAAATGAGAGAGAACACATTCCTAGCTCTCAAGAAAGATGTATACTCTTCCAAAAGAACAAAAAAAGAGCACCTGAATGGGCTGCCTCTCAAAGGGAGCCCGAAGCTCTTTTACCATGATATCCACTCAGGGCCCAGTGTGTCGGCTGAAGGAAGGGAAAGTGGGTAACCATGAGAGGCACGGACACTAGGGAGCTCTTCCACAAGTTACACTCCTGGAACTGACTCACATGCCTCTCCCTGTAAGTAATCATTCCCTGTGGTTTCAAAAGAAAATGCAGCTCCTTCTGCAAGTCCTAGCTCTGAAGAAGTCTGTTTCTTCCCACACCATGGCTGGAGTTCAGAAGCAGCTTTCTCTTCCGCAGCTAACTAGCAGCTGCAGAGAAGAGCGCAGGGTTTGAAGTCAGGGACTTGGGCTGGAGGCATCTCCTGCTCCTGGAAGTGGTATGGAAGTTGTCAGGACTAGGAGGGTCTTAGAGGTGAAAATGCCTTGCATGGAGTAAGCACATGCAAGTCCCCCCCAACTTTTTTTTTTTAATTACACACTTCATCAATTTCTCCTGCTTCTCTAAGAGGAAGGGAACAAACCAAATCAGGGAGATTGTGACAGAAAAATGACAGGGAGCCACTGGCATTTACATTCTTATTTGTAATTTGTTTTTTTGTTTTGTTTTGCTTTTTTTTTTTTCTAGAAAAAAAAACACAACCAGGGGAGTTTATATGACAAACTATCAGTGTCAGGATGGCAGGGGAAAAGAGAAAGGCCAGAGGTATGGGGAGCTAATAAAAAGTGGGTTCTGAATCACGTGGAACATCTGGGTCCTCATGAGATGACTGTTCACTTTGGCATGCGTGTTTGGTGCCCGCTCTCTTGGTCTGCCTGCTTAGATACCCATGGTCAGAGAGAGCTGGCCACACCCTGGAGATCTGCCAAAGGCAAACTCAGGCTTTACAGAAAGACATAAGACTTAATTTAGCTCCTTGGCTTTGTGCTCAGGTATCATACTGCAGTCTTTCTTGCCTAAGAGAAGAGTCTGGAAGAGTGTTGAGAGTCACCCTGGGACACACTTTGGCATCACAGTGTACTCCAGGCAGCTGCTCACTCACGCACAGACATGGTCTTCACCTCCCACACAGGCATCTGTCCAGACATCCCCAGGCAGACTAGCTGAAGAAGGACGAGGGACAAGACAGTCCCCTTCTAGCCACAATTCAACAGTGGTATCCATTCTCCAGTCTTGCTCTGCCTATTGCCTGTGAAAGGAAACTGGGATCCAATCTGCTTTTCAGCTCAGCACTGGACACTGATTCCAAAGAAGCTTGGCCATCTGGATCCACACTGAAGGTCTCTCAAGTTTCTCCCACTTTGTGCCCCAGATCTCAGGGCCGAGTATTGAGCCAGACCCAGAGCTGTGTGTGGCAAATGGGACGGTCAGAGTGATGGCTGGGCGAGGAAGAGCCAGTAGCACACTGCAAGACCAGAGTACATTCGAGAAGAGAGGAGGGGCATGCAGCAAGCTGTTGCCCCAAGTCACAGTCTAGGGGACACACTGAGCCTGAGGGACACAGCCAGGTCTGCTGGTCTGACAGGGTGGTTCTGACATCTCACGCAACGGGACCCCACTGGTTGCGGTTCCTGTGTGGAGAGTCGTGGGTTTCCTGCCCTGCTGTGGCTCCTGTTCCTGCACGGAGGCCAGGTTACATCTCAGTGCCACCGTCCTGAGGAGCACCACGCTGGCCAGCCAGCCAGGCCACCGTCCTCGGCCCCTTGGGGCCGACTGACTGGGCTCTGGGTTCCACAGGAAGGGCCCAGGGAGCCAGGTCCCTGTGGGGGAGGGAGCAAGGGAAGAGGCTGCATTCTGCTGGGAGAGATTCAGGGAGGAGCTGCCTGGGGGGGAGCTGTGGCCCAAAACACTGCTGAGCCAAAAGGAATGGGCTACATGTCTGAAAAAGTGACAAAGTCTTATCACTAGTTTAAAAAGAGTATTGTTGCTGTTGGTTGGTTTTGCTTTTTCCTTTTAAAACCACTCACATTTTAAAAGGTGAAGGGACTAGGGAGACTTGCTCCCCCCCCCCCAATCTGATCCTTTATGGGCACCAGGGGGCCTCAGGCCCATACCAGCTGCTACTTTCCCTGCCTGGGCTCCAGCCACCCAAGCAAGGGCAGGGCGGGGAGAGCGCCACTCTGCTTCCCGACAGCAATTCCTTCTTCCCATAAAACCAGAACACACGTGATGGGAAGTCCAAAGACTAAAGTGCAGAGAATTCCATGGAGCGGGCGGCCCGGGGCTGCGGCACTCCAGGTAGGAATGGGGGGTGGGGATCAGTCCAGGGCTAGAGCAGTGGGACAACACTGACTTTTATGAAGTGAGCCTACAGGGCCCAGTCCCCTTTCCCTTTGGACCTGCTGACACTTCTATCTGGGAGTGCCCATCGTCAGCAGCTCCCCAGGGAAAGTCCCAGTCTCAAAGCTATGGCCCATGAAGGGAGAAAACTTGTATGGCCATCCCTGGTTGGTAATGACTAGTGACCGCGAAGGGACAGGAAGGTGACAAGAGGGGGAAACAGTGCATTATATAAAATCAGTGAATCCCAGGTTTCGAGAGTAGGGATACATGAACAACCCTAAAGGCAGAGTCTCTCCTGGGAAGGTTTGGTGAAATGGTCAGGATCCTACCAGTGAGGCCTGCTGGGGAGAGGAGCTCCTCTGGGTGTGAGAGGCGCTGCAGAGTGGGGAGGGGCTGCCGCAGAAGAAAGCCCTGGGCTGCCATTAGGGTGTGTAGGCCGGGGGCGGCTGGAATTGGTTGATGACCTCATACTCTGCTGGGTAGGGCTCGTTCTCCTCCATCTCGGAGAGCAGCTCCAGGGCCTGCTCCTCCTCCTCCGTGGGGTAGTGGCGCAGGAGGTTGGCTGCTGTGGCCAGGATTGAGGCTCCACCAGCTCCTGCCACCAGGTAGAAACTAACAGCGAAGGTGACATAGACCTGGGAACCATGGTACTTCTTATGTTGCTGCTGCTGGGCCAGGATGAGTTCAGAAGCCCAGTAGGAAAAGCCGATGACGGTGGCACACTGCAGGACTGGGGGACAGACAGACAGCAGAGAAGGGGAGTTAGTAGGCACCTTGCAGCCAGGATGCTTAAAGAACCAACTGAGCCTCTCTCCCCAAACCCCATTCTCAGAGAACCTGCCTGGTCCCAGACATTGTGATGGGGAGCTCTCTTCGCCATGGGATTCTCGGGCAGGGGCAGGGGCTAGGGCCAGATGCCTGACTCCTTCTGGGCCACAGTTTCTCTGTCTCAAGAATTTGGAATTGGGATACCAAGCTGCTAGAAGTCCCTGGGTGCTTGAAAGGGACAGACCAGGTCATGCAGTTTGGGGGCTGGAGTAGGCACCACCACAGGTCAAATCAACACACCAGCCCAGTCATGAGTGAGAGGAGAGGCTGCATCTAAGCAGAGAAAGGTGGTGTGCAGACAAGCAGGAAGGAGAGAATCCGATGAGACCATGCATTCCAGGGGGAGGCACAGTGAGACACCGTGGTTCCTTCCCCGCTTGTTCTGGGCCCCATGAACCCAGCTGAGCTCCAGCTGCAGTTCTTAGAGAGCACTGAGATTTCTTGTGGAATACCAACAATATTCCCCCTTTACAGCTGGGCTGAGTGGGTTCGTGGTCCTGGCAGGCGTCCGTGCAAATGAAAGCAGCCAGCTGCTATCACAGTCCATTGCTTTGTGAGAGGCTAGAACTGAAATGAGCATCTGGAATGGCATCCACTCACAGAAGCCCCTTCGTCCCCACCTGCAACTGCAGACAGGATGCCTCCGCCCTGTGGCAGTTCCTTCCCCAATGCAAGCAGGCCCATGCTTACCTGTAAGGATGTGGGCGAAGGCATAGCGACGGGTGATCTTCAGAGCTGGATGCTTAGGCCCAAAGACATCTAGGAGGAACGCAGAGAGACTACACAGGATGCCCAGGAAGCAGAAGGCGGCGATGACCCGCAGGAGCAGTACCGTCTGGGGATTCATGCAGAAATCTGTAGGGGGAGAACCAAATCTTCAGGGCCCCAAGTGACACCCTGGTGCAGGAAGTCCTCCCACCGGGAAGAGCTGGTCCCCCTGCACCACAGTCCTGGGGAACCAGGAGAGTACTGGGAGGCGCAGTCTCAGCTCCTGCTCCCAGCTGGCCTGCAGAGGAGACGAACCGCAGACAGGTTCCCATGTGCTTTGAGTCCTTCTTCCCTTTCCAACAAAATCACTCTAAGTGCAGGGCTCCACTTCCTTGTAATCGCCACCCTCTGCTAACCATATGTAAAGACCCTGACCATTAGCCTGACACGTTAGCCCACTCTGCTAAAGCGTGCTTTAGGCTGGCAGGAAAAGCCCATGGACTTCTGATCTGAGACAGCCACAGAGGCTGATTAATGCTGATTGTCTATCCAGTCACTCATTCAGTCCCTTGTTCAGAAAGAAGTTGAAGCAGTTTAGACGAACACAGAATTAAAAGTGCTGAATAAATTCGGAAAGATGGTAGACTAGACTGTCACATTTATTTCTGCTCTCCCTCCCTGCACCCTACTAAAACAAAAGGAAAAAGAAATTAAGGCATAAACCCACACAAAGAGAAAAGGGTCAAAACAAAATTCTGGAAATTAGAAATTAAAAGGAGTTGGACCTACTTAGAACAGACTCAATGGACTAGATAAGCCCAAGTATAAGCCAAAAGTGGGAAAAGCTAAGAAGTGACTAGTTTACACCACAAAAGCCTGACAGACTCAGAAATTGACAGCCCCCAATACCTTCTAAAGTGAGGGTGAAGCCATTGAGGGGTGCATGCTCTACCACAATGAGGGCGTGAACCAAGAGAAAGGAAGATGTTCAAACAGGTGACCCAACATTCAGAGTGTCCCCAGAGTCAAGAAGAAGGGAGGTCCCAGGGTGACAACCGTACACCAGACACATAGAGCGAACTTCTAAGACTTTTAACACCTTCTTCTTTTTTTTAAAGATTTTATTTATTTGACAGAGAGAGACACAGTGAGAGAGGGAACACAAGCCGGGGATGTGGGAGAGGGAGAAGCAGGCTTCCCGCGGAGCAGGGAGCCCAATGAGGGGCTCAATTCCAGGACCCCGGGATCATGACCCGAGCCGAAGGCAGATGCCCAACAACTGAGCCACCCAAGTGCCCCACCTTCTTCTTTTTTAAAAGAAAATTCACCTGGACAATACTATCGGTCCCGATTCATATCTATGTAAACTACTAGCGCTCCCAGAAACACACAGAATAAAGGCTGATCCAAAAAGAAACCATTTTAAGCTTTGATAAAGAGAAATGGGCCTTAACTTCCTCTCTTTTCTCTAGTCCAGCCATGGGCAAGTTCTTTCATTTAGGCCATGGGTCGTCAACTGATTTAGGAAAATTTGGAAAGGGCTGGCAATACTTAGACTATAGGCTCCTTTCCTGAGTCCTAATCTCAGGTTGAGAGGCTCTGGGATCATGGTCATCACTCTAGTGGGCATGAAAATCACAGGGGTGCTGGCTGAGAGCATGTTTCCAGGCCCCGCAGATTCTGAGCTCTTGGCCTGAAGCAGGGCCTAGGAATCTGGATTTTAGCAAGCAGCCCATGGTAATTCCCATGCAGGTGGGCCAAGCCCTACGTTCCAAGAAACATTGATCCTGGACCTAGAAGAAAGCAGACTGTTGAAGAAAAGTCCAAGAACCTAGAGACGGGACCTGAACCTCACAAAGCAGACTCAAACCAATGGACACTGACATCACTGGGTCTTGGGCAGAGAGTCTGGCCTCCCATACTGAAGAACCGACCAGGTATCAAGAGACTCTGGGGCTTTGTGACGGCATGCATTCCCTGCCTCAGGCTCATAATTCACCAGGCAGATGTTGGCTGAGCCCACACAAGTCTCATATGCCTTGATCTGGCTGCAGGTCATCTATTAAGCTGCCCCAGAACTATCTGTCACTCTCTTGTCAGCTAATCATCTGTTTTGGGCCCAGTCATCCACCCTGGGAAATCGTCTGCAGCCAAGAGGCTCACCTGTGCGTTAGCTCTGCCAGCAGCCAGGGCCAGCCTTCACTTAACCCAGCCCTGCAGAGCCTAAGACAGCTGGCCTGGAGGAGTCTAGAAACCCACAGGCCTCACTGAAAGAAAAGCCCCTGGAGGCAGACACGGTTTCCTGCCTTTATTTGTATATTGTTAAAAGCTCTCTGAGATAGTTCACCTTGGGCTCCACATGGCATGTAGCAGGGACGGGGCAGGACAAGTTTTCTAGTGCATCCAAGAATAACCTGAGAGCGGTGTAAGGGCTTACATCACTCTGCGTTGCAGCAGGCTGTGTTCTGATTCCAGCAGCGTTACTTACTGTGGCCAGGTACTCTGAGTGGTGCTTTAATTGTGGTTCTTAAAAATCAACTAAATTTTAACAATTACTTTTTTTCCCCCCAAAGATTTATTTATTTATGAGAGAGAGAGTGTGCGTGCATCGGGGGGAGGGGCAGAGGGAGAGAGAGTCCCAAGTAGACTCTGCACAGGGCGTGGAGCCCAATGTGGGGCCGATCTCAGGACCCTGAGATCACAACCTGAGCCGAAACCAAGAATAGGAGGTAAACCCACTGCACCTCCCAGCTCCCAGGCACCCCAACAATTAGTTTTAAAGGACAAAAGTAATACAGTAGGGCTTCAGACACTTTCTTCAGCTGCAGAGTGAGTACAGGATGTTCATTACCATCCTTAAAAATGTACATTAATTATATATACTCCTATATGTCTTATGTTTCGTAATACACTTATTTCAATAAGGAAAACTTGCACATGATAAAAAGCTTCAGGGAGGACATTCCTCCCTTTCCAAATGTCCAGCTGCCCCTCCCAGGAGACAAACGTTGTTGGTCCTTTCTGGTGTACCCCTCCAGGAATAGCCTGTGCACACAGGTCAAATGTTATTTCAGTTGGGGCGCCTGGCTGGCTTAGTCAGTACAGTGTCTAATTCTTGATTTCAGGGTCGTGAGTTCAAGCCCCACATTGGGCATGGAGCCTACTTAAAAAAAATATATATGTTATTTTAGTTAAGCCTCACTCCACTCTGGGGGATTCATCACAAAGCTCAGATGAGGACTCAGAGAGTCCAGGAGGTTAAGTGACTTCCGCCAGGTCACAAAGCAGAGTTAAGACGCCAAACCCACATCAGGCTCCCTTGCATCATGATGCTCGGAATCACCAAGCACCAGAGTTAGCTGTTTCATTTTTCCCTGATGGATATAATCAATCAAATCCTAAAGAGCTGTATTTGAATGAAGGGTCAAAAGTTAACATGAATGCTGTCAGAGTCATCCTCAGAGCCAGTAGCTACTGAGCTCACTAAGGGGCTGGAAGCATGAAACCTATTCTAGGCAAGAAAGGTTTGGATCATTAAGCCATGAAAAGTGCTTACGCTGGGAATTACTGGGCAAAACCTGCTTGGTGTGGTCTAGGCTTCTGCAGCCATCAGAATCTGGCTCTTAGAAGCAGTGGGAACACCAGAAAGGCACCAGACTTGGCAACAAATCCTAGGCGGACCACAAACTATGTCACCTTGAGCAAGTCACTTAACTGCCCTGCTCTCTCATCCAGCAAATGAAAGCTGTAACACCTGCTCCCCGTACACAGGGTTGTGCTGATAGTCAACTCACACCATGCCAGGAATGAGCCCGTACTGCCTACCACTAGCCCACTCCCTTGGCACGGGGCTGGTACAGCTGGACCACAGCTGCGTCATCCCTGGTGTGCCTGTCCTCCTTCTGCTGGTACTTCGTCTGCACACATCAGCCAGTATGGGCCGGGGAAAGAGCCCATTAAAGCCAGACTAAGAATCTGCCCCACCAGAGTGATGATGTGGTACAGAGACGGAGCTTTTGACCCAAAATTCAAATGGGTTTTGTTTCAACATGACTGCCTTTCTCCACTCCAAAGCTGTGAGTGAACCCTCAGGCTTGGTGGGGAAGCCAAATATAAACTTCCCTTGGAGTGATGCTTATAGATACCCCAGGGGTCTGCCTCACGTCCCAGTTAGCCTCTCATCAGAGCGTCTCAGAGCACACAGAGAAGCCAGGCAGAGTTATCCCAGACACGCTCAGAACCCAGCTGTGACTCTCCTAGGGTCAGGATCTCCATGTCTCTCTCTTCCCCCTGCCAGACATCAGTATGGCAGGGAGAGCAACGAATATCCCCCACCTCGAGGGCTGCTAAAGGGAAACAAAATCCCTAAGTGTTACATATGTATTATTTTATTTGTGGAAAGAAATGGCACACAGGGCAGGGTCCTAATTTTAAGTTCAAACAAGCAGTGCAATGTACTATACTCTGGTAGACAGAGAACACATCCTATTCTCCAGTTGTGCTGTTTATTTTGGTAATTATTGCTGACTGTCCCCTCCAGTCTCACCAGGGAAGAAGGCAGCTGCTGTGTAATAGGATCCCAAGGAATTGACTTTGCCCAAGGTCACTGGTGAGTCACTGGGCTGGATTTGTTTTGAAGGCCCTGGCTCTTCCTGTCTACTGGCCCACTGCTCTCACCCCCTGCTGACCCAAACCGGCTGCAGGCAGGAAGGGTAAAGTGGCTTCTGGACAGTTCCCCTCTTCTGTCTCATCTTCCCTCCCTTTGCCCCTCACTGGAGTCCCTGTGAGTTAGAGACCCTTCCCCACGGCCCAAATCCTTCTCAGCGCTCATGCATCCCACCTGCCTAGCCCACTGTGACTTTTGACTTCCAGACAGGTTTCTGACACAGGACTCCAACAGGGCCCTCTAGTGCCTGGCTGGGTATCACCCCAGATACCAGCTCCTAGGAGAGCTGCCTCTGGGGACAGACCGGGCCAGGCAGGTGTTCGAAGTGACAGCAGCAGTAGTCACCACCCAGCAGGCACCCTGGCCCTTCCTGGAAGGGCTCTGCATTTCCAGTGGCCTGTTGTCAACTGTGATTCATTGACTTCAAAACCCAAACTTCCTCATTCTCCAAAGATGCTTCCCTTTGCTGGCCACACTTGTCGGAGAGGGACTGGGGCTCAGGAGGAACGATTATCTGCGCCGCCCCCCCCCCGCCCCCAGCTTGGGGCCACTAGCAGTCTGAGCATATCTCTGGACCTGGGCCTGGGGTGAGGAGCTGTGTGAGAAGCAGGCACCCCCTAGGGAGCGGAAGAATTCAGGACCAAATCTTGTGAGCCAGCATTTGCTAAAGCCTCCTGGGGCTCAGCATATGACAGCAGGAGGGTGAGCGGCTTTGCCTCAGGCTCACCAACTCGAGCCAGAATGCTGGGGCAATGAGGGCTAAGAAGCACAGCTTTGGCTGGGCTTGTGAGAAAAACTCCACTAGGATGGGGAAATACTAAGCCTTGGGCAACTCTGACAGAAGGAAAAAGAAACCTAGAGTGCGCTAAGGTGTGATGGTGAGAGTGGGGTCCCCAGCGCGCACACCAGCTGTGCCCCCAAGCCCGTGGTACCTGACCTCCCCGAGCCTGTGACCTCTGTGAAGCGGAGGTGGGGACAGCACCTACCAAATAAAGACATTCAGGAGAAACTAAAGCCAGACATGGGGTGTCAGGCAGGGGGCTGAGAAACAGGAAGGCACTGCTCCAAGGCCTGCCAGCCCTGTCCACCCCACTTCACCTGCAGAGACTTGATAAGGTCTGTTTTCCCTCCGGTAGCATCTATTGCCATCAGATCTGTGCCCCGAAGCTCTGCTCCCTCCCGAGATAGAGAATATCCCAGGCTTCCATCTTAGGACATGGGTGAGGCCCTAAGGATCAACATAGTCGCACAGAACAGCCCATGTCTAAAGGCCCACTGAGTAGCAAAAACCCAACAGGTACAGAGTACGGGAAGAAGAGAAGCAACCGGGGACCTCCTAATTCCTTGCCTTCCTCTGTGATAGTTTGTGATAGTTTTGTGATAGTCTGTCACCTCTCTTATTAATGGACACCCGTGTGTTCCTAGCTTGCAATAGCCAAGAAGATGGCCACAGAAAAGCAGGTTGAAACTATCCATGAATTGGGGCGCCTGGGTGGCTTAGTCAGTCGAGCGTCTGACTCTTGGCTTTGGATCAGGTCATGACCTCAGGTCGTGGGCCCGAGCGCTGTGTTGGGCTCCACACTCAGTGCGAAGCCTGCTTGTCCCTCTCCCTCTGCCCCTCTCCCCCCTCAAATAAATAAAATCTCTAAAAAACACAACAAAAAAGCTATCCATGGGTTAAGATCCCTAAACACATGAGTAAATGTAAAGATCAAGGCAACATGCTTTATAAAAAACAAAATCTGGGGTGCCTGGATGGCTCAGTCGGTTAAGCGACTGCCTTTGGCTCAGGTATGATCCCAGGGTCCTGGGATCAAGTCTCACATCGGGCTCCCTGCTCTGCGGGGAGCCTGCTTCTCCCTCTCCCCCTCCCCCTGCTTGTGTTCCCTCTCTCGCTGTATCTCTCTCTGTCAAATAAATAAATAAAATATTTAAAAAAAAACAAAAAACAAAATCTGGCTTAAAAAAATTTTTAAGGGGCGCCTGGGTGGCTCAGTCGTTAAGCGTCTGCCTTCGGCTCAGGTCATGATCCCAGGGTCCTGGGATCAAGCCCCGCATCGGGCTCTCTGCTTGGCGGGAAGCCTGCTTCTCCCTCTTCCATTCCCCCCTGCTTGTGTTCCCTCTCTCGCTGTCTCTCTCTCTCTGTCAAAATAAATAAATAAAAATCTTTAAAAAAAAAAAATTTCTTAAAAAGGGCAAATATATACATAAACAAAGGAGAACCTGCATGAAGAATTTATTTTTATTTTTCAAATGCCTTTGACAAGGAGGCACTCCAAAGTGGAATACTCCTGAAATCATTCTCTACGACACTGAAGTAAAGCAAAGGTTAAAAAGCATACGAGACAGCATCATTTTATATTGGAGTCAACAGATGTGAGGAGCCTCAGCTCTGCCCCTAGCTCTGTGGCCCTGGAGAGGTCACTTCACTTCTCCGAGCCACAGCTTCCTGGACCTCCAAAATAAGAACATGGGATCAGAGTGCCTCTCCCTCCAACACATGAATTTTGTGAGCCTCCCCAGGAATGATTTGAAAGGGAGAAGCACCATAAACTCCCTCCCGGTTTGTAGGTGATACCACGTTCTTGAAACACTGAAACTGCAGGGGATCGAGGGCAAAGACCTGGATAGGGTGGTGGAAAGTCAGCAGCTATGCTCCAAAGAAGGCAACGTGCTGAGGGAAAAACCATCCAGACTCCACGCAAGCTTGATGGCCTTTCTGCCACCAGCTACAGGCAGACAAAAGCTGCATGTCACAAGGCCACCATCATCGTGTGTATAACTTGGGTCTTAATGAGCCAAACCAGCAAAGGCCATCATCATGGTGAAATCTGGAAATAAACTAGACACTCCCATCCTGTTCTCTACAAAACTATCCTAAAGCCTTAAAAACTCACAGAGAGGGCGCCTGGGTGGCTCAGTCGGTTAAGCGACTGCCTTCGGCTCAGGTCGTGATCCTGGAGTTCCGGGATCGAGTCCCGCGTCGGGCTACCTGCTCAGCGGGGAGTCTGCTTCTCCCTCTGACCCTCCTCCCTCTCATGCTCTCTGTCTCTCATTCTCTCTCTCACAAATAAATAAAATCTTAAAAATAAAAAAAATTAAAAAAAAAAAAAAAAAAACCTCACAGAGAGATGCAAAACAGCAAGAGAACTCTTAGAGAAAGACAACATTAGGCTACAAGCTTAGGGTTTTTCAGACCAGACCTGCAGAAGTGGTATATAATCCAAAGCACAGAAGGGAATTTGACCTTTTCCTCAAATCCCAGTGCCTGAATCCTTAAAGAAGCAATGTGAAGATACCTAATGCTTCTGATACATGCGGCAGTAAACATCTGGAATGCATCACAGCCCAAGGGTGGTCCAGGGACAAAATATGAAGACCTTCATAAATGGCTCAAAAGACCTTGGGGGTGACAAACTGTGCTGTTACTAAAGGCTTCTTGGGGTCCTCTGACCATTTTTTGGGTAGAAGCCAGGCACGTGCAGTCCTGCCCTCATACCACACAGCATTTCCTCTCATTACTGGAAACAAGGCTGGGCAGGATGACCTATGGGGCTCCCTGGAACAGCCCCCCACTCCCACTCCCACCCCCATATTGGCCCCCTCTGTGCCCAGTAAAGAGAACAGTCCCTTTCTCCTTTGCTCTGCCTGCCTGTCTAGGAAGCAGGATGACGAACAAAGCAACCTTACCACAGTCAAGACCACTTGTAAAGGTTCCAAGAATCAAATTCCAATTGTTTTACTGACTGGCAATGAAACTGACTTCTGGTTATCGAAAATGCCATAGACTCCCTTTTTCTCTAGCAAAAACCCAATTATAGCAGAACTCCAAAATACCTTTTAAAATCTAGCCACATGAAAAGTTCCTCTTCCTCCCTTCAACAGGCTGCCCTAAAGAAACCTTCCTATATCCCATGGGTTCCTTGGAAGGGGGCAGCTAATTGTGATGCCTAGCACCCTTATCTGTTCTCGATATACAGCGCCCTTCCTCCCCGCAGAATCCGAAAATAGCAGCAGTCCAGATTAGCATGGCGTGAGAAGTAGGTGCCTGGCTGAATAACATCAGTATTAATGAGGGGCCAGACCCCAAACAGAGCCACCTGGTGGGCATGAACACCAGGCAGGAATGGGGTTGTTTCCTTCAAGCCAAGTGCCTGCCCCTGGCTATCTCTGCTCCAGCCCGCATCACATTCCGCTCTCAGACAAGGAGGCTCTATCGCTCAGAAAGAAGAGGGCCGGCGCGCAGCGCCCTCACCTTTCAGCAGGTCCGGGTGCACGTAGCCCAGCACGTCGGAGACCCCCAGCTCCTGGCGGGAACAGGTGCCACCGTGGATGTGCAGCCAGGCAGGCTCCGCGAGGGCAGTGCACAGCGCCGTGATGGACAGGGCACCCGGCAGAGCCGAGGCCAGGCTACGCTCCGGCTGCTTGGGCAGAGCGCTGCCTCCCGGGCTCCTCCGCCGGCGCCCGCCGGGCAGCCCTGCGCCTCCGGGGGCGTACATGCCCGGGGCCGCCCGCCGTCGCTCCGAGGTCAATGCTGGTCGCCGCGGACCTCCGCAGGGCGCGCTGAGCCTGCCTGTCCCGGGGAGGAGAGCAAGGCGCTGGGTTCACAGAAGGGGAGAGCGATACAGCGCTGTCAGGGCCCACACCTGAGAATAGAGGGTGGGACCTGGGGCCAAGCACAGACAGGAGGGCTGCAGGGAGTCGCGGGGGGAGGGAGGGGAGGGGGTCCCTGGGATGGCGCTGCGGAGGTGCGGAACAGGGAACCGGAGAGTGGGAGCTCCGGTATCGGCTACCGATACGAGAGACACCCGGCTCCAGAGTCTCGGCCAGAGAGTGCCGGGGGGTCGAGGACCAGACTGGGCCGCGGGGATCGGAAATTCGGGACTGGGAACAGTGTTCTGGGGTGCGACCTGTAGCTAGAAAGGACCCTTCCCCACACCGACCCCTGTTCCTCACCGGTCAGCAGGCCTCAGGGCCGGTATGGCGCCGCTCCGTTCCGTCACGGGCTCCGCAGCTGCCTGGGGCAGCGCGATCCCAGGCCCTAAACCCGCAACGCCCGGACCGACCCGGGCCCTATTCACTTCCGGCCTCCTCCACCTCTGCCTCCGCCTCCTCCGGCACCCCGCCCCGTCCCCCTCGCGCGTCACAGCCTGGGCGCGCCGCCGGCTCCTTGCGCAGGGCCTCACGGGACTGGTAGTTCGAGGCTGCCCCCGCGGTGCTTGCGGCCAGGGAGGGTAAACTGACTACAACTCCCAGAGGCAGCACGGCCTCAGCCGCGGGCCCTTCAGTTCCCAGGGCGACCCGACCCCTCGGGCGGAAGCGGCGGGATCCGACGGCCTTCGGCGGCCGGAGTGGGCGTCGCGGGAGTTTGCACCGTGGACTCGCGGTCGGCGCTGCCGCCTCTGCCCACCTCCTCCACACCCTGCTCTGGGCCGCCATGAAGGACTCGCTGGTGCTGCTGGGCCGCGTCCCGGCACACCCGGACTCCCGTTGCTGGTTCTTGGCCTGGAACCCCGCGGGAACCCTGCTGGCGTCGTGCGGTGGTGACCGTAGCGTCCGCATCTGGGGCACGGAAGGTCAGGCCCGGCCGCGCTGCACGACCCCTGCTGCCGAGGGTTCAGCGTGCGCGTAGCGTGGGTGCCGGGCTCAGGGAGTGCGCAGCCGTTGGGGCAAGCCGACCGGGAATGAGGTTACAGGCCAGAGGGAAGGAGGGAGAAGCCACCTTCAAGTTAGACGTTATCCACTCTGGGAAAGACTTTTTGGGCGAAGGAGTCGGCAAGTATTGGAAGCAAAAACGTCAGTAGGCTGGAACTGTTGAGGGAATTGTGATAGTTGCTGAGACCGGAAAAGGAGGAGAGAAGGGTGGTAGGAATGTAGCCTGCAGAGTAATTTGCGACCCAATGTGAAGTTTAAATTTTATCCTGAGGGCATTTGGGAGCCATTGACAGTTTTAAAATCAGAAAGGTGACTCCTCAGATTTGTTTTAGAAGGATGTCTGCAGAGGAAGTAGTCAGTTACAGCTTTCTGAAAGCATGTCGTTAAATACACCGATTAAGCCCAGCTTGGCTCCAGCTTGGCTCCAGCTTGGCTCCAGTACTAATCCCCATTATCCAAGGGCATTGATAGTGCTTCTGCACCTTCTTGTGCACCCAGCTCCAGAGCTTGGCCTGTCCTTTGCTTTTAGGTGACAGCTGGATCTGCAAATCTGTCCTTTCTGAAGGCCACCAGCGCACTGTGCGGAAGGTGGCCTGGTCTCCCTGTGGCAATTACCTGGCCTCTGCCAGTTTCGATGCTACCACTTGCATTTGGAAAAAGAACCAGGATGACTTTGAGGTAACCAGGCTGGATGGGAGCAGGATTGTTGCCTTTTTGCTTCCCACGGCTGGTTCAGGGACCTGAGCCAACCTGGGCTAACTCAGCTGTACCTATGAAAAGAACGCCGAGGATCTTAGTTGCTTGATTCTTGTTCTTCTTCCCTTTTCACAGTGTGTAACTACTCTGGAGGGCCATGAAAATGAGGTCAAGTCAGTGGCCTGGGCCCCTTCCGGCAACCTCCTTGCCACCTGCAGCCGAGATAAGAGTGTGTGGGTCTGGGAAGGTGAGTCTAGATCCTTCCAGATGCAGTGGGGAGCCAGAGAACAGACATCCCCCCCTGTGTCCCTGACAGAGTCAGCTTGTGGGCTCCTTTCTTTTTCCCTCCCACAGTTGATGAAGAAGATGAGTATGAATGTGTCAGTGTCCTCAACTCTCATACACAGGATGTCAAGCATGTGGTTTGGCACCCAAGCCAGGAGGTAAGAGTGCGGTGAAGTTTCTTGGTGGGAAGGAATTTTGGTGTGGAGGGTTGTACCCAGCCTTCCTCTGCTGTTCAGCCTCAACCTGACTTTTATGGGGATCTGTGTCTGTGACCAAAAGACATTTTTAATCCCTTTATAGAGATGGATCACTGGGACTGTCCTAGCTGGGAGAGGTATTGGAACTATTGGCACGTCCTGAGCCACATAGACAAGCACTGTTTTTCCCCCCCCCCCCCCCCCCCAGCTGTTAGCCTCTGCAAGCTATGATGACACAGTGAAGCTCTACCGGGAGGAAGAGGATGATTGGGTGTGCTGTGCCACCCTCGAAGGCCATGAATCCACTGTGTGGAGCTTAGCCTTTGACCCCAGTGGCCAGCGCTTGGCATCTTGCAGCGATGACCGTACTGTGCGTATCTGGCGCCAGTATCCACCGGACAACGAGCAAGGTGAGCGGCCGGTCAGAGAGCACAGGAGACTCCTCACGAGGTTCGCAGTCTGCTCAGGATCTAAGACACATAGACGAATCACAGCAGATTGGAGTAGAAAGGGGGATGTGCCACGAGAGGGCTGCCCAGCGAGTGCTGGACAATCAGGGAAGGCTGTGTGGAAGAAGAGCCATTTCATCCGAACTGGAAAGTGTGTATAGGATTTTAACACAAGAAGAATTTAACAGGAGAAGAGACTTCTGGGTGAAAACAGAACAGCATGAGCAAAGGCATTGAAGGTGCAAGAGCCTAGATTTACGCCAGGAACCATGATTCCTTTAGATGGAGCATAGGGTGTAAAGGATCTGGGGAGTAATAAGGTGGGTCGGGTGGCTGGTTGGGTTGGTTGGTGGCCTTAAAAGGCAGGCTAACTAGTCAGACATCGTCTGCAGCAAAAAGTTTTTAAAGAGCAGGACCTTTCCTTCTCAGAATTCTGCTGTAAAAATCCCTGTGTAGCCACAGTATGTAAGGCAGATCAGTACGGATGGGGACTGAGGAACAAAATGAGGCCTCCTGATTGAAGCGGGGGGTGAGGGAGGGCAGTTGAGGAGCTCCTCCCCTGAGGTGCCCAGGACACAGACATGTCTGAGGCTCAAGAGAAGTCTGTTGTGCAGGGGTGGCATGCAGCGGCTCTGACCCCAGCTGGAAATGTATCTGCACTTTGTCGGGCTTCCACTCCAGGACCATTTACGACGTTGCTTGGTAAGACCTCCATCCCCACACCCACCCATTTGGAGAGATCTTAGAGAAGACAAAACCCCGTGCTTCTCTCTACCACCTTTGGGAGTACATGGACATAGAGAGCAAGCCACCCTCATTTCTTCCGACCAGGCCGACTGTCTACCGTGCTGGCCTAGGGCCGGCTGGCCTGAGGTTCACAGGAGCAGGGAACAGACTTACAGACCCAGGCCTGTACCTACTTTAAGATCACAGGCGGTGAGGGCAGCACCAGCCTTGTGCTGGGGAGGGAGGGGGGGTCACACAGCCTCATACATCCAGAAATATTCTTGAAATTGGATTCATGGGTGCGGTTTTTATGGTTTGGTAACCCTGACTCTACCCTTATGGAGTCCAGAAAAGCCATACCATTCATACAGGAGAGTGGTCAGAGGGCAGTCCTAGGAATCTGTCCGGAGGAAATAATCCTAAACGATGAAAATAGTTGATGTGCATCTAAGCTTTACTTATATTAGCAAACGTTTGGGAATGACGAAAGTGACCTTAGGAGAAGTGTGGTAAAATTCAGCGGCCTATTACTGTTTAAAGAAAGAGTTAAGAATGACTTGCAGTAAGGGAAGCTGCTTATGCTAAGTGAGAAAAGTGCAGTTCAGAATCTTGGAGTTTTTTGGGTTGCCTGGGGAAACCTAACCTAGATGGCAGCCCTTGAAGAATTAGGGGGTGATGTTTGTGGCTGTGTGTTAGGGAAGCTTCTCAATAATAGACTTTGAGCTGAGGCCTGCAGTTTGGGAAGAGCTGCCCAAGGACTGCAGAACCAATCTCTTTTGCCTTATCTGCCAGGTTGGGGAGGGAGGAGCTGCCTGCATACTCACTGATGCCCATGTTCCTGCTAGGTGTCAGCTGACAGGGGCCCTGGCTACAGCTTGTGGGGATGATGCCATCCGTGTGTTTGAGGAGGATCCCAGCTCAGATCCACAGCAGCCCACCTTCTCCCTGACAGCCCACTTGCCTCAGGCCCATTCCCAGGATGTCAACTGTGTGGCCTGGAACCCTAAGGAGCAGGGGCTCCTGGCCTCCTGCAGCGATGACGGGGAGGTGGCCTTCTGGAAGTATCAGCGACCAGAAGGCATCTGAGCCACCTTGACTTTGGACAGAATCATGGTTCCCCAGAAAATGTCTTAAGACTTTCCCAGCCCCAAGAGGACCTGGAAGGAGCATCCTTGACCTTCATCTTAACTTGGCTCTCTTCCATTCAGACTTGGGTAGAAGTGCGGAGCCACAGAAACACTCACTCTCCCCCCCCCCCCCTTTGACACGGGGCCCTTCATAAAGAGCTACAGAACATCAGTGCGTCGTGGTTATGCCACAGATTTTGCCTGCTTCAGGGCACAGTGTTCAATTTTGAGGGGTGAATATAGTATTTATAGTCACCATATCTCTGTGTAGAAGGGGTACATCTTAGGCTTTTCAGAAATTGGAAATTTTATAGAAATAGGTCATCTGAGTCCCAAGTCCTCTTTCATAAGGACATTCACAACTTAAAAGAATTCCATGGTGAGTCCTTTTCAGAAATAAGTCCTACCTTCCTGATTTCTGGGTAAATTCTTACATTTAAGACATTCAATCAGTATTGAAGGAAATTTTTTAACGTAGGCTGGCTTAGAGTAAGACATGCTTCTGCTTTCCCTTAGAAACTTGTGTATCTTCTGTGCCATCATGCTGTGGTGGCAACTGGAAATGCTGAAAAATAAATGGGGAAGGGTGTGAAGCCTAAGAGGGAGTTATTACTGGCTACAGGCCATACATTCTCAGTGGGGCTGAAAATCAGTTCTTGGGTAGGGGGCAAAAAAATCGTAGAGACCATAATTAGTGGCTCTCTAATGAACCACTAGTATTAAATTTTCATGCTATGGGCAAATAGAAAAAAGACCTATAGTAAGGCTCATTAGGGGCATGATAATGAAAAAAGGTAGAGAATCACTCCTTAAGCTATCACTTTGATCTCATTCAAATTGTCTTCTGGAAGTCCCTTCCAAATGGGTTTTGACTTGAGGACTGTCCCCAAAACTACAGCCTTCACTGGCTACCACAGAAATCACCACCTTAGATTTTGAAAAGACAGCTGAGGCGGTGCCTAGCGCAGTGGCTCTCAGAGGGTGGTCCCAAGAGCCTCTTAGGGGACCTGTGTGGTCAGCTGTGGCAGGAGTCAAAGCAGCGGCACCCCATACTAGTGGTCAGTCTTCACTGCCTTGCCCTCACCTCGCTTAGAAATGTCCTGGATAGAACCAATTAAAAACTGTGTTAAATCTTGACCTTGAGAACACAGCTAACATGCTGACAGTGGGAAGCAGGATAAAGCCCTTGCGCCGCACACTCAACTAAGACTGTCTTGATGAAAAGCAGTTGTGCAAGCTGAACTGTCCTCGTGGCCCCATCTTGAAAAAACTAGCAAATTATGTTACTTAGACTTGGCTTATCTGGCAGACTTTTTCTGGGAAATGGATGGAGTGAGCCTTTCACTTCAAGGGAAACTCGTAGCGTTGCTAATGAAAAAATAAAGCTCTCAAGCAAAAAATAGAATTTTCAAAAACTTTTATTGCCACCATGAGCTTGACGTCTTCCCTAGGCTTAGACTTTTCTGATGAGATTGGTGGTATCAACAGATTTGGAAGATATGCCTAAATCAGTGAACCAACATTTTCCAAATGTCTAATGCATGATATTACAAAATCTTTCACGGTTAAGAAATTTATTAAAAGGGTAAGACCAAATAAAAATCTTTAAAAAGTGGGGGGGAGGGCACCTCGGTGACTCAGTAGTTAAACATCTGCCTTCTGCTCAGGTCATGATCCCAGGGTCCTGGAACGGAGCCCCGCATCGTGCTTCTTCTTCAGCAGGGAGCCTGCTTCTCCCTCTCCTGTCCCTCCCCCTGCTTGTGCTCTCTTTTTCGAATAAAGTTGTAAAAAGTGTAAGACCAGTGGGTTTTTTAAGATTTTAGAGAGAGAGCATGAGTGGGAGGGACAGAGGGAGAGAATCTCAAGCAGAACCCAACATGGAGCTCTATCTCACAACCCTGATCACGACCTGAACTGAAACCAAGTCAGATGCCTAAGTGACTGCACCACCCAGGTCCCCCCAAGACGAGTGGTTTTAACTGAAGCTTATTATTTGATGAGGTTTCAGATTCCGCATTGCCTTTAAAAAAAACTATCACTTGTGGAGTCTCAGTGTAATATCAAATAGCTAATCACCCGAAAAGGCTTTAAAAACCCTTTTCTGGGGGCACCTGGGTAGCTCAGTTGGTTGGGCGTCTGCCTTTGGCTCAGGTCATGATCCCAGGGTTCTGGGATCGAGCCCCGAGTTGGGCTCCCTGCCCGTAGGGAAGCCTGCTTCTCCCTCTCCTCCCTCTGCTGCTCCCCCTGCTTGTGCTCTCAACTGAATAAACAAAATCTTTAAAAAAAATTATTTTTAAATGCATTAAGTTTTGTTTTAATCCTTAGTATAGTAAACATCAATAGATAAAACCAATATGATAAAATATCTTTGAGGTTCTTAATTTTTTGGCATGTAAAAGGTGTCCTAAGATCCTATTACTTGAAAACTGCTGACCTAGAGAAACGCTTGAAAATCATCTCCCAATTTTATGCACATTTATTCCTAAATAACAGAAGGCAAGAATCTGAAGAGGAAAATTTGTAAATCTAGATCACAGAATTGGGAAAAGTTTTCAATTATCAATAGTCGCTCCTCGGATAGACCTCATTGGCTACGATACTGCCACTGAGCGAAGAATTGGTTTACCAAGACTGGGCCACACCCAGCTTGTGCATTTTAATCCCCTTTCTGGTACTGCCTCCTTATGGGAGGGGACACTGCAAATCTTGAGAGACTCAAGTTCAGTGTTAGTTCCTAACAGTGCTGATATCTGGGTAAAAAGAGGTGGGAGACAAGGGCATAAATCTGACAGCTATCTTTTTTGTTTTTTAAAGATTTTATTTGACAGAGAGAGACACAGCGAGAGAGGGAACACAAGCAGGGGGAGTGGGAGAGGGAGAAGCAGGCTTCCCGCCAAGCAGGGAGCCCGATGCGGGGCTCGATCCCAGGACCCTGGGATCACGACCTGAACCGAAGGCAGACGCTTAACTACTGAGCCACCCAGGTGCCCCAATCTGACAGCTATCTAACTTTGTTCCCTTCTCTACACTGACTGGAAAGGCTGCAGGTGACAGCCCAACTAAAGAGCAGCCTTGTCCTCTAGAAGTATTCATTATAAGCAAGTACTCATAAGCAAGTTGGTGGCTAAAAAAAAACAAATGTTTTTGGCCAAAGCCTTAGGTAGAGAAAAGAAACTAATTTGGAAATACTGCAAAGACAAATGATTTTTCCAAGTTACTTTATGAGACTGTTTGACAAAAGGAACTACACAGAACATGCCTAAAAATGCTGTACATAGTTTATGCTTGACAGCGTACAGGACACCTGCAGACACTGGATCCCAAGTCTAGACAGCAAGGCAGTAGGAGGGCCAAGTAGTAGAAGGGGGCTAGGACAGCACCTGCACTGACTGGCCAGATCTCACCAACAGACCTGGTCCCCACGTAACTGTACATGTTCCTGATTCAGGTGCAATTCTTCTCTCCTGTTTGTAAGAGTAAGTGCCTCTGGACTCAGTCTGAGTCACTGTCTGTCTCCGCTTCCTTCACGTCCACACTGAATTTGTATTCCTGGTCACATCCCATGTAAGCATCACTCATGAAATACAGGGTGTAATTGTGGGCACCAGTGGCTGGGGCCACAAAGTCAAGCTTCACCTAGAGAAAGCAGGCAGAAGTCAGGGTGAGCACGGACATAAGAAGAAGAATTCACACCCTGACGCCATCTCAGAACAAATCCTGGGTCCGGTGTTCAGGCAGAAATCAGGCTGAGCACGAACACAGGAGGAAGAATTCTCACCCTGACCCCATCTCAGAACAAATCCTGGGGCCAGTGTTCACTCACCTTGGCCTTCTGCTGCAGGGTCAGCCTCTTGATGGAGATGAGGCTATTGGACTTGGCATCGCCGATCACCACCCACCAGCCCTCTTCACGTTTCTGCAGTAACCAAAAGCCAAGAATTTCAGCATGTAGAAAGTGATGGCCACGAGACCATGAGAATGGTTATAAGAGTAGGGAAACAAAAACCAGATAGAAAGCTTTCTAAAATTTCGTCCTGGAGGTGCCTGGGCTGCTCAGTTAAGTGGCCAAATCTTTTTTTTTTTTTTTTTTTAAGATTTTATTTATTTATTTGACAGAGAGAGAGATAACGAGAGAGAGAACACAAGCAGGGGGAGTGGGAGAGGGAGAAGCAGGCTTCCCGCAGAGCAAGGAGCCCGATGCGGGGCTCAATCCCAGGACCCTGGGATCATGACCTGAGCCGAAGGCAGACGCTTAACGACTGAGCCACCCAGGCGCCCCTAAGTGGCCAACTCTTAATCGCAGCTCAGGTCATGATCTCAGGGTCAAGGGATCGAGACTCATGTCCGTTGGGCTCCTCACTCAGCAGGGAGTCTGCCTGAGATGCTCTCTCTCCCTCTGCCCCTCCCCTGCCAGCATACGTGCTCTCTCTAAAATACATAAATAAGGCACCTGGGTGGCTCAGTCGGGTAAGTGTCTGCCTTCAGCTCGGGTCATGATCCTGGGGTCCTGGGATCGAGTCCTGCACTGGACACCCTGCTCAGCGGGGAGTCTGCTTCTCCCTCTCCCTTTGCACCTCCCCCTCGCTCTAGCTCACGCCCTCTCTTCAAAATAAAATCTTTAAAAAAAATACATCTTTTAGAAAACGAAATAAAGGGGCGCCCAGGTGGCTTAGTCATTAAGCGTCTGCCTTTGGCTCAGGTCATGGTCCCAGGGTCCTGGGATCGAGCCCCGCATCAGGCTCCCTGCTCGGCGGGAAGCCTGCTTCTCCCTCTCCCACTCCCCCTGCTTGTGTTCCCTCTCTCGCTGTGTCTCTCTCTGTCAAATAAATAAATAAAATCTTTAAAAAAAAAAAGAAAATAGGGCGCCTGGGTGGCTCAGTTGGTTAAGCGACTGCCTTCGGCTCAGGTCATGATCCTGGAGTCCCGGGATCGAGTCCCGCATCGGGCTCCCTGCTCAGCAGGGAGTCTGCTTCTCCCTCTGACCTTCCTCCTCCTCATGCTCTCTGTCTCTCATTCTCTCTCTCAAATAAATAAAATCTTTAAAAAAAAAAGAAAATAAAATACAATTTCCTCCTAAAAGACAATTTAGTATAACTAAGATTTTGAAACTGTCAAAACATATCTCAAATGAACCTGTTTTTTAAGTAATGAATTCATTGTTGGTTCTGGCTCATTTCCTTATTTATTCCAAAATACTTTCTCCTGACATTCAGTGCTTGCCAATGAAGCCAAGATTCCGCCATTAGAGATGTAGTCTTTGGGGCCTGGCAGCTGAGTTCCTCAGAAACCCTTTTCAATAAAAAGCACCTGTGCCAGATAAGCAACACATGCTGCCCTGGACACGAGCTTGCCAGTGGGCAGGATCCAGAGCAGACCATCCCCGTCAGAAAGTCCAAGTATTCCAGTTTAAAGCGCTCTTTCCCCAGAACCTATTAAACCACTAGTTTGTAAAACGAAACATTACAGTGTATCTGGTTTCTGCTTTCAGTCTTCAATTATTCTCTAATATAAGGGATCAGATTTTCTTTCTGGTGGTAAAGAACCAAGTAACTGGACACAGAGTTAAATGGCAGTGAGAAAGGAAGAGAAATACCAACTAGAAAAGCCCAACTATCCCGGAGCCATTTAAAGAAAATTCCTCTTAACAATCCTAGAGATTGACAATACTATATTGTCACAATGACCGGTCACCTGAATTGTCTTCAAGCAAAAACAACAATGACAAAACCACCCACGGCCCCAATATTAATTCTTGGCCTTGTGTCTTGTCATTACCCTAAATTTCCCTCCCCCGGTGACAATGTACCCTTGAAATCTGAACACTAGCCAATGGATAAGGCCTCCAGAAGAAACCTCATGCTGCTACTTAAAAATGGGAGTTCATCTGAGACACCTTTCGACGGTTTTAAAGTCTTAGTTATATCAAACTGTCTTTCTGGAGGAGATTTCAGGAAGCTTTCTATCTGGTCTTTACTGCCGTCCTGCTACCAGGACCCACCTGCGGAAAGAGAGGCGCGATCACGGGGCCTGTGACTTCCTCCTCACGCTCCAGCTGCACCAGCACCACCACTGGCCCACCGCTGTGGGGGAGAAGAGCAGGGCAGCGCCTCAGCACCGTGGCAGGGGGCTCGGAGCGCACCGTCCCGCTGGGCCCAGCGGGGACCCTGGGGCAGGGCGCCTGGCCGGCCCGCGCTCACCTGCGGATGCCATCCTTATCCACCACCTCGTAAGAAAGCTCGATGTTCGGGTAGCGGTTGCAGAAGCGGGCCACGTCGGCTATCTGGCTGTCAGACAGCTGAAGCAGTGCGTTTCGTTCTTCATCTTCCATCTCCATGATGTCAAAAACGCTCTCCACTCCCTGCAGGGGGCATTCGGAGGTCAGGGAAGGAGAACTCATACTAACAGCAAATGAAACCCGGCTCCAAACAGCTGCTAATTTTACTTCCTATGCTATCAGATCATCTAAAGACGTGGCTTCAGAAAGAACACAGCCCGCAACTGTACAACCACCGGACTCTCTAGTATTTCAGTACGCAACACCCTCAGAGACACTCAGAGAAACTCCAACTCCCCCCGACCGTGACTCACCTCCGACAACCCCTTCAACTGCCCCCACCTCCCAGGACACTTGGCTTAGCCACCCAACCGTCCAGGCCCAGGCCCAGCTCACCTTATCTGTGCACCGTTTAATATGCTCTGACGTGAAGTGTGGCAACTGTTTCAGGTAGGAGTCCTTGGACCACATGGCTTGGGTGACCATCTGGGCCAGCTCCATCGCTGCCAGGGCAGGGCTAAGCCACCCGTTGCTGGAAAGGACGTCCACACAGGCCTGGATGAGCCGGATTGCCTGAACAGGGGTAGGAGTGCAAGAGAAGGCAGGCTTGGAACTGCTACTTCATAGGCCACCCCTGGCCCCTCCACTCCACACCCATACGGGCACCCACACCTACCTTGCTGAGGATTTCCTCCGTATCCGACTGCAGCTCAGCGCTCAGCTGCATGCGGGACAGGTGAGCCTGCAGAAGCAGGTTGGTCTTGACGTGCGGGTCATTGAACTTCGGGTTATTCAGCTTGTGGGGGACCTTCTGAGCCAACTGGAGGGGAAAGAAAAACAACTGGTGATGAACACATGGCCCTGCCCGAAAACAGCTCTGGGGCCCAAAGGACCACCTGCCCCATGCTCACAACCCTTCAAAACAGAGACGTGTGGGTGATGTGCTGGGGTCTTCCTGTGGTGACAAGGACACCATGTGCTCTGGGCACAGAGGCCAACTTTCAACTCCAAAGAGGTTGTCCTGAACCCAAGATGTCCTCACCTGCCTCAGGAGGTTATCTTCATGGTGCCGGATGGGAATGTTCTCATACTCCGCCGCATTGGAGATGATCTCAATAAGCCCTCGCACTTTGGTCTTGGCATTCAGGGACATGCTGAAGAGCTCTGACAGCCAAAGAGAAGGAGGAAGGGGAGGAGTCAGAAAAGAAAGAGGGAGGAGAGTTAATTGCCTAAGCTACCCTACCCCTGCACTACCCCACGATCCATCCCTCTGACCCACACACAGGGCACCGGAAGGCCTGGGCTCGCTCATCCCAGTGGGCTGCAGGCCCCTGCAGAGACTTCTTTAGCTTGGGCTCCCCAGACAGCATCCCCTGCCGGCCCCTCACCAATGGTGGTGTAGTTGATGTAATAGTAAGCAGCGATCATGCCCAGGTTCAGGGGTGCCACATCCATCTCGTCCTCAATGCTGATGCACTTGGACTGCTCCAAGTCACTCAGGGTCTGCTCCACGAGCTCGGACAAGTGGTCAGACAGGTGGCGATGGGAGATGCCTGTGAAGGTGAGAGAAGCAAGGCGTCACTAGGAGATGGCCGGCAAGGGCTAGGAGAACCACAAAAGGACACTGTGCACCCCAGAGCCCACTGACCCTGCAGGTTGTAGTAATTGGGGTTCTGGGTCATGCGGCGGTACAGAAAGGTCCAGGTCAGGTAGTCCACAGCGTCCTGCTTGTTCTCTATGGTCTTGGTGACAATCTCGGCATTGAAGTGGTCGTGCATACAATGATCCAGATGGGACTCTACTGGCAATGGCTCATACAGGAACTTTTTGAAGAAATCCTGCGGATTGGAGAAGGAGAGATAGTAATAAAGAGTCAGTGACAACATGGTCACAAAGGAGGGCCAAGGGCAAACCAACAGGGAATGGCCCTTGCACAACAGACACAGCTAATACAACAACGGAAGAAACCACTGTACCGACAAGGTGAACTGGGTCTGCACCTGGAAGGTTGGGTGCGTAAGAAGAATGCTGGGTGTCGGTGTAAGTGGAATGTGGGGTGTGTATGCCTGTTCCCACCAGCATCCCTGGTTATTCTTACAATGGGAACAGGGATATAGAAGGTCATGCACGCCTAACAGTACCTGAAGAACCAGCCAGAAGGTAAGGACCTCAACACATGGAGTCAACAGCAGCAACAAAAACAGAGGGCTACAAAATTCCATGTGAGGCTTATTACAAAAGCAATGTGGAAAATAAAAGAAACAGAATTTGATAGAAAGAATGTAAACAAGGAAAGACAACTATTAAAAACTCTACTGTGAGGCCCAGGATCTCAAGAGGGTGCCCGAGGCCAGGACTGACCTTTTTGGAGCCCTGGCACATGATAACACAGCGGCCCTCGTCATCCTGCAAAGGGCGGTTGGCATGCCCCACCATCTGAAGCACGTCGTAGATGGGGTAATCCACATACCTGGTGACAGAAGAGAGAAAAGGTGACGAAGGTGCATCAATACAGAGACCACAGTCAGGAGGCGCGGACTCCCTCGATGTCAAAGAATAAAATGCGAATATGGGAGACAGTGGCAAATTACAGCTAACCCCTGTGGTTAGGACTACTTGTGCTCAGGTACTAGTGTCCCTTGTTTATCTCTAGATCACTGCAGTTTTCAAGTGTAAGAGTTAGGACTTTGCTGCTCAGGGTCCCTGAACCAAAGCTAAACCCAGCGAATACCCAAAGCGAGTAACTCCCTAATAAAGGATCAAATATGTAAGTCAAGCTTCCCAAACAACTGCGTATTTCATGAGTTAGCAAATCACCTGACTTAAATCTAAACCTAAAAGGAATTTCAGACATTAAAGATAAGCCATAAGTAACATTCATTTCAGGCAAAAAAAAAAAAAAAAGATCTACATTTTGAGAAAAAAAATATTAAGAATTAAATCATTCAAGGGGGGGGCGCCTGGGTGGCTCAGTTGGTTAAGCGACTGCCTTCGGCTCAGGTCATGATCCTGGAGTCCTGGGATCGAGTCCCGCATCGGGCTCCCTGCTTGGCGGGGAGTCTGCTTCTCCCTCTGACCCTCCTCCCTCTCATGCTCTGTGTCTCTCATTCTCTCTGTCTCAAATAAATAAATAAAATCTTTAAAAAATAAATAAATAAATAAATCATTCAAGGGGCGCCTAGGTGGCTGAGTCAGTTAAGCGTCTGCCTTCGGCTCAGGTCATGATCTCAGGGTTCTGGGATCAAGCCCCGCATCGGGCTCCCTGCTCATCGAGGAGCCTGCTTCTCCCTCTGCCTGCAGCTCCTCCTGCTTGTACTCTCTCAAATAAATAAATAAAATCTTAAAAAAAAGAAAGAAATCATTCAGGCTTTTTCTGAGAAAAACCAAACCTTTTCCTGGTTCTCCAACTTGCTGAAATACGACAGACTAACCACAGAAGCAAAAGTGAGTGTAGGTCCTAAGACTAAAAACTCTCAGACACCTGGCTATGGGGGAATCTCAGCTGGCTGTTTATCTCCCTTAACACGTTTCCTTCATCATTTCTGGATCTGCAGATGTTACATTCATTTTAGGAAGATTCCCATTAACGCAGAGCATAGTGAGACTCACGCATGAATCTTGCCATTGTAGTACTGGGTGTCCATGATGATCACCAGGTGAGCAGCCACATTCATGCCCCAGCAGAGACTCCGAGAAGCTACCACCACCTGGATGGCCCCTGAGCGGCAGAGGGGAGAAGACGACTGAGTGCAGGGCTCCCTGGGAGGATTTGTCTCCTGAGCAGGAGGAGGGCAGGAGGGGCTTATCTCGTGCTACATTTCAGAACTCACAGCAAAGCTTGCTGGGAAAGAGCCCTAATAAAGACAAAGGGCTAACACAATACCGTAAGAGGTCGCTCCATGCTGCTAACGCCCTGCTCGGGAGATTATGCTATAGGAAATGGGGTAATCCTGGAACAGAATCCCCAGCCCAGGGAAAGCTAGGCTTAGCTGTCTGCCTGACAGACTGGCCTTGCTGATCGGGAAGAGCTAACGCCGCCTCAGTCATGGGCTGGCTCAGTACACAGCAGCAAAACTGAGCCGTGAGGGACAGATTTGAGCATCAGAGAGCGCCAGTAACTGCGGCAGGAGCGGCTCCACCGAACAGAGTCCGTGCAACGCCACAGGTCAAGGAGGGACGGCAGCACACAGGCCACCCAGATGAGACTCACAGTTCTAGCATTTACTACACCTCTAAGTCTAACAGCCTTGTGAGCGTGCTATCCATGGAAAACCAGGTCTACTGGTCAAAGGTCCTGGTCGAGAAAACCAGGTTCTTAAGTCCTATCACCTTACGTGCCTGCCTGTCTCCTCATCTAGCAAGCAGACGTGATATTCTACCCACGTCACAAGGTTACTGAGAAGATCAAATGAGGTGAGACAAAACATAATCAGAAAAGTATTTTGAAGATGATTAGTGTGCTGGAAGGAAGCATCACCCACATCCCATCGCCTGTGATACTCTTAGACAGAACCTCCCTCTGGGCCACAAGACTTTTCACCTGAGCTGAAGAGCTGTTCCACCAGGCGTCGCTCCATGGGGCTGAGGCCCTCGTGCAGGTAGCCCACCCCATTTAGCAGTGTTTCCTTGAGCGTGCTGTCACTTAGCTTCTCCAGGTATGGGATCAGATCCTTCTCGGTGCAGTGCAAGAACCTAGGTGGCAGGGGCACGGATTCAGCTCAGAGCACTTCCAGTCCCTGGCAAGGCCCTTCCAACCATGCCGCCAGCCGGCCCCTAGCCCAATGGGGCTGACGCCCACCCTCATAAGCAGAATGCCCTTCAGGGTGAGCCCACCTCAGTGACCCAACTCCCCCCTCCCACCCCGTCCCCACCCTGCTCCACCTCTGCCGCTGGATGTCCGCCGCACACGTGGTGAGGATGTCGATGGCAGTGAGGCGGGTCTGCTTTCGGGATGGAACAAAAACAATGACCGGCTTCTTGGGAGAGTGTTTGGTGATAGCGTGGTACACAGGCTTGGCCATGGAGAGCAGGCGGGTTTGTGTGTGGCTGATGTTGAAGCCCTGGAGATCGAGGGAAAGAGACAGAAGTGAGAGCTGGTCCTCCGGCACGAGGCCACGCGGCAGCAGGGAGAGCGGGGAGAGCGGGCCCCACCTGGATGTGCAGCTCCAAGGGCACGGGGCGCACGTTCGGGTGGAAGTTGAAAGTAGAGGTGGCGCTGCACCCCAGCCAGTGGGCCACGTCCTTAGCGTTCGAGAGCGACGAGCTAAGTGCCACAATGCGAATGGGTCGCTCAATCTGGGAGGAGATGTAGCGCATCCGGGAGCAGATCACTTCTAAGACAGGCTGGGACATTGCGGGGGGGGGGTCGTCACTCCAGGCCCAGGCACCCCATCCCCAGCCTGCACCCTGAGTTAGCCTTTCCATCCGGCCCAACCACCTCGAAATGACTGCCTAACTCTTCCTTCTAATTAGAAGCTCTCCTATCTTTGGTTCCACCTCCTCCATGGCAGCCAATCTCCACTAAACAATGCTCTTTACTAAGAGTACTACCAAAAAAGTCTCACACCGTCCCTTTGGAATAAAGTGACAAGCAGAACCCTCTTGGAAGAAGAAGCACCTTGTCTCTGGCCTCAGACCCAAACATAAGTCCCAATGCCAAGGCCACTCAGCCAATCACAGCCCCTCTCCTGTGCTTCAAGGTCAAGCCATACCCCGTTCTCGCCCCCGATAAGGTGGACTTCATCCACCACGAAGAGGTTGATGTTCTGGACATTCTTGCGCTGCTTCCACCGCCGAGAAAGGATGTCCCACTTCTCAGGGGTGCTGATGATGATATTGCCCTTGCCTAGAAGCTTCAGGTCTGTGCTAGTCTCCCCCGTCAGGAGCACCACCTTCTTGTTGAGCCTGTCCTGGAACTTCTCATACCAGTCCATGTACACCTGGCATGCAGGAAGGGCAGAAAAACATCAGGCCAGGCCTCGTTTCATTTTTAACGAGACAAGCCTGAGAAGCCACAGAGACTTGTTGATCTGTACATCTCCAACTACTTTACAATCCCACATTAACCTTTAAGGGATGGTAGCATCTTCCTTCAGGACACAAACTGAGGACATCAACAAAAGAAAACGGGAGTCTTGCCACCACTGACCCTGCAAATTTCAAGGGCTTAGAGAATTCTGATCTGGGCTCAGAGGAAAAGAGCTTCCGGCCAAGTTCACACGTGACACAACACCATGGCACGTACCTGCTCCGCCAGAGCCTCCATGGGGGTGATATAGACACAGCGCCCCTCTGAGTTCTGCAGCAGCATCCGCAGGATGGCAAATTCTGCACAGATGGTCTTCCCGCTGCCCGTCGGGGCCCCCACAAACACATTGTCGTCACTGTTGTAGACGGTGTTGAACACTGGAAGCCGGCAGAGCAGCAGGGGGGACATCCAGGAGAGAAGAGACTCAGACCACTCCTCAGAACAGAGGCCACCAGGAGAAACTCAGCCAGCCAGCCGTCAAGTGCCAACCATGAAGGACTACCTGCAGTCGGCCTACTACACCTCTCCCCCTATTTTCTCCCTCTCACACACAGGCAACAGAGGAAGAGCCCGGACCAAGAGTTCAGGTAGCACGGAGTTTCACAGGATGGCAGAGGGAAGTAGGCCAAGTATCCTGAGCTTCTCTGCGGGTCCTCTCAGGGACCAGGACGCAGAACAAAAAAGAACTGGCTACCTTTCTCTGCCCCTCCAACACTCTCCTCTAGTCCCTGGAAATGGTCTAATAAAGAACGAAGGTAAAGCCTCAGTCCTGGCATTAAGACTGGTTAAAGTCCAAGCTCTGTTTATTAGCTGGTTCAGCTGAGGTGCCTTTCCCTGCCGAGTTTCCTCATCTGTAAAACAGGACACTAATAGTACCACGAACAGTAAATCCCTCACAGGACCGGGGGGAGGCACAAAAGAGAAAACACCCAAATGTACTCAGCCAAAAGGACTTAGAAAACAGGGCATGCTCTGGGAACGTAGCTGTTACTGAAAACAATGAGGGGAAGGAGGCTTCCGTCAATGCCGCGCACTCTGGCTCAATACTTGAGCAACAGGGGCATGGATCCAGCCTCCTGAGCCTGAGAAACAACAATGTACCACAGTAAGATCTTGTTCTACTGACCCTCCCCCCAGTGACATGTGCAAAAAAGCAAAGGAAGGGTGCCTGGGTGGCTCAGTTGGTTAAGCGGCTGCCTTCGGCTCAGGTCATGATCCCAGGGTCCTGGGATCGAGCCCCACATCGGGCTTTCTGTTCAGTGGGGAGCTTGCTTCTCCCTCTCCCTCTGCCTGCTGCTTCCCCTGCTTATGCTTTCTCTGTCAAATAAATAAAATATTTTTAAAAAAGAAAAGCAAAGGAAATCGAACAGTAACCAAGGACTGAGAAGGGAAGAAGTCCTGGGGTGCTCCCACAGTCGGCTCTGCTGAGCTCCATCTCCCTGAGCGCCCTACTGCCCTTCTTGCCACAGAAAACATCTGTCTCTAGGGGACCTTAAAAGGCACCCGAAGGAAATGACCGCCTGGGGATGGAAACGCTTACCTTGGGTCTGGATGGGGTTGAAAAAAGGAAATTTATCCTGGTAAAGGCTCTCAAAGGCACTATTTCTCAGGGCAGACACGGGCAAGGGCTGCAGGTCCAGAAGCTCAGTTGGAGGTGGGTACTTCTCTGGTAGGATCAGGTGCCGGAAGGAGACAGGCAGCTGGGTCTCACAAGCTGCCAAAACAGAAACGGGAGGGGTCATGAGCAGTCCTCCCTTTACCTGATGGCCCCTCAGAGCCCTTCCATGCACGCCGGAAACCCCAAGGCAACAGAAGATAGTATCACTCTGACCCCAAAGTCCAGTCCAGTACAAAGGGCAAGACATGCTTACGATCCCCCAGAAGACCTGCCCGTCTGAGAGCCTGCAGAGATACACTCACAGAGCCAGCGGTCAGACACCACTCGGATGAAGTATTGAGGAGGCAGCGGTTCGAAGACAGGCACGAAGAATGTAATGAGGTGCTCATCCTGGGCATACTTGGCCTTGAGTAGAAAATACTCGTGGTGGAGTATCACCTCACTGTCCACATCCTCCACCAGAATCCAGAATGCCTCTGATGACCCGTGAACCTGTCAACACAAGCACAAGTGAAAGCACGTGAGCCAGCATGGACGCACAGCTCCGATCCAGCTCTCCTCAGGAGGGAGCGTGCTGCAAGCAGGCCCTCCGCCAAGCAAGGCCTCACCTTTTCGTCCCACTGGAAGTCTGGCGTGATGGTCAGCTCCACTTTCAGGGTGGAGCGCGTGATAGGCTGGAGGTGCACCGACAACTCCAACTTGGGGAAGAGGTGGACGTACTTGTGGATGGTCTTCCCCATCTTCGGCATGCGGATAAGCTCCCCTAGGAGGACAGGAGAGTACAGGGGCTGCAGCCCAGCCTGCCAAGCACGGCTGCAAACCGGGCCCTGAGGGTGAGGGGCACATTCCACTCCAGTGCGCAGACTCCTCCCCTCATGCGCAGCACAGCCCAGAGGTTTCGAAGGCCCGAGACCAAGAGCTGGCCTCGTTACTTCAGGGGGCTGTGAGAAGCAAACACAGGCCAAGAGGGCACCAGGCCGCAGAACTGCTCAGAAAGATGTCTGAGCAGTAAGGACAAAGAGGAGAGTTTCCCACATACCTATCTCATTATGATTCAGGTCATACAGGCGCTCAAAGGGGAAGTTTTTCTTCTCGATCTTCTTCACTACTTCCTCAGGGAGTTTCCGGAACTGGCGCAGAGGACACATGGACTGCCACCTAGCCAGGACGAAAACATCGCTGTCAGTCCCTTGCGTCACAAACTGCCCTCGCCATGGCTTCCAACAGGTTAGCCGTGACCACACAAAACAGTCGTTAATGGAAAGCATCCAAAACTGCACCAGCAACAACACCTGAAAGCCCTCACTCCCCACCCCTTTCCCCCTACCCCCGGGCTCCACCCAAAGTGCAAGTCCCATTTCATGAGTGAGGGCTGGAGATAAGAGCACTCCAAGGCTTCCCCAGCGTGCCCTCAGCCTGGGGACCTTAACTCATGGTGACCAGCTTCCAGGTCCCCGGGCCCTTACATGCGCTTGTCAATCATCTTGCAGAGGTTCAGTGTCTTGTCTGTAAGCTGCGCCCAACCTCGGTTCAGGACAATTTCAAAGATGGCACGCATCAACCGGCCAGCCGACTAGGGAAAGAGAAAGTATTCGCTCTGTTAAGTCCCTACTATCCCCAGATCTAATGAAGCCACCCAACACAAGGCTTCATTACCTGAAGGCCTGATGCAATTAGGCACACCACTCAGAAACAAAGTCCCTCTGTAATTACTGTTCCCTTTTATATAGGAGATGCTTGCTGAACACAGAATAGTTAGAAAAGTGCTGCTCGAGCTCACGGTACACCTTAACCTAATACTCACTGCATGATTTTAAAGCTTCGGCTCACTTAGCACTTAGGGATCTAGCAAGAGTAAAGATGCTAGTGACTTGCCCTTAGAGGTAAAAACAAAGCAGAGCTGAGAGCCTTTTGCCATTTCCGGATTTATATCCGAGCCCAGGGGCCACAGTGGGAAGTCATTCTTTGTAGGGAAGCAGACACCATGTCCATGGCTCTCCCCAGCACTCTCTCTCACGGCCCTACCTCTCCGCATGCTCAAGGCTGGTGCAACAGAGTGGCTATACCAGACACACAGCAACCAACGAGCCTAACAGGGCAAAACTTGGCCTTCTTTCCCCCTCACTAGGGTCAGGCCTCCTTTCTCCAAGACGCACACCAGCACAGGGCTGTGAGCTGTTAACGTCTCTTCGGGCAGCACCACTCTGCTCTCACCTGAGTGACATATACCATGTCCGCCATCAGCGCAAAGCCCTCCAACTTCAGCTGCGAGATGAAGGCCTGGAGCAGCACATTGATCTGGAAAAAAGCAAGGATGGTCAGAAGGTGGCCAATCACTGAACAGTCCAGGCCAAGAAAGCGCATCACACTTCTGTTCTGGAGTCCATGCCAGCTAAGATCTTGCTTTAGAGGCATTAATCACTACTCCACATAAAAAGAACACGTGAGAAGGATGCAAAAACTGGGAGAACCGAGCAGGTCACCAAACACAAACTCGAATTAGGAGATTACAAAACCACCGCTCCTTCTCCCCAGCAGGGGGCGTGCTCACCTTCGCGCTGGGCTCCTCAATGCTCTCCTTCACCGGGATAGGCACCCGCTCTAGCAGCTTCTGCAGCTCCAGCTTCTCCTCCTGCCACCAGAAGGAAAAATGTCACGGAAAAGCCAGGGGACCAAGGAGAGAACCCATCCAGCACCTCGGCAGGGAGTACCAAGCCCCTGTCCCAACAGGCTATGGGGACTCACCTCCCGCACAGTGATGTTCTTGAACTCTGAGGACAAGGAGAAGACTCTGAAAAGCTCAATCTCGCTCAGGGTGGGCTTCAGCAGCTGGTTGTAGGTCTGCACCGTGTCGTTGGTGATGTAGTAGTGGCTGGCGATGCGGCCCAGCTCGGTCACCTACACGGGAGGACACTCAACCCAACAGTGATCAAGAACAAGTGGCCGAACTCTCACTGCGGACAACGGGTGCCCACCGGACGGACTCACAGCAACGCAAGCTCCCGGCCCACGCACATGAGCAAAGAGGGCACAGTACCCTGGCCAATGGTGAGCTGATACCCACACAGAAAAGACAGCTGTATTAGGCACCTCGACGAAAGTGACAGAAAGGAGGTACCAGCAGGCTCTAGTAGGCCATTTGGGAAGTTCCCAGATTCAAAAGCAATGGTCCAATTGCACCTGTTTTTCTACTGTTCCAAGCAACGGGCAATTAGACGGGCAGTACCCAAATCAAGAACGCATTTTGAAAAATTATCTCCTGGGGCTACCACTTTTACTGAGACCTTTGCCTCAATCCCTCAGCCCACTCACCTGGAAATTGCCTGTCTTCTTGTCATACTTGACCAGATTGTTCTTATCCAGCATCAAGGCAGCAGTATGAACCAGATCCAGTCGGCGCTGGTCCAGCAGGGGATCCCCCTTGAGGTCATCGTGAGAGATGCCATAGAGGGTTGGGGATCGGAGCATTCGGATATACAAGTAGGCATAGCCCAGCCAGTTCACCGCATCCTACAAGAAGAGAAAGCTCGTGGGTCTTAGCATGGAGAACTTATGTCCAAACGAAATGCTCCCATAGATCGCTTAGAAATTAATCCCCAGGGGCGCCTGGGTGGCTCAGTCGGTTAAGTGGCTGCCTTTGGCTCAGGTCATGATCCCAGGGTCCTGGGATGGAGCCCCGCCAGGGAGCCCGCTTCTCCCTCTCCCTCTGCCTGCCTCTCTGCCTACTTGTTCTCTAGCTCTCTGTCAAATAAATAAAATCTTTAAAAAAAAAAAAAAATTAATCCCCAACTACAAGAATGTGGATTTTGTTGTCTTCTGAAGATTTTTAACATTTCATTATTAAAGAGACAGAGCGTGCTTTCTGAGGTCTCAGTAACAAGGTGAACCGTCTGCCACAGACTTGACAAGCTTCTAAGAGACTACTTACATCAAAGATGTGGGGTGCAGGGTTGGAGGACCCTGGATGCCAGTGGCCCACAGCACCACACCGGAGACCATCCCACCCCTGGTACCTTGACTTCTCCTGAGAAAGCAAGAAGCGCCAAAAGCAGAGCCCTTCCCTACCTTGGCATTCTGCACGTTCCCCAGCACGATTTCGGCATTAAGCATGTCAGGCAACTTCGAAACCATCTGGCTCTCGATAGGAAGCTGCTGGTTGAGGAGGGACAGGTAGTACTGTAGCTCCCCGTGAGATGTGATGAGGATGCCTTCGCCCTTGGTGTCATACTGGGGTCTTCCAGCACGTCCGAGCATCTAGGTCAGAGACAGCAAACCAAGAGGGCTGTGGTCACAGAGCTTATGGATTTGTTCCCAGGCTTCTACTTTACAAAACCCCACCTTCCATCTGCCACTTCTTTGGCCCCCTTGCATACCCAGGATACTTTTCCCCACTGAAAATAACTTCAAAAGCTCTATACCTGCAGAATGTCCAGTGCCCCTAGTTCTGTCCAGCGCCCCTTCTCTGGACTGTACACCTGGGTTCCTTTGATGATGACTGTATGTGCGGGGAGATTCACACCCCAAGCCAGCGTTGCTGTGGAAACTAAGACCTACAGAAGCAAGGCAAGGTAATAAGGAAAACAGATGTTACCACCAGAGGGTTAGTATCCCTTAGTCCTCTAGGAAAACCGGCCTCAGAGCTTCTAGCAGGACTTGAGTGGGCCCCACACTTGTCAAGGTAACACTGGAATAAACAGGGAAGGAGTCCTTGGGTTCCTCATCTATTCAACAATTAACATTTCACAATTCTAGAGATACTTAACAGGCAAAAGCGTAGACTAACATTAATCAACCTAAGATTACTAGACAATAACACACCCTATTCTGAGAGAGAACAAACAAGGTCCTAACCTCACAAGGCCCTGCTTGGCGATATCTGGAGTCACCAACATGCTTCCTTTGTCATGCTTCTCAGACAATTTCCTAAAATCACTCACTTTCCCTCACGCAGTATGTAAAGAGCTGGGAGAGGAGGCATGCTCTATCTACTGTACCACCACAACACTCTGACCTGGTTTACCTGAGCCAGAAACAAAGTACTGGGCACAAACGTATGACATTTGACGTTTCAGGTCTTCTGAAGCCTACATTTTGCCCACCCTCACCTGAATGTGTTTATCAGCAAAAAGATCCTCTACAAGTGTCCGGTCAACTCTGGTCATGCCCGCATGATGAATAGCAAAGCCATACGGCAGAAGATCCTTCAGCTCCAGGTTCTGTGGGACAGAAAAAGAACAGGTGAGGAGGTGAGCCTCGCCGTGGGAACTCTACAGAGACTAAGTAGATCTCTTCAGTGAGACCGTGCCCCTTAACCTAGCCCACATAACCACCCACAGTGCAGTTGAGGACTCTCTGGACAACCTTGGATTGAGCCAGTTACCAGGTAGGAACAGAGAACTGGGACTGTCTCCTCACCTTACACTGCTCAGCTTCTGTCCGAAGGACTTCTGTGGAGGCTGAGCCCTCTCTCAGAAACAGACCCAGTGTGTCCTTCTCTAGGCACATGTCCCGGATGGCCCTGGCTGTCTTCCCAGTCTCCTTTCGGGAGTGGACGAACACCAGCACCTGCAGAAAAACCACTGTTGGCCACAGTCAAGAGACACGGCTACCGCAGCACCCCCTACAGCCCCGAGGCACCAGCAGCAGGAAGCAGAGGCTACACCATTATGAGGTGAGAAACCAAGGTCTAGAAGAGGAGCAATGGCAGGAACGTATACTGACTCAGAAGCTGGCAAGACCCTATGTGAATGAAACTACAAAGCACAGTGGCAGAGTCCTGTAGCCGGGAAACTAGGCTAACTCTTAAGCACTCTATCTTTGAAACCACGGTTAAATATAATAAGGATGCAAATTCAGGAAATCTCAATTACGAATTTGTGTTCGGGCACCTGACAGGATTCTAAGCCACCTGAGTAATGTGTCTGCAAAGTAACAGCTGAAATGTTGTATTAAATGGTGGGCACTAGACTTTATAAAAGGACCGAGGAAGTAAGTCTAAGAATGAGACTAGTACCATTTGGCAGGAAAGTCATCCAAGTATTTAGTGCCAAGAAAAGATTTGTCTCTTTATTTAAATTCATATGCTTTTTATCAGACAAAAATCTTATACACTACCTGTTGCTTTTTCTTAGTTTTTATCTTGATGTACTTAACAGTCAATTAAAAAATTATATTTTTCTAGTAAAATGCTTTCACTAGTTTTTAATTTTCATCTTTATTTTTACTGTGTTACATTTTTAGTGTCAGCCACCCAAATCTTTTGTGGAAGGATCCCTGATAATGCAGAGACAGAGATTATCCTCACCTGGGGATTTCTTTTTTGGGAGTTTTTAAATTACAAATTCAATTTCTTATAATGGTTATGGGACTATTCAGGTTATCTATTTCATCTAGGCTTGAGTTTTTGGTAGTTGGTACTTTTGGAGGAATTGGCCCATTTCTTCTAGGTTCTCAAAATTTACGTGTAAAGTCGTTCATAGTATTCCTTTATTACCCTTTCAATGGCTATAGATTCTATAGTAATATCCCATTTTATTCCTAATATTGGTGATCTGATCTGTGTTTTGTCTTCTCTCTTTATTTTTGTCAATCTTGACTGATTATAAATCAAAAATTCAAAACAACAGAGTTCAACAGGAAACCATAGACAGACCTGATTTTTTCCAGCATGTTCCATGATTTTCTCATAGACTATTTCATTCATGATCTGGAAACGCTTGATAGCTTTTTTCTCTGTGATACCCACATAAGTCTGTTCCAGAGGCACTGGGCGGAAGCTAGAAGTTCAACAGTTAGACAAATGAGGCTTCTGGCATAGGATACTGAGGAAACAGTCATTTTCATTGCCCAGGAATGATACTCCTTTCTGAATTCACACCACATCAAAACCCAAAGACCCTTCTAATACCCAATCCAACAAAGCTCTTTCAAAATGGGGAAGGGCAGCAAGAAGGTCACCCTGGTTAAACTTCTCCCACTTTTTCTCATACCTGTTGTCGAAGTAGAAGAGGCCTTTGGCAGGATCAACACGCAGGAAGGTAGCCACATCTTCATAGTTGGGGAGGGTGGCACTAAGACCGATGAGTCGGACATCCTCCTGGGTCATCTCAATGTTTCGGATGGCCCTAGCCACCAATGCTTCTAAGACAGGACCTCTGTCATCGTGGAGAAGGTGGATCTCATCCTAAGGAATGAGGGGGCCGCAAATTACCTCTAGGACCAGAAAAATGTAGCCCTCTTTCCAGAGAATAGTCTCGTCTTATAGTACACAATGGACATGGCAAATAAGGAAGAAAAGGGATCCCAAGCAAGAGAAACCCAAAGGGTGAGACAACATGCACTAGGAAATACTCCAGAAATTACCGTGCTGTGACCACTGAGCTACGTTGCTAGTTTAGTAAAACATGCTTTATGGCAAGAAAATCTGATACTTTAGGTAACGGAGTTCAAAACTTCACTCAAAGATAAATTTTTTTACTGAAAATGAAGATTCTGAGCAGACCACATTTATATCCAATAAGGCTTCACCTCTGCGCAGTCATCCTTACTACTTTGTACTTGCAAAAGATATCATGAATCAAAGGTCGAGTTCTCATAGCCTAAAGCAGTGCTACCTGAATTTCAGCATGCAGCAGGGGATCTTACTGAAAAGCAGATCATGGGGCACCTGGGTAGCTTAGTCAAGTGCCCAACTCTTAATTTCCGCTCAGGTCATGAGCTCAGGGTCAGGAGATCGAGCCCGAGATCAAGCTCCACATCGGGCTCCATGCTTAGCACAGAGTCTGTTTGAGATTCTCTCTCTCCCCCTCTCCGTCTGCCCCTCCCCCAGCTCACGCTCACTCTCAATAAATAAATAAAATCTGAAAAAAAAAATTATATTTCAGTAGGTGCGGGATGGGGCCAGGGACTCTGCACTTATAACGACTCTGACTAGCAAGGCTCTAAAGCAGGGGTTGGCAAACTTCATAAAGGGCTGGACAATCAGTGTTTTAGGCTTGTGGACCATACAGTCTCTGCTACAAACAAAACTGACCCTTGTACAACACAGGCTAGGGGTGCCCCACACAGTTGAGAATCTACTTGTAACCTTGATTCCCCCAAAATTTAACTACAAATAGCCTACTCTTTACCAGAAGTCTTACTACAACATAAATGGTTGACTAACATGTATTTCATACATGTGTTATATGCTGTATTCTTACAATAAAATACATTAAAAAAAGGTTATTAAAAGTATAAGGAGGGGCGCCTGGGTGGCTCAGTCGTTAAGCATCTGCCTTCGGCTCAGGTCATGATCCCAGGGTCCTGGGATCGAGCCCCGCATCGGGCTCCCTGCTCAGCGGGAAGCCTGCTTCTCCCTCTCCCACTCCCCCTGCTTGTGTTCCTTCTCTCGCTGTATCTCTCTCTGTCAAATAAATAAATAAAATCTTTAAAAAAAAAAAAAAGTATAAGGAAAAACACACAGTACTGTACTGTATTTATTTTTTAAAAAATCAACATATAAATGGACCCATGCGGTTCAAGCCCATGCTGTTCAAGAGTCCGCTGTACTTGATTCTGTCCCTGCAGCACAAAAGCAGCTGTAAACCACACGTAAATAAATGGGTACGGCTGTATTCCAAAACCAGTAGCCACAGCTGGCCAACCCCTGCTCTATGATATTGAAAATCAGCACACGAGGCCTCCTTCTGCTCTCCCGGACAACTTAGAGAAACTACACTCTGACTTAGTCATTTTTTCCTTGGTGCTTCTGTGTATATGGAACACAATATCCTGACTCCTTACTCATTCCCTCTGACAATGGATTATTTATTTATAAAGCCCTTTAATATCCTGGGAAGACACAATCAGTTATGTCTGTTTACATTTATTCAAAAAAAAAAAATTATGTTCAAAAAAAGACATGAATAACAACATGGCAAACACCATGCACCTTCTCAGAAATGCTTGTTAGGTGCAGATTCTCATTTAATGGTAACAGCATGCTGACAACTGTCATCATACAGGCTAGTGACTAGAGGAAAGCACTGAAGAAATGGTCAGTGTTAAAACCCAGCAAACCCAGGGCACCTGGGTGGCTCAGTCGGTTAAGCGTCTGACTCTTGATTTTGGCTCAGAGTCATGAGATCCAACCCCGTGGCGAGCTTTGCACTCAGTGGGCAGTCTGCTTGAGATTCTCTCTCCCCCTTGTCCCTGCCTCCCACCACCCCGGCTCACTTGCTTGCTCTCTCAAATAAATAAATCTTAAAAAAAAAAAAACCTCCCAGCAAACCCTCCTCAACCAGGCCTGGTCTCTATGTCCCCAAGTACTCCCTGCTCACCAAAATGATGAGCCGCACGAGCTGGGTGTAGGTGCGCTCCCCACCCTTGCGGGTAATGATGTCCCACTTCTCGGGGGTGCAGACGATGATCTGAGTGGCACTGATCTCCTCCTTGCACAGCTGGTGGTCACCAGTCAGTTCCGCAACAGTGATGCCATAGGTGGCCAGGCGCTAGGTGGAGGGGAGGCACATCAGGTAAAACTGCTTCTAGGGGGCCCTGCCACCACACTTTGGGAAGTCTGAGAAGAGGGTACTGGCAGGAGGTATCAACCCAACAGGGAAATAGTCAAATGAATTAGATCCATCCTACAAACACATACATGTAAAACAAATCAAGTTTACACTTAGGCAAATGAAGCAGACAAAGGATCTCTGGGGCGTCTGCAGACAAGAGGGGAAAATGGAAACTTGTAGATAACAGGACCTGGAATAAAACAGTACTAGGTTGGGGCGCCTGGGTGGCTCAGTCGTTAAGCGTCTGCCTTCGGCTCAGGTCACGATCCCAGGGTCCTGGGATCGAGCCCCGCATCGGACTCCCTGCTCTGCTCGGCAGAAAGCCTGTTTCTCCCTCTCCCACTCCCCTTGCTTGTGTTCCTGCTCTTACTATCTCTATGTCAAATAAATTTAAAAAATCTTAAAAAAAAAAAAAAACAACACACCACTAGATCTACTATCAACCATGCCCCCCGCAAGTGTTTCTTAAGTTCTTCAATAATGTAAATGATAACTACAGAAAACTGCTACGGAGAGAATTAAAAAAAAGATGCTAAATCCGTGCAAAAGTCCAAGATAGATCCAGGATATTCTTGCTTCAGAAACACTCTGAACTTGGGTCATGCTCCACGTTGAAGTGGAAGAACAATACCCTAGGAGGCATTCCAGGGATGGCCTAATACAAGCAGTGCACCCTAGACCCATTCACAATACCTTTCTACTTCCTTACCTTTCCAAAACTGCCCACCATCTCCTGTACCAAAGATCTCATGGGAGCGATGTAGATAATCTTGAAGTCATCCACGTTGATAGTGCCATCCATGTTAATGTGTTTCCCGATCTCTCGGAGCATACACATCAGGGCCACGTTGGTCTTACCCGCACCCTAAAACGGAGGTCAAGGATGAGGTCTGTTCACCTGCCCTCACTTCCACAGGCTTATCACCAAAACAGACACGAGAGCATGTCCTGGGAGTTGTATCTGACCATTTAATAACTCTTTCATCAGAAAAGAACGAACTCGGGGCAGGGGTTGGGGGGGATGGAATATGGGTGAAGATGAACAATCCTGCCACCAAAAACAGCCAGCACTCCGCACAAGGGCTGAGCAGTCAGGGCAGTTCTTACCGTAGGGGCGCAAAGCAGCAGATTCTCATCTGTCTCCAGAGCGGCACGGTAGAGTTTACTCTGGATCCGGTTCAGTGTTTTGAAGCCCTCAAATCCAGCCTGGGCATACTTCGGCAGCTTCTCCACTGGAAGCAGTTGCTGGAAGAAAGAAACGCCATTCACGTCCCACTGGCAGCACCCTCGTGCAGGCCGTTTCTGTGGGATGGCCAGGACCGTACTTCCTGCCCACCCCCCCTCCCATAACTCTCCACTGAAGGAGATTCACTACTGTCCCAGGGCTCACAATCAAAACAGGGGACCTCTGAAGCAGCTCCCACATGAGGGATAAACTATCGATGAGACAAGGCCACATTTTGGCCAATGGGCTGAAATCCAAGCTGGAAGAGAGGTGGAAACTGAAGAAAACTGAGAAAAGCAATTCACTCACTTCTTCTGAACCGAAGGGCTTGGGCTTCAGAGCAGGCACATGCACCTCTTCATAGCCCTTGCGCTGGCGACGGAAGGACCCATCAGGAAGCTGACAACGTTTATTGGCCATGAAGTGGCTCCCCTGGGTAAAAACCAGGTCCTCCAAGTCCAGAACCTGCCGTGGAGCCAGTGCCTGGGAGTATGAAAAACAAAAACCCAAAGTGAGCAAGGTGAACAAATGAGTTTCCCATCCAGCACCACCTTGGAAATGACCTTGAGACTTACCTCTCCACCCTGGTCCAGATCCATGGTTTCCAAGTCTGTGTCCATCCGGGACTGACGCACTCGCTCTCTCCGGGACCTTTCCTCCTATAATGGGGAAAGGCACAAAAAATAACAATTCATCACCATTGTAGGTTCTGGTCCCTTTCAGTCCCTGCTTAGCTAAGCTTGATTCACAGATGCTGACCAGTAAGTCCCAAAACAGAAAGACGGCCCTTTATGTTCAGACACTTACCACGGGGACCGCCAGAATGATGGAAGCAAGTAAACAGCTTTAAAGGGACAATGCAGGTTATGTCTGAGTGGCTCAGTTGGTTAAACATCTGACTTCAGCTCAGGTTGTGGTCTCGGGGTGCTGGGATCGAGCCCCTCATCGAGCTCTCCACTCAGCGGGGAGTCTGCTTGTCTCTCTCCCTCCCCCACTCATGCCCGTGCACATGCACTCTCATTAATAAATAAAATCTTCTAAAAAATAAACTTTCCTCTTAAAAAAAAAAAAAAAAAAAGACAATGCATAGCACAGGAATTTCAAAAGTAAATGTTTAACAATTCAGCATCAAGGCTAACCCTAAGGGTAGAAGTGTGGGTTCTATGTTCAGCCAACATGTGCTCTATCCCTGCATTTTCAGTAGATGCCATGATTTACTGTGTCAACTGTCAAGGGCCCACAGTGCTGGTGAAGACAGCAGCAGGCCAGCAGTCTCTTGACCACACCAGTGTGAATGCATTAATTCTATCTGTACCAGTGACAAAGCTCAAAGAATTCAGAGAAATACTTTACTACTTCAACCCCCCTTTTTTTAAGATTTTATTTATTTATTTGAGAGAGAGGGCACTCAGAGAGAGAGAGCACGCTCAGAGAGAGAGAGTGCACAAGGAGGGGGAGGGGCAGGAGAAGCAGACTCCCCATTGAGTGGAGAGCCCAACTGAGGGCTCGATCCCAGGACACTGGGATCATGACCTGAGCCAAAGGCAGATATCCAACCAACTGAGCCACCCAGGCATCCCTCAACCCCCTCTTCTAAGAGGAATTCAGCTTTACACTACAATTTTTTTTAAGAGGGAGAGAGAGAGTGCGCACATGAGTGGGAGGGGCAGAGGGAGAGAGAATCCCAAGCAGGCTCCACACTCAGCTTAGAGCCCAAAGCAGGGCTCGAGCTCACGACCCTGAAGAGCAAGCATGGCCTGAGAGGAAATCAAGAGTCGGACACTTAACCAACTGAGCCACCCAGGCACCCCTAAGCTACAATATTCTAACTGATGTCTCTTTTCCAAAGCAAACACTCTAGCTTGGGAATCAGACAGATAAACCAACCCAGGCCTTACCCGGATCAGATCCTCCTTTTCAGTCTCGTGGAGCTGGTAGAGGAACTTGGAGAGTTCTGGATCAGCTTCCATCTTTCCCATGATCCTTTCCTTTTCTGCTTCACTCTGTGCACTGGCCAGTAAGGTACAGTATAGAACTGCCAACAGGAAAAGGACGAAAGGGAAGGTAAGAAGGAGAGGGTTGGGATAGAAAGCAAGTTAACCAAAACAGGCGCCGAAGCTGAGTCTCCATCACACACACACACATGCCATGCATACACTCCAGAAAGGACCACTATATACTCACTCATCATCCTGTGCTGTCGCAACACTTTAATAAAATCGAACGTGTTGAAACCAAGGAGCAGAACCAGCTGGTTCTCACATTCCCGATCATCACTGGCTGTCTGCAGAGAGAAGGTAACGCCATGATTAAGGACACAGCCATCTGCTTCCTCCACTGTCCCATCTGCTAAGATACATACAATGAAAACAAACATCTTGGCTGTACCTTCAAGATCTCCAACACTTCATCTGCCTTCTTCTGTGACACAATGGCATCATCATAGAAGCGACTGAGCTGCCTCTGTAGCCAAAATGCATCAATATCCCGAGGGTGCAAATCCTTCTTTTTGGAACTCATCAGTTCCCCCGAGGCTACAAGCTACAGAAATAACCAGGCAGTTAGCTCATGCCGTGTTTCCGTCTGGCCCAACTGCTTTCTCATCATCCTGCAATAAAGTTCTCCTTGCCACCCAGAGCCTACCAGCCTTTGAGGACTTCCCAGAATTTTAAAAAAAACCCTGTTATACTGAATTCAGGAGCACACCAAACTAACATTTCATCAACACATGCCCTTGGGAAGGAGAATGAGTGACTGAAATCTTAAGAAAATCAAGACATTAAAAGTTTATTATGGCTCCTATAAAAGGCCAGCTTGGTAAGTTAAATAACAGGACCTACATACAAGAAACAAATGCTACACCCAGAAATCCCCTAGCCTTGCAGCAACAGGCAAGAACAAACTGTACTTACATTAGCTGAAAGGGTGCAACGCACTACAGCCTCGTCCCCTTCCATGTCATCATCAGATGCCTCTTCTCGAACCTCCCCATACACATCTTCATCACCTTCCTACAGAAACAGCCCAACCCCAATTCATGATTTGGAGGAGATCCTAACATCACCACAGATCCTCTCCCTTGAGTCCCTTAAAATTAGCTCCATGACTGGAACAATGGCTCTGGGGGGAAACCAACAGCTTCCTGGAGCCACGGTCAGCCTTATTCCAGAGTAAATGTAATTGAATGATCTCATTACTCTAAGTCCACTTGGCAAGGATTCATTAGATGCTTCTACTCTCTCTTCTGCTTCTTCCCTTAGGCTGCCACAATGGCAACCAACTGGATCACAGTCTCTCTCGTATATGCACAATCAATAAATGAAAAAATAGAACTATCAGCTAACAGGAGGGAAGAACGATACAGAAACTATGCTTGGGAAAACACATGGTGATCCAGAGATGTAGAGACCACTTAGCTTGCTCTCCACTGTCTTTATTCACACTCTCTCACACTGTAAGCACTCAATACTTAGCATAGGATCATGCTACAAACAGGTAATTAGTAAGCATTTGACGAATGAATGCTACAAGCAAAGCACTCTTCTATGGTTTGTTGCCATTTTTTTTTTTTAAGTAATCTGCACCCAACGTGGGTTTCAAACTTACAACCCTGAAATCAAGTCACATACTCTACCGACTGAACCAGCCAGGCATCCCTAGTTAATAGGATTTTATGATTTCAAATAGCAACAAACAGAGCACATGGCTGGCTCAGGGGGCAGAGTATGCAACTCTTGATCTCAGGGTTGTGAATTCGAGCCCCACGTTGGGTGTAGAGACTACGTAAAAAGAAACTCAAATAAAATCCCATCGGGGCGCCTGGGTAGTGCAGTCGGCTAGCCATCCAACTCTTGGTTTCGGCTCTGGTCATGATCTCGAGGGTCCTGGGATCAAGCCCCATGTCGGGCTCTGCACTCAGCATGGAGTCTGCTTGACATTCTCTCTCCCTCTCCCTCTGCCCTCCCACTCGTGCTGTCTCTCCCTCTCTCTAAAAAATAAATAAATAAATCTTAAAAAAAAATCCTATTAACTACACCGCAGGAAGCAGCTTAGCAGTCATCTACTTTAGGCATCTTATTCAGCAGATGGAGGAACAAGCAAAATGGCCTGCCCGACATACAGGACCAAAATTCAGATCTCGTGGCTCCCAGCTGGGGGCTCTTTCCTTTGACTCTCTTGCGCTACCCCTACTTCCTGTCTTACTTAGTGTATGAGATTTCGAGGCCGGCACTTTACCTGAGCCAAACTCGCCCACTGAGAACGCTAAGGCAACTCTGAAAATTTTTTCAAGTGTCCCATTTGTTCCTATTTAGTTATATTCAAGAATTCGGACTAGGTGGTAAATCTCAGTGGCTGCTGCAATTTAGACAACCATGTACATGTTAACATGCCCATGCTCTTGGGCCAACATGCATGCTTTTGCAACTGGCAGCAGGACACAGTAGTGAGAAGTGGAAAATTCTCACCATAAGATTAAAATGGAATAAAACAGAGTGGTGTACACCCTCACTGACGGCAAACGCTGTATTTCTGTCCTTCTTTCTACTAATCTATTTGGTTTGTTTTAAATTATTATATGTTTACATTTGTAAGTGTAAATTTACTTTATAAATCCCTAAAGATAACCATAGCAAATTTTTAGCAAAATAACATTTATGCCCAAGGTTGACACCCATACAACACCATAAAATTTATCCGGCTTAAGCTAGGGAGCTTCTTTATACCAGAAGTGGTCCGCTCACCTTAACAATTTCAAAAAACAAGAAGAGACTGGGTCCGTTTACTTTATCACTCACCTCCTCATCAGACTCAAACTGAACATTCACACCGTATGTCTCATCAATGTTGTCATCTGCAACAATAAGGGATTGGAAAAAGACAACAGTGAGGGGCACCTGGGTGGCTCAGTCATTAAGTGTCTGCCTTCGGCTCAGGTCATGATCCCAGGGTTCCGGGATCGAGCCCCGCATCGGGCTCCCTGCTCCGCGGGAAGCCTGCTTCTCCCTCTCCCACTCCCCCTGCTTGTGTTCCCTCTCTCGCTATGTCTCTGTCAAATAAATAAATAAAATCTTAAAAAAAAGAAAAGAAAGAAAAAGACAACAGTGAATTAGGGAAATGAGGCACTATGGAGCTAATTCCTCCCCAACTACCTGCCTTGCCCATCCTCAGCATATATCTATGGTCTCAGGACCCACAAAGACACTTAACATAAGAGAGCCACCCGTGAGGCCATCTCCAACCCGCCAACCCTGGACACGGCCCTGCGCTGTGTGCTGAACCACCTGAGCACCCCCCAACCCACCCCCACACAGGCTCTGCCCAAGTTTTCCCCCAGGTTCTATATAAAAGGTCTTAAGACTAAGTAATAGTTGCTGTAATCTAGGAACTCTGATTCATGGATCACAACTCCTCAGACACCAAACAGGTTACGGGAACTCATGGACACATTCAGAGGTTTTAATGACTGAGACTTGAAACTCAAGTTTAGAGGTCAAAAGCAACCACTTAATATGATATGGACATAAAGAGCTGTTACCCATATTCTGGATTTCCTTGTCTCCACCATAGTCTGTGATCTTTTTGCCCAAGTTCACTAGCACATGGTATCTGGTATCATCTGTCTGACCCAACAACAGGTCAATCTCCTTTCTTCTTTCCTTGTCCCGAAGCTTTTCATTCTTTAGGACAGCTAGAACTTCATCAGCTGCCCCACAAAGGATATCACGTGGCTGGTGGCCAAAAGAAAAGAAAAATTTTTAGAACGAGACACAGAACATCACTTGCCAGCTTTATGTAAGAATGGGATGTGAAGGGGCGCCTGGGGGGCTCAGTCCTTAAGTGTCTGCCTTCGGCTCAGGTCATGATCCCAGGATACTGGGATCAAGCCCCGCATCAGGGTCCCTGCTTGGCCGGAAGCCTGCTTCTCCCTCTCCCACTCCCCCTGCTTGTGTTCCCTCTCACGCTGTCTCTCTCTCTGTCAATTAAATAAATAAAATCTAAAAAAAAAAGAATGGGATGTGAAGAGCCACACTTCTTTAAAACCTGAATACCATTTCTTTTTTTTTTTTTTTAATATTTTATTTATTTATTTATTTGACAGAAAGAGACACAGTGAGAGAGGGAACACAAGCAGGGGGAGTGGGAGAGGGAGAAGCAGGCTTCCCGCTGAGCAGGGAGCCCGATGCGGGGCTCGATCCCAGGACCCTGAGATCATGACCTGAGCCGAAGGCAGACGCTTAACCATCTGAGCCACCCAGGCGCCCCAAAAACCTGAATACCATTTCTGACCATTTTCATTACTGTTAATTAAAAAAATGCCACAACTGTAGGAAAACCGTGTTTTTAAGATTAGGTAGGTGGTCACAGGAAGTAGGACCCAGCTTCCACAACAGTCTGGCGCATTTCTCCAGGCAACAGAGACACTGCTCTGTGCTCCTCTAGCCTACCAAACTTTTGGTAATTCTTCGTCCTCACTAGAGCCTCTGAGACTCATAAAGGCCCCTAATCTAATCACACATGTATAATGGTCAAAAGCTCGGATTCCGGATACAAAATACCCAGGCTCATAGGGTGGCCCTGCCAAATACTACCTCTGTGACGTGGGAAAATTACTTAACTATTCTTTGCACCACATATGTCACCGGTAAAATGGAAAAAGAGTATTAACAGCACTTAGTCACAGAGCTAATGTGAGGACAGAGAGAAGGCACGTAAAGCACTATTCCACATGAAGTGAGTGCTCAGTAAATACTAGCCACACTTCCACAAACTGCTATGGCCCACACAGGAAAATCCAGACAAGGTTCTGCTGGGACAATATCAAGTCCCAGTTGTGACTCTCTCCCTCTCCAAAAATGCAGCTTCACCCTCTGGCTTCCTCACCTGGTCCCCAAGGGCAGCCTGGATGAAGCTGAGCAGCACCTCATAGGTTTCCCGGGTCTCTTTAGTCTTGGGTTTATAGATGATGCCCACCATCTCATCGATTCCCTCGGACAGCAGGGTATAACCCTTCATCTTGTTAATGTCGTGTCGGTCCTCATCACGCTTTCTTCGCCTAATGAACACATGATGTTTAAGAAGCAGAACCTACACCCCAAAAGGCAAAACTAAATCAAGCTTACCCTCCTCTCCTCAGCTTCATGGACACACACAATATTTAAAAACATGAATCTGTACCTCAGCAAATGATTCCCACTTGGCCATCTTTATGGGAACACAGTAACAGGAAGGGAATCCTTTGTTATTCTCTCGCTAGATGCAATAAACGTTGCAATGAGACAGCCTCCTCATTCATTTGAAAAAGGACAACCCTTTTTACTTGGCGTGACAACACTATATAATTGAATTTCGACTTGCCACCTCTCACACACATTTTCTTTTTCTAGCCAGAGAAACAGGCCCCAAAAGAATCTACTGCCATTGATTACCAACAAATTATAACAAACCTGGAAAGGAAGCCATACTCTGCAAAGTGGAGAATGAGTGATGTATTAACTCATTTCAGATATATCTAATCAAGAGGTGCCTGGCTGGCTCAGTCGATAGAGCATGCGACTCTTGATCCTCGCGTTGTGGGTTCAAGCCCCATGTTGCAGAAATTACTTAAAAATAAAATCTTTAAAAAAAAAAACAAATATAACTAACCAAAACTGGGCCTACCAATTTTTGAGACTTCATCATGGGAGAGGAGAAAGAGACAGAGATATCAGGGATTTCAAAATATAAAGATGACATAAAGTTCAATGATCTTTTTTTTTTTTTTTAAAGATTTTATTTATTTATTTGAGAGACAGAGAGCATGAGAGGGAGGAGGGTCAGAGGGAGAAGCAGACTCCCCGCCGAGCAGGGAGCCCGATGCGGGACTCGATCCCGGGACTCCAGGATCATGACCTGAGCCGAAGGCAGTCGCCTAACCAACTGAGCCACCCAGGCACCCTCAATGATCTTTTAAGTTTTGAAATATATCCTCTAAAAAGAAAAACAACAACAACAACAACAACAAAACAAAAACCTGTCTTTCATACAATGGATGCTTGAATATTAGTCTATACCAACATAAGTAGGAAGTGGGCAACAGCAGAGGAAAGAAGTAGGGGTGGGAAGTTTGTAATGGAAGAAAAAGTTAATGAGACAGGGAATAGCGAGGGTCTTGAAAATACTGTGGAGAAAATTAAGATCTCTCTATGGGCCAGAAACATATACATTAGAAAAAGATCTAAAAGTTGTTTTCTCAGGGCGCCTGGGTAGCTCAGTTGGTTAAAGGTCCGACTTTTGATTTTTGCTCAGGTCATGATCTCAGAGTCGTGGGATCAAGCCCTGAGTTGGCTCTCGCTCAGCACGGAGTCTGTCCCTCTCCCTCTGCTCCTACCCCCGCTTTGTCTCCCAAATAAATAAATAAATAAAATCCTTATAAAAGTTGATTTCTCACTTCAATACACATATTGAGGCCAAAAAACCTTTTAAATCTCATGTTCTGTTTTTACCTTCACTAAGTTGTTTGTTTTGTTTTTTTTTTAAAGATTTTATTTATTTATTTGACAGAGAGAGAGAGAGAAGGAACACAAGCAGGGGGAACAGCAGAGGGAGAGGGAGAAGCAGGCTTCCCGCAGAGCAAGGAGCCCGATGCGGGGCTCGATCCCGGGACCCGGGGATCATGACCTGAGCCGAAGGCAGACGCTTAACCGACTGAGCCACCCAGGCGCCCCATCACTAAGTTGTTTTAATGCCACTAATGTCTCATCTTGCACCAAACATTTCAACAAAAACACTGCTCAAATACTCAAGGAAAGGTGGATTTTGGATCCCAAGAAAAATCATTTTCTCCTTGGTACTCACTTGGCTCTTCTTTCCTCCTGCATCTGTGGTTTGGTCCGTTGAGCCTTATCTCCCATCCGGGTGCCCTCCAACTTCCCAACCAGGGACAGCACCTCTCCCGTGGGTTCATCCCGGCGGGTCCGGTCAATGAGAGAGCGGTCAGCTTGGAGGACAAGATTCGAGTTCTGAAAAGATCACAATGTTACTCAAGCTCTGACACGAGTAGGGCCACTTCCTGTATCACAGAAATACGACTTGACAATATCATAGTAAGAAATGCAGCAACTAAGTGCACATTCGGAATAAGAGATTTTCCTTAAGATGAAAGAGCGCCACACAACTGCACATGAGGAAAGGGCGATCAAATCAGTTGAACGATCCTTGCTCCTAACACTGCCCGCAATAACCCACACCTGGGAAAAGTGTTGGCACGCTGGGGGTGACACAGAAGGGGGCAGGTATGGCGCCGAGGGGACAGGGAACAAACACTCCTAGCAGAACTCTTAGCCCATCCCGCCCGCCCTAGACCCTAGTGGGCTTATTCATGTCGTCGTGTACCCCCACCTTCGCCCGGATCTGACTTCGTCTCCGCTTTCGTGGTTCACCTGCAGGCCCTCAGACTAAAACTCCCTCCGCCTCCCGCTCCCCAGTGGATTCCCTAGCCTGGGTCCTTCCGCGAGCCCACACGCACCGCCTTGTACTCGTACTGCAGGCTACGGGCGGTCACATCCGCCATGGCAGCGTCTGCTCGGGGATCTCAGAGCGCCGCTCCCCTCACCACACGCTACCAAAAGCCGTTGCCGCTCGCTCCCGCCCGGCCGCAACAACGCAGGATTGACGCACAGGAGAGAGCAAGAGACGTGCCCCCTTCCGCTTCCGGGTCACACGCCGGAAGTGTGGGTGGGGCGTGTCCCGGTGAAAGTGCGGAGCGGACCCGCGGCCTTCTGGGCGGGGTGGGCGGGGCCGAGACCCCCGGGTCCGCGAATCCCTGGATCCCCCACTCGGGTTCCGGCCACCTGCTGCGACTGTAGGCCCACCGCGGATAGGCTTCCACCGTCGCATTGCTTCCAGGACCCCTCACATCGTAGCGAAACGTCCGCCTGCTTAGCCCCCTCTCCCAACCCAAGCGCTTTTCTACCCATTTCTTCCTGACTCTGGCCACCGTCCTGTGAGCTGTGCTGGCGAGGGGTGCTAACTAGCTCCTTTTCCAGTTGAGGAAACGGAAGCACCCAGCGAGCGATTTAAGAGTGTGTGTATGAGAATTACCGATAATCATCTTTTGGGTTTCAATTCTGTATTTAACAATTGAAAGAAAACTCTTGTCTCCCACCTGTTCACCTAAAACCCATGCGTGTCAACAAGACCCTGTTCTGGGCCGGCCGGGGCCTCCTATTTGCACCCAAATGCTTGTCTCATTCCTTCGCAGAGCCCAGGCAGCTGCCCTCTTGGCAGGACCAGCTCCCTGAAGGCAGTGACTTAATTTCTTCCTCAGCAGCAAAGGCCCCGGGTCCAGGAGGCACCGCTGCCTTCCCACCCCAATCAACCAACCAGTTCTCACCTATGGAATGGCAACTCAGAGCTGAGCGGTTACCTCACTTAGAGCCTGTTGGCTTTTGAAAGAGGAACGAAAGGGAAGATATGTATTAAGCCAAAGGAATTCATCCTCTGTAGCAGTCTCTGGGCCAAATTTGACCTGCAGGGGTATTTTGTTTGGCTGTCTATTGACTCCTTACTTAAAAATTGGGATAGTTCTTGGAAAATCTGGACTTTTAGCATCTATGGAGAAATCAGAACGCTGGCCACATGAGACCCTCATTCCTACATGGCCTTCTTGCCCAGTGCTAATCAGCAACTTGCTGTTCTTAGAGGATACACATGCTCCTCCCACTGCTCCTGTTTTCTCATACCTGGCCCCTGTAGGCATGGAGTTTGCAGCCCTGACTGTGTTTTTGTCTAACTGGGCCTTCCAAGAGACAGTCAAGTCCTTGTGGCAGCTCTGCTCTTCAGTGGCTTTGTGACTTTGAGGTAGCTAGCTAGCTACCTGGTCTCTCTGGGTGAGCACCATTTTGTCATCCTTAAAATTGAAGCAGTAAAACTTCCCCCCATGTGTGTTGTGATTAAATGAGGTAGTGTGTTTAAAAGCACCAGTGAATTGTCTGACTCAAGGTGGGGGCTCACTGAAGGTTATTTGAATCTGAATCCTCAAGACTGACTTTTATTTTATGGCCATCCTGTGGTTCACCCACTTGACACAAAAGAACCTGAAAAATATTTCAGGGATTCTGCTCTGCGTTTCTAGAGGAGTAGTATTCATGTTCACAGTCAAGCCTGGGCTGTGGGCAAATCCGTGAAGCAGAGGAGGTATGGGGAATGACTACTCATGGGAACAAGTTTTCTCATTGGGGTGATGGAAATGTTTTAGAGTTAGATTATGGGGATAGGTGCACAACTCTGAATGCAGATTAAAAATCGCTGAATCATACATCTTATTCCTTTTAAGATTTTATTTATTTATTTTACAGAGAGAATGAGAGAGCACAAGCAGGGGGAGCAGCAGGAGAAGCAGGCTCCTCACCAAGCAGGGAGACTGATGCGGGGCCTGATCCCAGGACCCTGGGACCACAACTTGAGCGAAAGGCAGACGCTCAACCATCTGAGCCACCCAGGCACCCCTTGTTTTTCGTTTTTGTTTTTTTACTATTAACAGGATTATCCCCAGGAAGCTGAAGGACCCGAAGCACCCTGACAAGCACAGACCCTTGGTGGGGGGCGTTCATTACCACGTTGGATTCAGCTTTAATTTTCATCCAGTCTATGTGTGCCCATTGGGCTGCCTCTCTCCAGAGATTGAGAATTCAATATTCCCTACTGTCAGGCCTGGACACAAGGTTACCTAGCCTCTTGGGCCCTGCATTCCTGTACCTTAAGATCTGTCACTTCATTTAGTAACCTCTCAAATATTATATGTGCACTGAACTTTGTGAGCACTTTTAGGGACTCAGAGAAAAACGAGACGCAGTTAGAACCTTTGAGAAGTTATAGTCTTGGAGAAATGAAACGTACCATTTTGCACACATATATGTGCAATTTAATAGCTAGGTGGGGGGTGTCTGGGTGGCTCAGTTGGTTAAGCGTCCAACTCTTGGTTTCGGCTCAGGTCATGATCGCAGGGTTGTGAGGTTGATCCCCACATCAGACTCCATGCTCAGCGGGGAGTCTACTCAAGATTATCTCTCTCCATCTCCCTCTGCACCCCCCACCACTCTCTCTCTCTCTCTCAAATAAATAAACCCTTAAAAAAATTTTTTTAAATAAAAAAAAAAGCTGGTGCACCTGGGTGACTCAGTCGGTTACGTGTCTGCCTTCAGTCATGATCCTGGGGTCCTGGGATCAAGCCCAGCATAGGGCTCTCTGCTCAGCAGAGAGCCTGCTTCTCCCTCTCCCTCTACCTGCAGCTCCCCCTGCTTTTGCTCTCTCGGTCTCTCTCTCTCTGTCTCTCTCTCTCTCTGTCTCTCTGTCAAATAAATAAATAAAATCTTTTTAAAAATAAAATAAATTTTTAAAAAACTGTAAGATACCAAAAAAGGAAAATTCCGTATGTTCCCATACCTCCTCACCTTCCCCCCTTAACTACAGCCCCCCAGCACTGCCTCTGTCAGAAAGTCTCTCTTTTGTGTCCCGCCCGCTGCTCCATTGCAGGGTATTCAGTAAACTTCTAGCTCCTTAAAAACAAACAAACAAACAAAAAACCCAAAAAACAAAAACAAACAAAAAAAACTGTGCAGTAAGCGCCACAAGGGGGCGCTGAGGGAGATCAGAGAAGTCACTTGATTCAGGGGTATGAACAAGAGTTCACAGTCGTAAAGGATGGCTAGGATTTCAGAAGAGGCAAGGAGTGGGGGAGATTTCAAGGGAATAGAGAAGAAGCAAAGTATGAACGTGGGAAGACAAAGACATGTCCTAGGAACTGTTAGGAACTCCAGTTGAGGGAAGGGCAAATGTAAGGAATGGAACAATGTAATATAATTTGGATAGATAAAATTTAGAATCTCTTGAAAACATAATGCCATTGTAAAGAGTTTTTACTTTATTCTAGGAGACCATAGGAAGCCATACAGATTTCTGGGGGGGGGGGGGGGCTGTTTGTTTTTTGCAGCTTTATAGCAGGTGTTTGATTAGAGGGAATAACATCTAGATTAAGCAAAAACTTACTATTTATCACATGGCAAGCATTTTCAAAGTACCACTTTGGCATACATGGTCTCATTTAACCCCCATAAAGCCCTATTAAATATATTTCCCCCATTTTAGCAATGAAGAAATCGAGGCCCAGAGAAGATAACTGACTTGCCTGACCTCACCTACCTCAAAGCCAGGCTGTCTCATTCCAGACCTTCTGTATAGGGGCTTCCTCACAGAGCTGGGCAGGAGGAAGGTGATTCCCATAGTGCTAGGTAAGGTGTAGGTGAGAGAGTGGGGTGTAGGGGGTACTAGAGGCAGAGAGTACAGCTGGGAGGCTATTGAAGGAGGCAGAGCAAGAGATGAGGTGTGCCTGATAGGGATGCCACAGGCAGGGGGAATGAAATGTTAGAAAGGTGAGCGAAATTCAAAGGGACTTGGTGATTGTCTCTAGTGTGTCCAGGAAGCCCTTAGGTCGCCGGAACTCTTGGGGTTGGATAAGAGGAGTGCTGGGTCACCAAAAAGCCCCTGGTAACTTGCGTACCAGGTGGTGAAATGCCTCCTGATCTAGGATTGAACATTCACATTCTGGGGTTCGAGGGAGGCTGAATTGAATGACCCCAGTAAACACCATGTCCTCCATGGAGAAGGGATTCAGTAGATGGTAGTTTCCTCTCCATTAGCCTAGAACATCAGATCACCCAGTCATGCACACTTTTGAACTACTCCATTCCTTTACTTCTTCATTTAGCAAAATTGTATTGTCTCCATGCCAGTCATCACACTAGGTTCCAGGGCTGCACCAGCAAACAAAACATTCTATGCAAATGAATGTTTAAGATTTAACCAGGTCGTGACAAAATTGATTTTCTAATTAATTCATCTGGTGTAGGTCTCTAACAGGCTTTGCTCCCTTTCGGGTCTTTGCCGTCGGGAGCAAAGCCCTTGTATTAACCAAGAGGCAGTTTGATGTAGTGGTTAAAAGCATGGACTCTTGTGTCAGGCTGCTGGGGGGCAAATCTCAGCTTCACTCCTTCCTAGCTGTGCATTCTTACGTCAGTTCTTAGTGCCTCAGGTGCACCCCCTGTTGAACTGAGATAGTTTTACCCACTCCTGAGGAGTGCTGGGCACCTAGAACTCCGCCAGGAAATAAGAGTAAGGGTAAAGGACTGTCCAACAGAGCTGTGTTTCTCAAGAGCGTTTATGAAATACTTTGTGTCTAGAGGCAGTCTGTGATTGAACACAGGAAAACTGTCTCATTCCTTGTCATACCCTTGCTTTCTTATTATAAATGGTCTTACCTGATGGCCCTTCCACCCAAAACTTCGTTCTGAATGGCTGCTGGCTCTTCTCCGAACTCCAGCCCTCACGTGGAAGATGACCGTTCGCCAGGACCAGGCGTCTCCAGTAGCATGGCTGTAGGCTGGCTGAATGTTGTGTACTGGGGCTACAGTGTGAGGCTAAGTATGTCACCTCACTGGGTGACTGATTTGCAGGGCCTCCTGAGAACTCATTTTGGGGTGCAAGTTGCCATAGGCTTGTTGAGAAATGAAATAACGCCCTAACTATATGAGGTAGACTCCTTGTAAGGCCAGTCACACATCAAGGTGTGGCTCATACTGGTTCTGTGATGGATCCGTTCCTAACGAGGCAGCTGGTGGCTTGAGGTTTCAAGGACTGGCTTCTGCCACAGATGGGGGACAGACGGTTGTACCAAGATGAGTCTCCTCCTTGTACTGGGCAGCTCCTCTGTTAGGCTTCCCCCTCCCTACTATCCCATTCCCTCCAGTTTCCATTGCAGAATAGAGCTTTTAAAAGAAAAAACAGGGGCACCTGGCTGCTTCGGTAGGAAGAACATGCAACTCTTGATCTCGGGGGTGTGAGTTTGAGCCCCATTTGGGCGTAGAGATTACTTAAATAAACTTTAAAATAAAGAAAGAAACAAAGAAAAAAAGAGAAAGAGCAAACAGGCCATATCTGCACTGCGTCTCACCACACCCCTGCCCACCTTCCTCTCTGGGCCCTGATTTTCTTTCCTCTTGACAGTTCCAACTCTCTGACCGTTAATCTCCCCAAGCTGCAGACTGCCAGCGGGGACGAAATCCAAATCCCAAGCCCCAGTGATTTTTTCCTGAGGCACTGTAGCCTTCTTAACTGTGTACCCAACCAACTTTTTAAAAAGCCAACGAGCATGGACCCAGCACTTGTCATGCACTTGTGACTGGGCCAGGTGAAAGGAGGGTCACCACATGTGAGCTCTTCTCAGGGGCAGATACCAGCAGCTGGGGCAGGCTGAGTGAAGGCTTAGAATGCTAATTCCTGCCAGAGACCAAGGTGCCAAGGAAATAGGAAGAGAAAGCATACACCAGTGTGCCTATCACACCAGTACCTCAGGAGCCCCTTGGGGGTCCTCTGCAATTGGTCTTCTCCCCTCTCCCCACCAGAGATAACCACTTCCCTGACTTTTTTTTTTATTAGCCAGGCCCTTGCTTTTCTTCATAGTCTTACTACTTATGTATGGTCTCGAAACAACATATTGCTCAGTTTTGAAAAAATGAGTAGCAAGCACAATACCCTGCCATGCAAAGAGAGGGCAATATGGTTCCAATAGATAGAGGCAGCAGAAGGTCAAAGCAGAATGCCTGCATCAGAGGCTGGCCTCAGTTCCCCTGAGCGTCTGGGGCTACTGCAGGCCGTGGGCGGGTGAGGCCACAAAGGAGGCCTGGAAGCACAGGGTTCGGGGCAGTTGGGCATCTAGCAGGGTCGTGGTATGGACAGGTACAGCTTCTTGGAAAGCGGTACATGTGAGGGGTTTTCGTTGTCACTATTTATTTTATTTTTTAGAGATTTTATTTATTAATTTGACAGAGATAGAGAGAGAGCACAAGTAGGCAGAGTGGCAGGCAGAGGGAGAGGGAGAAGCAGGCTCTCTGCTGAGCAGGGAGCCAGATGTGGGGCTTGATCCCAGGACCCTGAGATCATGACCAGAGCCGAAAGCAGCCGCTTTACCAACTGAGCCACCCAGGTGCCCCTGTTGTCATTTTTTAAAACTCTGCATGGCCCAAACTCTGTCTTTATTCTACTCTCACACTTGTTTAGTAGTTTGGCTAAGTATAAAATTCTAGATTTGGAAACCATTTATCTTCTTGCTTCTAGTGCAATGCTGAGAAGGCTGACACCCTGCTTCCTGATCCTGTGTGTGTGACTTGTTTCTGTCCTGAGTGTTCTGAAACTTTATGATAAAGTACCTTGGTGTCAGTTCATTTCCATCCATGTGCTGGACACTCAGTCTCACTCTGAAAACTCATGTCCTCCAGCTACCGGATACAGGCTTTATTCCTTCCTCGGCATGATTTCCTCCTCTCCATTTTCTCTGTTCTTTTTGGGCCCCCTGATTGTCCTATGTGGGACCTACTTGGCAACCCTTATAATTTCTCTCCACCCTTTTCTAGCCCTTGGCATTTTCACTCTAATCTGGGGAGATTTCTTCTGTTTTACCCTTCAGTCTCTATAGCACCCGCCATGCTTGTACATTCCCCCACTCCACACCTTTGCTCCTTTGTCAGCCAAGAACACCTGCGGCCAGTCTTGACCCTTCCAAGGCAGATGGGCCACCACCTCTTCCTCAAGGCCTCCCTGGTCTCACCTTCAGAGTCAGTTGAACATTTACCAGCTACTCACTGAAAATAGGTGAACAAATATAAATAAATACTATTTCAAACAAAAATAGTAAGGAAGGATTCTAGAATCCTTAGTTATGAGACCTCCCCTGTGCTGGCTGTGAAGTAATCATCCTTCAGCTCCAAACCCACCTTCTATTCTGGGCCACCCTGCACACCACATTTCTGCTCTGCCAGCCGCTCCCAGTTAGGTTACGCCAAGGGGAGGCACATGAAGGAGACTGCAGGGCTGGAGAAAAAAGCACTTGCTCCCACTTGTCCGCTTCCCGAGCCTGTGAGCGCACCCCAGCGGCGCTGCTTCGTATGGGCGGGGGCAGTTCCTTCCCACAGGGGCAGTTTGCAGAGCTTCCAGCGTGCGCGTGCGCAGAACCAGCTACACCCTGTCCCTCGTCAGACGCCAGCACCAGCTGAGCAGCACGCCTCCTCTGGGGGCAGTTTCTGCACTGCAGAGCCCTCTTGAAGTCTTTTTGATGTTTTGCTCTTGGTTCCTTTTGTTTTCCCGCCCTGGTGTGGTTGCTTCCCGCGGTTACTACTTGATACTTGAGACGCCCTACACACCTAGTCAATAGTTCTTTGTAATAAGTTCTTGGTTCGTGTTACAGGTTTGTCTCCTGACTAGACGACTCTCACTGTTACAACTCCCACCTTTATTTTACAGAAACTCTCATCTTTATCTTTTTTTTTTTTTAATTTATTGAGAAAGAGAATGAGAGAGAGCATGAGAGTGGGGAGAGTCAGAGGGAGAAGCAGACTCCCTGCTGAGCAGGGAGCCCGACGTGGGACTCGATGTGGAACTCGATCCCGGGACTCCACAATCATGACCCGAGCCGAACGAAGGCTGTCGCTTAAACAGAGCCACCCAGGCGCCCCTCTCATCTTTATCTTAAAGGAGGTGATGGAGACAGAGGGACACTTTTAAGGCAATATCCTGAATTCAGTGCTCTTGTTTATCCATAAGAATAGGAGATGGTTTCCCGAACGGGGCTTCCATTTTGACAAAGTGATAGTTCTCTCCTGTTTTTGCCAAGGACATCTATGGGTGAACCTGAGCATTTCAGCCCCCAGTGGCTTCATTTCTTTTCCCACACTGGCCAAATTTCTTCCTGGCACAGGGGGACTTTTCACCTTTAGGTCTTCAGGTGCCCACTCTCCTCCAATTACATTTTTTGTGTCCTGATCGCTCCTTCAGCAGGAAGAGGGAGGGCACCTCTGATTCCTTAGCGTTTCCTTCCAGGGAATGGCCTCCCTGTTCTCTGGTTCTGCAGTATTTTTAATTCCTAAGGAACTGTCACCAGATTTCACGTTGGAAAACCCAGTTGTAAATGAATCCCACTCATCCTTATCCAGGGAAAATGATCTCTAATGTTACGGGAAAGATTTGTTATGAAAAAGTCCTCTGTACTTGGATTCAGAAGATCTGGAACAGCTTGCTCCCAGAGCTTCCTGATAAGCAGGGAAATTTGGGAAACTGTTCTATTTCCTTCCTGGGGAAATAAAAAAAAATCTTGTTTAGCAGAGCTCCAGAAGGGAACTTTCCAGTCAGCCATCCCCAAAGGACAAAGGAAATTTATCTTCATTAGAAATTCAACCACCTCCACCACCCACTGCAGCTCCACACAGTCCGAATTATCATTGCAGAGACGGGGCAGGGACAACATAAACAAGAGAAACTTAATCCGGAATGAACAATGTTGAGATATCAACCCACTGAGGCTCTATACAGCCTATGACAGAGATACAAATGCAATACTGTCCCGTTTAATCTGACAAAGGTTTTTCTTTTCATCCCTGATTTGAGGATATGCTCATGTGGAAATCTTACAAAGGTATGCAAATGAAACCACCACCTTTTCTTTCATAAATCATTCTTATCCAAAAGAATAAAATGTGATGAACTCAGGACTGTTGGAAGAATCCAAGGCAATTTGGTGACAGTGGAACCCAGAGAGGAGCACTCTGCTTCTCTAGTCAGATACGAACAGTGCATCTGGGATACCCGATGAGCACATGAGCAAATGGGCTCTGCTTTGCTCTACTGAACAGAATCATCCCTGGCAAACAGGACGAGAGAGAAGCGTGCTGCACTAAGAGAGGGCACGGGCTTGGCTAGTCGCACTCCCAGGAGTAAGAGCAGAGCAGGGGGACGGCACTCACCTGGCATGGGGAAAGGTGTGGGAGGCTTCATCCCCAGCAGGACAGGTATGGATCCTCACTCAGCATCACCCCCTTTTCCATTAAAGCATGTTCACAAGTCTACCCTCTCAATATAGCAGAGCAGGTAACATTTTGGGCACAATTGGGGAAGCACACTGTGGGGTGTGTGTTTTGTTTTGTGCAAGTTTTTGGCTTAGAAGCAAGTTCTTTATTATCAAGAGTTATCTCCAATTATATACTTCACTGCCTCTGATCCAAGATCTCTGTTTACCTAAAGAAGGGTGACAGGGTGCTCTAGCAGAGACCCACGACCTGCCAAGGATAGAATTACTTGGATCAACATCTACAAGCAGAGCCTATGATCCGAGCAGCATATAGCACAGTAGCTAAGAATGAAGACTTTAGAAGCATATTACTTGGTTCAAGGTCAGTCTCTGACGGCTGTCTGCCCTTAGGCAGTTTCCTTTACCTTGAAGTACCTATTTCTCTCTGTAAAATGGGAGTGATAAAAGTATGTTCCTCTCAGAGATGCCAAGAAGGCTAGGTGAAGTAATCCACAGAAGGTACTTAGGAGTCACTTAACAAAGGTTAGCAATTTTTACTACCATCACTCTCCAGCAGAATTCATAGGCCCAAGGGACCCAATCTGGAAATCTGACCTCCAGCCAGTGGTTCATCTCTCCTCTACTCTGCTACAAGACAAATCCTCTCAGCCCTTAAGTGTTTCCTGCCTTTACTGACATGTGGCTATCATCTAGCTAACAAGACTACATCCCCCCTTAAGGGAAAGGACCAGCTCTAACTTATCTAGAACGTACTCAAATATTTTGTCATGCGTTGTCATTCAGAATGATTTTATTTTAAGGATACACAATATATATACATTTGTAAGTGCACATATGATGTATTTTATGTACATGGCTTAGATAGCTGTTTAAAGACAACCAGTGCCTACTGGGAAATTATTTTCCACAAAAGTGTGGAAAACAACAAAGGTCAACTTAGGAGACAAAAATTAGACATGGATACAAAGTAGGGATATAGGTTTTCCTAATCAAGAACAGTATCCTCACCAGCTCCTCCCTGCCAGGTGGTCACCCCAGGGCAGAAAACTTTAATCACAGACGGAGCTTCAGGGTGCTGGTGCCCAGAGTGTGAGGGCGAAAAGGAAAAGAGCGACAGACAAAGCAGCTGGTGCTTTGGTAGTGGGCTACAGCTTTGCCCCCCGCCCGCCGCACGGCAGCACCCAGACCGGACACGTCCTGGTCACTGAAGAAGCGATGAGCCCCCTTCTGCCAACTTTTCTCGGGCAAATTCAATCCCCTTGCCTCACCAGAATGTCGGAAAGGTCCTTGGTTCCTTCCAGCTTTAGATTCTGAAGGAAGACCAAACACATGAACTTCAGCATACTGAAAATACAAGAATCATAATACAGATTCTAATCAAGGTAACAGGGGAGTGACTATAAAGAATGAACTTTGCCCCAGGACTGTAAGTAAAATTATGTAAGAGCAAATCTAATTTGCATGATAAAGCTAATTCCAAATCCTTGCCAACTGCAGGGGAAAAAAGCAAAAAGCAAGACTTCCTCGGCCCTGGGTCCGGAAGCAACCTCTCTCTGTAAAGGGCCCAAGAGCGAAGCTCTGTGCTCTGGCAGGAGCTAAGAGAAGTGGATGGCCACCAGGAGACACAATACGTGCCTGTTAACCGCGTCCATGCGTGGCCTTCCCCAGGCCCTCCCCATCACTGCCCATCGCCTCAGCCCTGGGGATGGCCACGACAGCGCCCTTTCTCTCCCACCTACGCAGGCCTTTCCCTACCTCGCAGCTCTTCCCCACCTAACACCCCCACTCCCACCCCGTGAATTCCCCACCAGTCCGGTCACTTGTTTCCCTCAGGATCAACGACTAAGCTCGCCACCAGCACGCTGCCCCCTCACTGGGCTCCGGAGGCAGGCACGAGGCGCGGGCACTCAGCGACTGCCCTACCCTTGCTGGTGCACCTTCCTGCACTGCTAACGAGGGAAAGCTGAAACCACAACCCCCCCAAGTGTGGCTTCTGCGGCCTGGGTTCCAAGTGGGTTCGGCCTGGCTAATCAGCTGCACCATGCAGCCCCGCGTCCATCACCACGTCCCAAGCACTTCCCAGGGGAGCTCATTACCAGAGTGGCCGCCGAAGAGTCCAGATGGGAGTGAAGGACCGTGAGAAAGGCCACAAAAAGAGTCATGTTCTCGTATTAAGTATTATGAGATTTCTCTTGGTGGCTCTAAGCTCTGAGTTACCACAGATCCCTGTAGATGATCATGGTCGTTGACACGGCCAGTGGTACCAGCCAAATTTTCTCAAATAGCCCAAAGCCAAGCCCCAGTAATGGCCTCAGTGCTGAGCCCAGTGGTTCCCGGTCTGGAGCATCTCCCCATCCTTCAAACGCTGAGCGCTCTGGGCCCTAAAGACACACTTGATCACAGCAAAATGAACAACACCGGCCCCACTGCTGGGGGAAGCAGAGCTGTGCTGGAGCCAGAGCATTATGGGCCCCAGCGAGGCCACAAAGTCATTAATGCTTTTTAGCAGGGTTTCCTCGGCCCCAGTCTACTTGAGAACCAGTGAGGACCACAGAGCTGCTCTCTCACCGGGGAGAGGCAGGTTTCTGTGGAGACACATAGCCCAGGGCAACACTGATTCTCAGACTGGTGCAATTGAGTGAAGTCAGTAATTCTGAATCTGGACTCAAGATAAGGGTTTCTGAGCTTCGGAGACACCCATGCTTTCAGAGCCTGTGTGTGCTAGGAGAACACACCCAGTGGGAGAGCTCACCAGCACCTACGTCCATAAAGATGGTGTGAGGTTCCAGGCCATCAGGCAGTCACACTTCGGAATGTCAGACAGATGGATGGCTTGTGTGCCCTCCTCCTCTGATGGGGAATCCTCCTCAGAGCCACTTGTGGATTTCTTGTCAGGATGGTAACATTACCTTTTTATTCGTTTTTTTCTCCTAGTTATTTTTCCTTCATGTGATTTGCTTCTGACATCAGGTAACTTAGGCTGCGTCAGGAATGACACGGAGGCGTTCTCACTGCCATCTCCCACCACCACGGGTGGGACTGCATGGCCCCCAGCCTTGTGTTCGTGACTTCTGACCTGGACACACGGTCTCTCCAGTCAACCGTTGGTGCTTCCTGCCTTCCACCCAGCAGCCATGTGAGTTCAGTGCTCCTGGATCACAGCCACCCAGAGTGGCTCTGATGCACAAGGGTTCCCTGACAGGGCCGGAGTTGGGCTGTTCTGCTCATGCCCCAACTGAGAATGCCCAGGCCTGGTGGTCGGCCCCGTGGCCAGACACACGCAGCACTTGTCCTGGCTCACTGGCTCTTTCACGTCGCTTCCCTACCCAAAATCAAAAACTAGCTTCTGCCAAATGGACACTGTCTTCTTCCTCAGTGAGGTCACGAGCTTAGAAGAAGGGGTCCCTGACTCGCAGTGGCAGGTCTGCTGGGAAAGGCTGACAGCTGAGCTACACAGGCCGTCCTACACGGGGCCCTCTCTCCTCTGGGCCTGGCAGTCAGTCCAAGCAAAGCCAGACCTGGGACACAGAGCCGACCGTCACCGCATCACCTTCACCATGAGGCCAGAGGTCAGACACGGACACACGGGAAATCCCGGGCACTTCTACAGCACCCCGTTTGCGCTAGCATTCCAGTACAATCCGATCAACCTGCTCAAACCACACTTCAGTGTTCAGACAGGTGCCACACTCTAAGAGCCCCTCTCAGCTCGGGCAGGGGGAGGTCAGAATCCACACCAGTGGTGCACGAGAGCGGCGAGGCCTAGTGACGCTCTACTTCAGAGCAACGCCTGCGTTAGGGCACACAGAGGATCCCCCACGTGTGGGCTTGTGGCGGCCGCGCTGGGCTGCCTCCTAGGTAGCACCAGCAGACTCTCGACAAGATGGGTCCCTGCCTGTCGCACTGATCACTGCCACAGCAGCTCAGCTCGGCTGCTGAAGCGGCACGCTGTGGAGCCTGAGACACGGTCACAGTTGGCACTTCTCCTGCCTCCCGATGTGACAGGCACGCTGGTCCCAAGCCCTTCGTCACAGCTCTTGGTGGTTGAGCTTGGCTGGCCACTGCCTCCATGTCTTACGACTCCCTCCTCCTGCATCTGTCTTCCTCTCACCCTCCTCTGTCCCCTCTGTTCTCCCTCACGTTTCCATGTGTCTTGACTTCAGCACCGGCAGGATTTGGCCTTGAAAGCCTTTGACACCCAATGATATCAAAGCGCTTTATGTTTTGAAATTGGGAACTGATAGATCACAATTCAGCATTTAAATTTTCCCATTTGGGTCCTTGTCATTATTTTCATTGCTATTCATACCCAATGGCCTTTTTCTTTTTAATTATTATTATTTTTTTAATTTTTATTTATTTATTTGACAGAGAGAGACACAGCGAGAGAAGGAACACAAGCAGGGGGAGTGGGAGAGGGAGAAGCAGGCTTCCCACCAAGCAGGGAGCCCGATGCGGGGCTCGATCCCAGGACCCCAGGATCATGACCTGAGCCAAAGGCAGACGCCTAAAGACTGAGCCACCCAGGCACCCCCCCAGTGGCCTTTTTCTAAGATACTTCTAAGTGCCTGGATATCCTCTGGGGTTAAAAGTACTGCATAAGTCACTTTATTTAAAATGTCCTATGAGGTTGCCCATGAAAGATCTAATAAAGGGTGCCTGGGTGGCTCAGTTGGTTAAGCGACTGCCTTCGGCTCAGGTCATGATCCTGGAGTCCCGGGATCGAGTCCCACATCGGGCTCCCTGCTCAGCGGGGAGTCTGCTTCTCCCTCTGACCCTCCCCCCTCTCATGTGCTCTCTCTCTCAAATAAATAAATAAAATCTAAAAAAAAAAAAAAAAGGAAAGATCTAATAAAAAAAACTCAAACAGGTTGCTACGAATAGAGAATTACTCCCATGCTTACCAAATTTACCTACCTTTTCATTGGCTAAATGTAGGAGACAGGCAAAGGCCAGAGGTATAGAGAGGTTCTGAGCCATGAGAGGAGGCAGGCTGAAAAACAAAGAGGCAAGTATTTAGCTAGGTCACTGTGGTTCTAGGAACAAAGGCTCTTTCAACAACCATCAATACACATGTCCAGTGAATAAACTAATGAGAAACAAAGAAATATTTCAGATGCATTTTATAAGCAGGTTTTTCCAGTTTCTTATTTGGAAATAAAATATCACTTGTTCCATTCCAGCCAATGGTGCAGAAAAATGCCTTTTTAAAATTGGTCTATATTAACTCATTTATCAATGCAAAGAAGAAACAGAAAAACTGCCCCAAATATTAAAACAGCAGACTGTGTAAGGGTCTGTCACACTAGCAGCTCAGGCTAGAGCACTCTCAGCTGGGGCTCAGAGCAAGGGGTGGCGAGCCCCCTGCATTCCTGGCACGTACCTCTTCTGCAAGTCCTTTGTGAGCCCGCTGAGCATCTTCTCATCAGCCACCTTCACCGGATCCTCTTCTTTGCCAGTTTCACTGTGGTTTGTCTAACAGAAGAAGGATATTGACAATTCAGACATTGAGAGTCAGTTTACTTTTGAGAAAGCAACATAAATTTCCAAGTTCTATCTCTGAAAAGTTGACATCTGAATGAAACCAAAACATTTTCTAAGTTACATCTTGAAGGGGACCCATGCCTCAGCCCTGGACCATGATACTGACTACCAAGTTATGGTAAATGTGGATGTCAATGGCTAGTATAATCCCAGTAAAGGAAAAATTGCAAAGAGGCTTCTAGGTTCCTCTGAAGAAAAAAAAATACAAAATAACAAAAGCCATGATCATTTATAGCTTCAACTGGACTACACAACCAAGGGCAGCACAGAATCCATAATCTATCAGGCAAGCAGTTATCAAAGGATATCGTGTTTGGTATTTGCATTAAAATAACCCAGAATGTGTACATGATGAGAGGGGTGGGGTGACAGGATAGGATGGGTGACAGTTTAGATAAAAGTCATACTTAATTGGAAGTAGGTATTCACTATACTATACCCTCTCTACTTGGAATATGTTTGAATATTTTCCTTCTTTTTTTTTTAAAGAGTTATTTATTTGAGAGAGAGAGCGCATGCATGAGTGGGAAGAGGGGCAGAGAGAGACAGAGAGACTCCTCAAGCAGACTCCCCACTGAGGGTAGAGCCTGACGCGGGGCTCGATCCCGGGACCCTGAGACCATGGCCTGAGCCAAAATTAAGAGTCAGATGCTTAACCAACTGAGCCACCCAGGTGCCCTGTATGAATATTTTCATGATAGAAAACTTTTTTAAAAAAAGAATAAATCCTTCATTAACCAGAATCCCTGGAGAACAAGGTATTATCAGTCATTTAAATTCCAAGTTTAAGTAGAACCCCTTTCCTACCTCTAAAAAAGCACATTTCTCTTACATTTGTATACTATTCAGTTTTAGTTGATAAAACCCTATGAATATGACTGAAGCTTTATCTGATATCCATGACTACACAGCTCAGGGTCCTCAATCAAATCATGATTTTAACTTCTCAGCCAGCAGGAGGAGGTTTAAAAGAACAGGTTGAGTTTGGAAAGCTCAGAACACTGCCTGAGCAGAAGAGGTCCAGAGGAGAGGATGGAAGGATTCTGGTTAACTGAGAGTTCCATTTAGTTGGAAAGAGTTAGTCAACGTTTCACCTTGTTCTGAAGGAGAAAGAGACAATTTGACAGCAAAATTTTTTTTTTTTTTTTACTACTTTTCTACTTCGAAGACGTATCCCTATTAGATCAAAGGGCTCAAACATTTCACGGCATGTGAGATGTTAGAATTTGCTTTCTAAAAGAGTCATTCATCAACCTAAATTGCACCAGCTGTGAATATGTACTCCAAATTTTTCCTCAACTCCGTTTAATTAATTGCTAAAGCTATTTTAAAGCAGCATAAAATGCTTTGATTTCTATTTTGTGATTACCAGCAAGGCTGAATAACGTCCCATGCACTAGTTTACCATCTGTATCACCTTTTGTTCATATACTTGGTTCATTTCGCTTTCAGAGGGGTGAGATCTTCCTTGTATTTCTGAATGAATGCTTTCTGTATTTGCCCTATTGATCTTGGAGCCTAAACCATGAGCCATTCCCCTCCCACATGCTGGGCACCTAGAGAGTGAGCAGAACATGTTACCTCTGTGTCGGCTTGCTTGGAGGACTTTGTCAGCAAACTCCACATGCTCTGTTTCAACTTCTTCATGTCCATCCTTTTGGCAGTCTTGGCATAATGAATTTCAATTTTATTTACCTGAAATAGATATGTGACAAAGTAAAATTAAGCAAAATAAAGAAGCATTTACCACCAACCCATTGTAAAATCAAAAGTCTGGAGTTCAAATAAAGAATCTGGTTTAGTTTGATCAACAGAGTTACAGAGCTTCCTTTGGATATACCAAAACATAGTCCCTCATTTCAATCTAATTTCTTGTTGATCAACTGCAATCTACATTAAGACTAACCTGGAATTCCAGTGTAAAAGGGATAGGTCAAATATATATGAAATCACCAAGCCGGTCATCTGGTATGGGACAGACAGATGCTTAATGCATCATCATTTCATATGAACTGAATCTGGCCAAGATCTATTTATTTCCTTCCTTCCTTCCTTCCTCCCTCCCTCCCTCCTTCCCTTTCTTTTTTTTTGAAATATTTTATTTTTAAATAGAGCACTCTACACCCCACATGGGGCTTGAATGCACAACCCCGACATCAAGAGTCTCATGCTTCATGGACCGAGTCAGCCAGGCGCCCCTGGCCAAGGTTTTCCAGAGCCAAATAGCTTGCCTCACCCAAACAGCACAGAAACTGATTTTCCCTGCCTGCAACCTTCATTCACATACTTTACCACTTGCCTCTAGTCATATGGTTTATTACCATCTATCTAAAGAGATGGCTAGTTCCATACAAACTTAATTAGCCATCAGCTCATTCTCAACATGGCCCTATTTAAAAGTCAGCCACTTGGAGAGCAACAGGTTAAAATTGAGAAAGAAAAAAAAAAAAAAATCAAGTCCAGACCAATGTGATTCTCATATAGGAGGAAAATTAAATAGTTCTCAGGCAAACAATCTAACATAATTCTTGGCTTTCACCTTTACCTTCTGAGGCTCAGCTACCAGATTTGACTCCCCATAAGTGGTGATGTCCAATCCTTGGACTTCAGGCACGTCACCATTCTCTTGTGCTGTCTTAGGTGGATGGCAGGATGTGAGGTCAAAGGTGCCACCTGGTCCCACAAATAAGTCATCTGACTCTTCATAATCACTGTCAGCAGCCTGGGCAAGGAAACAGTTCTTCAAGTTCAGCAGAAGCTGCCTGAGAGGCTTTGAAGTATCCTTGAAAAAGACTCTGTATTTACACATTAAGAGCAGAGCACCTGAGAGTTCATTACGTGAATCAAGCCTAGGATGGACTCCTAGGTGCCTCCAGTGATCTTTGTGTTATACATAAACTCTATGAAGAAGATATCTGTTAACTAAGACCGCCAGAGCAAGTTAGAAGGAATAATCACAACTGCCAGTGTCCCCTTTGGCTTCTAGCCAATTTAAGATTTCATTTTATGGGACGCATTTCCAAAACACCAGAGATCTGACCCACATGCCTCACCCAATGTGAGCACAAGAGGTGCCAGGGGACCCCAGCTGGCGGCGGGGGTGGGAACCGTGCCTGGGAGCCATGAAAAAGTCATTCTTGGAGCAAGCCCAGCAGGAATGGATCAGATCTCTGGGCTGGGACCCAGGACTTCGGTTTTTGAGCAGGCTCTCTGGGTGATTCTTATACCCCCTGAAAATGTGAGAAGCACTCTCCAAGAGGTCTGGATTTTCACTAAAAGTTCACAACCCAACTCACCTCCAAGGAAGATGATAAGGTGAACAAACTATTCTTCAGTTCTTGTCCCTCTCCCCTCAGGGACACAGAGGAGACCTAGTATTTTTCCCCCTTCTGTTATTTACATTTGCCTCTCATTAGTAGACTCACCAAAGGGATAGTGAGATTATTTAGTCTAAACCAAGATCTAAAGATGGGGAGTGGCTTGTACAAATTCACAACGTAAGAACCAAAATCAGAGCTACAAGCCCAGTCTCCCGAATCTACCCCATCGGCTTTTCCCTTTCAGATCACACCATCTTCACATGTCTACATGTCCTGTCTCCCTAGGCAAAAATAGTAGCTCCTAAAAGCAAGAGGAATATTTTCCTCTGAAATCCCAAAATAAGTGCTTTGTACAGGCTAAAGACATTGATTGGTTTGTTGGAGTATGAACATTTGCTTTCCACATACAGGGCTTGAGGTAAAGCAGGCCTAGGTTTTGGCTGTTTCCTCAGCTTTGCTCCATTTCCTGATGCCTGGGGGGCGGGGTAGGCAGCTGCAACAACCCCCCCCTTCCCCGCCCGGTTTAGAATTTCCTACGGCTTTCCTCCATATAGAGAGAGCAGATAGGGAACAGGAAAGGCTCTTCCACTTACGAGAAAGGACAGAGCTCTTCTCTCCTTTTACCTGTAATCCAGGACAAAAGTTGGAGGTGTCATTAGGGTTGTTGTAATCATAGTCTCCAATTTCTTCATAATGTTCAGTTCCTGCTCTCTGGCCTTGGGCCATCTTAAGTAACTAGAATGAAGGAAAGAACAACTTGCAGAAAGCAATTTCTAGAAAAGCAGCTCTAACCTAGTTTGGATAATAACCTTAGTTCTTATGATCAAGCTCCTAGAATTACAGAATTTTAGAGTTCTAAGGGCCCTGAGAAGTCATCTAATCCTGACAACTTCAGCTGCACAACTCCGTTCTAGAGCAAGCCTCAGGGTAGAAGGGCTTGGAGACTCCATCCATCCCAAATAAACCAGAGCAGCTGGTTTGCAATTATGTCTGCACACAACTTCATTTGAAAAAGGGTTCATTAAAAAAAAAAATTATTATATTAAAAAAAAAGAAAAAGGGTTCATTAAAAACAAAACTGCCTATAGCTATCTGAAAAGAAGTCAACTTGTTGCTGCTCAAACAATTCTGAGAAAACCCACTCACAATTTTTTTTTTTTTTAAAGATTTTATTTATTTATTTGAGAGAGAGACTGAGAGAGAGAGAGCATGAGAGGGGGGCGGGTCGGGAGGGTCAGAGGGAGAAGCAGACTCCCTGCCGAGCAGGAAGCCCGATGCGGGACTCGATCCAGGGACTCCAGGATCATGACCTGAGCCGAAGGCAGTCGCTTAACCAACTGAGCCACCGAGGCGCCCCCCACTCACGATTTTAATTCACAGACAGCTGGTGTCCCATTTCTGGGGCAAACCCTGCTCCCTACATAGCTAAAGGGAGAAACATCCAGCTCTTCTCCCTGTCATTACACCCCCAGGTCCTCGTTCTGCCTTCCAGTGCCTCACAGAACAAGTCTGCCTCCTCTTTTGGGAATGCCTGTGACCACACTCCTTCAGATTATCTGCCGGCCATTAGACCAGTGATTTTTACCTGGGGTGTGTCTCTGGGGTGAAGGAAGTGAAGCTGAAGGTATGTACAGTTTACAAGGCATATTGAATATTTTAATACAACAATATACTCCAAAAGCAGCCAAAAAAAACCGCCCTCACAATGTTTTTGTAATAAAAGTCCAAAAATAATATTCAACGATAGGTATTTATTGACTTAAGAAAAGTCCTCTTTCTTCCACAGTTCCTCATATGACGCCATTTCTAAATCCCTCTCCATTTAGGATACTCTCCTTTAGGCATACTCTAAATTGTCCATAGTCTACAAGAAGTGTTTCAGGAAGGGGACGTGACCCCCTCTGTATCAGCTGGTTGCTACTAGAATCCCCCTATCAGAATATTAAACTAGATGGTTGATCTGTACGGTCTCTGGCCAAACAGTGCTTATTAACCCAGCATTTAATTTCCAGGGTTTCCAGAGTTTAATAGTCATTTTCCCTGTGTAGCTCTGCTGGCAGGACAGGGATCTCCAGCCCCTGCTGCCTGGCTGCCCCACCACACACAGTGACTTTGACCCTGTGGACAATCAGAAGCAGAAGTTCTTGCTTCTATAAGAGATAACTCTAAAAAAACCCAAAAAAACCCAACCACCCCTGGAATGTAATGACCTAATGAATATGCAAATTCCCACCTAAGGCCACAATCTTCAAATGGGGGGAGGGGGGTGGTGGCTTGCGGCCACAGAAAGCAGCTCCAGTCCGGGCAAGGTTTGGTAGAAGCGTCCTACTGTCCTGCTCCTTCTGCCGCAGGGCCCCATTTTCCCATTAGAACACAAAGGGGCTAGCACCTAACCAACACCGACTGCAGCCATCGTTTCTACTACTCTGCAACGTTGCATCTCTTTCTGCATTTTTTAAAAAGATTTTATTTATTTATTTATTTTTATTTATTTGTCAGAGAGAGAGAGAGAGAGAGAACAAGCAGGGGGAGGGGCAAAGGCAGAGGGAGAAGCAGGCTTCCTGCTGAGCAAGGAGCCCGATGTGGGACTCAATCCCAGGACCCTGGGATCATGACCTGAGCCGAAGGCAGACGCTTAACCAACTGAGCCATCCAGGTGCCCCTCTTTCTGCATTTTTAAGAGTATTTCTGTTAAGATGTGGTATATATATACAATGGAATATTATGCAGCCATCAAAAGAAATGAGATCTTGCCATTTGCAATGATGTGGATGGAACTGGAGGGTATTATGTTGAGCGAAATAAGTCAAACAGAGAAAGACATGTATCACATGACCTCACTGATATGAGGAATTCTTAATCGCAGGAAACAAACTGAGGGTTGCTGGAGTGGGGGGGAGGGTGGGAGGGAGGGGGTGACTAGGTAATAGACACTGGGGAGGGTATGTGCTCTGGTAAGCGCTGTGAATTGTGCAAGACTATTGAATCTCAGATCTGTACCTCTGAAACAAATAATGCAATATATGTTAAGAAAAAAAAAAAAAAGAAAAAAAAGGTAGCAGGAGGGGAAGAATGAAGGGGGGGAAATCGGAGGGGTAGACGAACCCTGAGAGACGATGGACTCTGAAAAACAAACTGAGGGTTCTAGAGGGGAGGGCGGTGGGAGGATGGGTTAGCCTGGTGATGGGTATTGAGGAGGGCACATTCTGCATGGAGCACTGGGTGTTATGCACAAAAAATGAATCATGGAACACTACATCTAAAACTAATGATGTAATGTATGGGGATTAACATAAGAATAAAAAAACTTAAAAAAAAAGAATATTTCTGTTAAGTAAACAGTATTGATTAAAAAGAAAAATATATTAGTGTTGGTTTATAAAAACACAATGGGAGATAGTGAATATGGTATACATTATCATTAAGGCCTTGTAGAGAAACAGGCAAAATAAGGAAGAGGAAACTGAAGAGTTTGTGTCTATGACACCACAAGACCAGAACACCCAGGAATGCAAATGAGCAGAAGGTCCAGATAAAATGGAATTTAGCAGGAACCACTGCCTGGTAACCCTGGCAACAGTGACAGGCGCTTGCTGCCAGCATCCCCAGAAGAGGCACAGGCAGAAGAAGTGAACAGCGACTGGGGTCCAGCTCCTGGTGGTCTAGATGCTCATCGGAGCAGAGGAGCCTCGTAGGAGCCCGGGAAGATGGCACAGCATTAGGGAACTCCCTGAAGACTGCATGGTCAGGTGCTTGGCACTCACATTACCCCACAAGTCACAGTGGGGCTCGTGTCTACACCTTGATCATGAGGAAGGCCGTGTGGCCTGGGGAAAGCATCTGGCTAGTGAATCCACAACTTCAATGAGAAAGTGAGAGAATCAAGAAATAACTATCACCATGTCCAACATGTATCACCTCAACGAAAGACTGTTTGTCCCCCCTAGCGTTTCAGCACGGAGCCTCAGCAGTCTCACCAGCTAAAGTATTTCCAAATCTTTAGTGTGCCTCGATCCCATAGCTTTCCCTTTAGCTTTGCTACACCCGTTGCATCTCCCGGTGACTGCCCCTGGCTAACACACACCCCTCCCCGCGTGCTCTCCTTTCCTCGAAGGCACGGGCTGGCAGTCACACTGCCAGCCATCTGATGCCTCCCTTGCTACCAGCATGTTCGACAGTAACAGCCTGGAGAAACGAAGGAGCAGTCTTACCCTGGTGCCTGGTTTGAGATGCAGCTGGACAAGATGATCAGTCTCATAGAGGAAATCTGTGGGAAGAGTGGTGGCTCTCCAATTCTGGTTCTCCAAAGTGGACTTGGCCAGAATAGTAGAAGCCTATTAATTAAAAACAAGTTTTTAGGCATTTTTTTTTTGAGAGAGAGAAACTGAGAGAGCACACGTGAGGGGGGAGTGGGAGAGTGGCAGAGGGAGAGAAAGAGAGAAAGAATCCACACTGACCAGAGAGCCTGTTGCAGGGCTCCATCTCACAACCCTGAGATCATGACCTGAGCCAAAATCGAGAGTCAGATGCCTAACTGACTGAACCACCCAGGTGCCCCTAGGCATCTTTAATAAGAATGGTCAAAACATATATATATTTTTAAGTAGCTCGGGAAGGATTTGGGCAGCACTAGTCTGTCAGAGTTCCCCGTCTACGTAAAAGAGTGATTTTGCTAGACATTATTCATATTCTAAACCTGATTCTATCTGCCATTGAGTTTAGGACTATTTCTCGATTCCTCTTGAGTTTGAGGGAGAATGAAACCATCCATTTACTCTAAAACTTAAATTTGTAATGAATTAAAAAAAAATCACATCTGAAAAGAGTGAAAAGAACAATTTAAAAAAGCATAAATGCTAATAAATCTAGCACAAACCTTTGTTTTTTTAAAATACACATCAAAGTCAATATCATCGTCAAAGTCAATTTCAAAATCTTTCTTTATACTCTTCTTTTTGTTCTCTGATTTGGAGGAAGCATCATCTGCAGAAATGAAGACAAATGTCAACACTGTTCACCTCTGTGGACAATACTGTGTACCCATTTTGCAAGATCTTAACCGCAAAAATGTCGGCATTTTTGAGCATAACAGCATTAGGAAAAGCAAACCATACACCTAGTTTCATCCTTAACTTATAATTTGTGGTCTTGCTAACAAAACACAATTAAAAATACACTAATTAATCCCTTCTTCTTTTCAAAGAGAGAATGCAAAACACATAATGCTGGCATGGCCCTTCAGAGTTCTAGAGTCCTGCCTTATAAGCCTGTGGTCATTCCCACGGATGGCCACTGTTCAAAGTCACGTGGATACTGGATGATCATCGACACTATCTCTTAAAGTTCATACTTGGAAGTACATATATTCAAACTTAGAAGTACATACGTTTGAGTCGGGGTCTAAAGCGCCAGTGATCCGGGCCAGCCCACATCGACATGGTACGGGGACTAAAATAGGAATATTCTCCAGGTTTCATGGACAGAAGGGGGCACATGGTCCTAATGTCTCCATCCCCCAGGGGAATCATTTCTTCCCTGTAACACACATGAAATGTTTTTACATGACCAACTGTGTACATGTCAATATACATAACACAATCATGCCATTTACATGCAAAGCAGCATGTGATGAAATTGAAGACTCTACCTACCCACTTCTCCACAGATGAGCAGCATTTCTAAGAGTAAGTTCAATATAAATATTTCGTCTTAATAATTCCTTAGTTTTTACGTCATCAAAGTGCTTTTCTCTTAATTCTATAACATTATGATCATAGCTATACAAGGTTTTAAAGTGCTTCATGAAATGCAAGTTTACTCATTTGAGAGACAAGAAAGAGTGGCAGAGAGAAAGTAAGTTGTTTTTGTTTTGTTTTTAAATTTTATTTATTTATTTGAGAGAAAGAGAGAGCACAAGTGAGAGGGTAGCAGCAGAGGGAGAAGCAGGCTCCCCGCTGAGGAGGGAGGCGCATGCGGGGCTCAATCTCGGGACTCCGGGATCATGACCTGAGCTGAAGGCAGACACTTTAACCGACTGAGCCACCCAGGGACCCTGGAGATAAAGTAAGTTTTTATGTAAGAATGCCAGAGTCGGTAAAATGCCAGAGCTGGGAGTAGGACACAATTCTCTGAATCAGCTTCAAGATCTTTCTTTACACAAAGCTTCCTGCCATACAAGATGATAATCTCTCAGTCTTTCTTTACCATCCTTCCGTAAGCGAGGGCTCCAATAACACTTGTAGTGCCTACGAAAAGTGAACAGATGTTATTCTGATTTGTCCCCTAACTGATTTGGGGGTGGCACTTATAATCTGTTAAGCCACCTAGCTTTATTCTGTGCTGTGTGTGAAGAGTCTAACTGGCCAGTCCAGCATGGTAGTTGGGTTTGGTTTTTCAACCTTTCTGCAATGTCCTAGTATGTGCAGGTAGCTTTCTCCTAAGGCCTGATACGTCACAAAGTATATCAGTGCTGCTATACCGCCCTCTAAAGGTAAAGATAACAAGGAAACCTCAGACGCCGAGCAGCTTTTTATCTACACTGAGCCATATGTATACATCCTCTTTACAACAAGCTTTGTGGAATAAGGTTAAAAAGCTTTAAAAGAGGACTTTGCTTTTATCTACAGAATCTTTACTTTAAAACCAGGAAACTGTATTTGTCTATTTATTGTATAATTAAAATTTAATTTTATTATTTTTTAAAGGTTTTTAAGTAATCCCTCCACCCAACGCGGGACTCGAACTTACAACCCCAAGATCAAGAGTCACATGCTCGGGCGCCTGAGTGGCTCAGTTGGTTAAGCGACTGCCTTCGGCTCAGGTCATGATCCCAGGACTTGTAACGGTGGGGGGAGGGGGGGTCCTTGCTCAGGAGGGAGTCTGCTTCTCCCTCTGCCTGCCACTAACCCTGCTTGTGCTTGTGCGCACGCGCTCTAACAAATAAATAAAATTTAAAAAAGAAAATGCACTAAAAGAGCTCATGATCCCGGAGTCCTGGGATCGAGTCCCACATCAGGCTCCCGGATCAGCGGCGAGCCTTCTTCTCCCTCTGACCCTCTCCCCTCTCATGCTGTTTCTCTCTCTCTCAAATAAATAAATAAATAAAATCTTAAAAAAAAAAAAAAAAAGAGTCACATGCTCTACCAACTGAGCCGGCCAGGCGCCCCTAAAATCTAATTTTAAAAATTAGAAGATATGAAAAAAATTCACATTTCTAGTATGTAGAATGCCTATATGTTACTAAGTAACAATTGTACTGCACTGTGAGCTCCAGAGGGAGAAAGAAGATGGCTTCAGTGGAATCTCTGCTCAATTCTCACAGATACTCTTCTCTTTTGGCAGTCAGGCTGTGAATTTATTGGGAACTTACAGGCAAAGCTATAAAGAGCTTGGCTCCCATTCCCTGAGAATCTCTGGGTCAGGGCGGCACTAAGGCCCTTGAGGCTTGAACTCCAGCCATTTTGTCTTGCAATATACAATGCTATGTGGCAGGTACCCTCTTGGTCCCAACTCCCCAACTCAACAACTAACCTACTTCCCAGTTCCTCAGTTTTCCATCAAACTGCCCCTCCATCAAACTTCTCTAATCCCCTCTGGGGGAACTATTTCTTCTACCTGCCCCTCAACCACAGGGCCCTTCTAAGTTAGCACCAGTTTAGCACATCACATTAATACCTGCAGGTTAAAGGTCTCCTCCCAGCTGGCTCCGTGAACATAGCAGAATGCCTCATTCCTGCATGCATGGAGCAGGCTGTGGTGTGGGCCTGGACCACAGACTAGGTCTTTAACCATAGCAAACACCTGTCCCGCAGACACTGGCTACAGCACACACGGGCCACTGCTGCAGGAAGAAGCAATGCGCCCAAGCTGCCATGGGACATACGGCACTTTGTTAGGCCTGGCCTTGTTAATGTACGGTGCGCGCAGTGGTCCAAGGGTTGTCATCCAGGGACTGGTAACATAGGGCACCCTACAGAACACTGGCATTTATGATTCAGCACTGCCCTACCCCACCTCGACCAAGAGAAGCCCTTAAAGACCTTTCAGTCCAGGGACGCCTGGGTGGCTCAGTCAGTTCAGCGTCTGCCTTCAGCTCAGGTCATGATCTCAGGGTCCTGGGATGGAGCCCCACGTTGGGCTTCTTGCTCAGCAGGGAGTCTGCTTCTCCCTCTGCCTGCCGCTAATCCTGCTTGTGCTTGTGCAAGCATGCGCTCTGACAAATAAATAAAATTTAAAAAAGAAAATGCACTAAAAGAGCTTATCCTCCCAACCTGCCTACCATTTCTCACTTTGTAGAAGACAGAATGGGCACAGGGACAAAACTGCAGGTATATCAATAGTACAGATCAGGAGAGGAAAGGAGGGTGCCAAAGGGCCTCGATGGTAGTTTTGCCTAGAGGTGCCAAATGTTTAGCTGTCAACTTCTATTCAGATGTGAAGAGACATTATCAATCTAGTCATTTCCCACAGGAGCAGACAAGTTATCCTGGACAACTTCTAAGGTTTTACCCCATACTAAACCAGCTTGGCTGTCCCCTGTCCCAGGAATGCGAAATTGTTACAGGCACAGGAGTTAACAGAGGGGCTGTTCACCATGATCTTATGGAATCTCCTACACCCAAGCCTATTTACCACCTTTAGAGGCCCTTGGTGCCACAGGATTATGGGATCCTGCTTCCAAATTGTATTCAAAGTTAAAACAGTACTCATCTCTTAAGTATATATAATAAAGGCCAACAAAGTTCTGATTTTCTTCTAGGTCTACTAGAGTAATAAAAAATTTAAATTGAGGGGCGCCTGGGTGGCTCAGTCGTTAAGCGTCTGCCGTCGGCTCAGGTCATGATCCCGGGGTCCTGGGATCGACTCTCACATCGGGCTCCCTGCTTGGCGGGAAGCCTGCTTCTCCCTCTCTCACCCCCTCTGCTTGTGTTCCCTCTCTCGCTGTGCCTCTGTCAAATAAATAAATAAAAAAATCTTAAAAAAAAAAAAAAAAGGAGTGATAACCAGATATTTAAAAAAAAAAATTTTAATTGCTAAAGACCCAATTCTACCACCTTTCCTCCTGCCCAACATGCTTGGTTTTATCTGCTTATTTAGTTTCCCCTGCTTTGCTTGTCCCTGGTCTGCCGATCTGGTTAGCCCAACACTGCCCAGCCCCTCCTCTTTGCGTGACCTTTCAGGCAGGGGCCACTTTGTTTCTGTAATCAACTTAAGCCTGTTGCTGTCTATACCTGATCTGGAGTGATATAGCCAAAAGCCAGACTACACATCGTGCGGAGAAAGCACGCTCCATGCTACCAAAATGCAAGTGGTAACAACAGCCACCACCGAAGTCGCTACTATATTCCAGGTATTTTTCTCCAGCACTTTACATATCTTAATTTTATCCTTACAAACTCCTGCAATGTCACCAATAGGTGGCTGAGCCACCACCATTCACAGGTGAGTATGATTCCACCGTGAGTCAGAATGGCTCTGCCTGCGAGGACAACGTGGCCAGCACACCAGGCTAGCCAATCTCGGAGATGAAATGAGACTCTCCCAGCAGGAAATCTGTTAAGAACCAATAGAAAGTTCGTCTGGGGGGCGCCTGGGTGGCTCAGTCGTTAAGCGTCTGCCTTTGGCTCAGGTCGTGATCCCGGGGTCCTGGGATCGAGCCCCACATTGGGCTCCCTGCTCAGCAGGAAGCCTGCTTCTCCCTCTCCCACTCCCCCTGCTTGTGTTCCCTCTCTCGCTGTGTCTCTCTGTCAAATAAATAAATAAAATCTTTACAAAAAAAAAAAATAGAAAGTTCGTCTGGGAACCTCTTCCGTGGCCCTGAGAACCTTACGGGCAGCTTTGAGCGTGGCAGGGCTCCTTCCAGCTCCTGAATTCGGTGTGATCCCCGGCGGCACTGTGCTCAGGTTCATCGTTCGCATCAAAGTCGTCCTCCACGGGCCCATCAGGGAAGTCCTCGCAGTCACTCTCCTCTACCTCGGCATTGACGTCAAACACCTGCTCGTTTTTCTTGAACTTGTCTACCAGGGCAGAGACAGACTGGAGAGGACAAAGAGAGGGTCCTCTAGTTCTACCCATCCCTGCAGCCACCCCAGGCACTGCTGGGGTCACAGCCTGCCTGGATGTGCCTTCTCAGCCCTAAGTCCCAGGTTCCAGCTTCTCCTCCCCCCTCCCCTCCCCAGAGTCAAGGTTCTCACAAGAGTAAAGCGCTGAGGAAGTTTATATTGTGCAGCACAGGATGAAGCTGTATTGTCATTAGGCACATTTCATAAAACATGAAACAGGAATCTGCATCCATTAACCAAATGTTTAGAGAAAACAGTTTTCCATGGAGACCATCTATTCTGGAAGTGATAGTAAGTAGGCTAAAGGGGGCCATGCTAAAAATATACAGAGAAAAGCTTTACACATGACAATTTCTCAGGAAACTCTGTGCCAAGGGACTCAACCCCGAAGAGCAGGAAATTCCTTGAGCCTGACAGCAGCCTGAGACCAAAGGCCTGGAATTAACCGTGTTCAAGGGGATAGCTGATTAAAAAAAAATGTGCACCCAGGAAAGACAGGGCTGCCTCACCCTCCATTCCTACCCCCCGGGTTTTAGTCCCTACAGAAGTGCCAAGGGAAATATTTTCTGTACTCCTGGTTAAATAAAAATGATGCCATGGTTTTGGTTCTCACTGGGCAGAACTTGTCTTGGGCCATGTCACTGAAACCACGAGCAGCTGGACAAATGCCCAGAGCCCTCAGAAGTCTAAAAGTTGAACTCACCTCATTATGTGTCTCACTGTCCCATTTCGTGAACTGGAACCCGGCCAGGGAGGGGCAGATCTGGCCGTCCTCCACACACTGCTGCATGGGTGCTGGAGAAGACAGGAGATGGCAGAAGAGTATGGAGGGAGCAACCCCCCACACTCAGAGTGACCAGGGCAGCATGATGGAAAGGCTCAGTCACCCCGTTCTGTGGCAGAGGCTGGCTCGTGGCCAAACTCCAGGTCACAGACTTCTGTCCAGGGAGACAACATATACCCACTCTAGAGGTAGGCTCCACACTGGCACTCCAAGAATTAGTAAAACATTAGGGCAGAGCCTGAAGCACAGACATTTGACTCTGAAATGGACTCCGTGCCCTATGCTGGAGTTGGGAAATCAAAAACCCTTCCTTAAAGTGTACTAACCGCACAACCAATCACGCAGTGTTACTTATTTTAGTCCTAAACTAAACTGGCTACCTCACAGAATTAAGGTCCCAGTTGAGAGCATAAACTTCAAAAAGAGACTGTTAGCACAAATACTTGCACTAAGAATTTAGACAAGAATGGAAAGGAGGAAAGTAGGCTCTGTAACATCTGCGTAGTCCCGCAGGCAGAGAGGGTCAACTTCACGCAACACACGAAAATGACGCACACAAGTGCAGCTCCCGTATTCCGGCGCCTGGCCTTCCCGCCACCCATGGGGGTCACAACATTCTCAGACGATCCCCCAGAGGGGTGTGGAGAGTAGGATGGGAGGGGGAATAAAATCCTTGCCAGGCCAGTAAAAGGGGCTGACAAAAGGACGTATCCAGGGGCGCCTGGGTGGCTCAGTCGGTTAAGTGGCTGCCTTCAGCTCAGGTCATGATCTCAGGGTCCTGGGATGGAGCCCCGCAAGTCTGCTTGCCCCTGTGCCTGCCGCTCCCCCTGCTTATACTCGCTCGCTCTGACAAATAATAAATAAAATCTTTAAAAAAAAAAAAAAAAGGTCCAGTCTCAGACCACCAAGGTAGAGTCTGAAAATAACTCACAATGCCCTCTCCTCCTCCAGATGCCCCGGATTGGCTAACAAATAAGAACAAGGCCTCTCTGGCTCAACAAAAGCCTATGAAAGCCCCTTGCCCAAGTCCAGACTCTGACATTCCTGGCTGGCCCTGGGCCCTAAAACATCACTGTGAGAGCTGACTGCTAACAGGGGCGCGTGAGGGATGTGGCACATACGGACCAAGAGCAGTGGCAAGCGTTAGCTACTGCTGTTAGCCTCCGTGCCGCTGATGGGGACAGAAGGCCGTTTCTCCTAAGGGGATGCCCAGTGTGGCATTCCAGAGGAACCTTCTGGGTAATTTAAACAAGCAACATCATGATGGGCGTATTATGGAACCCATGGTTGTACGGAAACTTCTCTGATGACTGAAATGCTCTGGTGAAGCATTATGTGTACTCACCTTTTAAATCTGTCATTTCCACCCAGCCTAAATCTGGCAGCTCCAGGGGTTCTTCGGTGGACAGAGTCTGCACATCGGAAGGAAAGAGCAGCTCACTTCTATAGTCGTGGCAGTGGAGGGTCGAGAGAAACACCCCTGCTGTGCTGCACTCATCGAATGAGGCCGCCGTCTTCTGAAACATGGGATCGATCTGACCATACAAACAGAGAGAACCGACAAATTACGGGATGCAGCCAAAGCAAACAAAATCTCATTCACTGGACCCTTGCTCATTCACAGCTCTATCTGCTGAACTGAAATATCTCTGCATGTGAAAGAAATAGGGGGAGGGCTTTCTAATTGATCAATAAAATCCCATCCTAGCAGATACCAACTGAAAAGGAAGCCTGTGCGTAGTCAGCTGAATAAATGTGCAGCGTTCAAGTACACAGTAAGTGGGAACGAGCTTCTCCTGTGTCATTCTGTTTATAATCCACATGGACAGTACCCTTCTGCTGGTCTCTTTCCACAAGTCTCTGTTTTCAAATGGTTGAATGCTACCACCACAAATTCTGTGGACTTAAAAAGCCTGTGTGATGGATCTGTTCACAAGATCCCATTATGACTCTGGGCAGAAATATTTGTATATTTGGAGAACACAACCAAGAGATTCAGGGGAAAGACAGGCAGAGTCAGCAGGACTAGATGGATGGGTAAAAGACGGGACAGGCTGTAAGAGGGCCCCACGGCTGGGGGAAGGAGCAGGAGTGGCACAGCCAGGTGATGGCAATCCCAAAAGCAGACCTGGGCACAGTGCACGAGAACAAGGACAGAGCAAGACACAGGCACGTGTGGCAAGAAGGCAGAAGCCACCTGACTCTACCAGTGGCCCTGGGACGGGAAACACATTGGGTATTGGGTTCACAGGTCTCCTTTATTTCTCAGGACATAGCTACTGTGGAGAGAAGGGGCCTCAAGGAGAAAGACAGATGTGGCTTCTGGCTCTTTCCTGGCCCCCTTAGCTCTGAACCTGACCTCACCAGAACTGAGATTCTCCTCTCGCCTTCCCAATAAGCCCGTCTCAGAATCCTTCTAGCCCCAGAGTATCACATACATCACCTCCACGTTCTCCTTGTCTCCTGACCCTCAGGCAGTCAGTTACACAGCCTGGTGGGTCTCCCTCCTAGCACATCTCTACCATCTACCCCTTCCTTCTTCACCCCTGTTGCCACCAATACAACCCACGCCTGAGTTAATCCTTGTCTCTGGTCGCTCCCATTTCCTATCCTAAAAATACTAGTGTTGTTACTCCCATTCCTTTCCTCAAATGCCAACCACAGCACTGGCTTCCCACCTGAAGCCCCACACCCTGAGAGGTCCTGTATGCGTAGTTAGTGAAAACTCAGCATTTCAAAGAGTCAACACAGAAACTGTAACACTAAAATAAAGCTGAGAACACTAAGATAATTGTCCTCACTTTTGTCTAGAATTACATCATGCAATGTGAGAACAATGGTTCTTTCATATAAATTAGATCTCATTGACATTTTTGAGTTATTTGATGGGAAAATGAATTATTGGTGACTGCATAGTTTAGGTAGATGAACCTTTTGTCTTTTTTTTTTTTTTTAAAGATTTTATTTATTTATTTGAGAGAGAATGAGAGAGAGCACATGAGAGGGGGGAGGGTCAGAGGGAGAAGCAGACTCCCTGCCGAGCAGGGAGCCCGATGCGGGACTCGATCCCGGGACTCCAGGATCATGACCTGAGCCGAAGGCAGTCGCCTAACCAACTGAGCCACCCAGGCGCCCTGTCTTTTTTTTTTTTTTTTTTTAAGTAATCTCTACACCCAGCGCGGGGCTTGAACTCATGACTCCAAGATCAAGCACTGCATGCTCTACAGACTGAGCCAGTCAGGCACCCAGGTAGGGGAACCTTTTGAAACAAGGGTCCACAGCAAGGAAGAGAAACATTAAAAGGAGACCCTATATTCCCCACTTCTTTCTTGAAGGTTCTCTCCACCTACCAGCTCTAACTCATTCATTTTATATTATTTTTGTTTATTTTAAAGATTTTATTTATTTGTCAGAGAGACAGTGTGTGCACAACAAACTGCATGTTTCACCCTTGTGAGTAAATCCTGGCCTCTAGCAAACTTGTACACTGTCCGGCTCCTTAAAGAACCAGAACTTTCCTATTTCACGGCCTTTGCTTGTGCCTCTGCCCAGAATCACCTTCCTGGCAAAGTCCATCTGACAAATACCTACCTTGCCTTTAAGGCCCAGTTCAAATTTCACCGCTTTCATAAACTCTGACCTCCACCCACTCTGATTTCCTATAGTATGTGCCTTGAACTTCCTTGCATTGTGCTCTCGTGGTATAAAGAACTGGAGCATAATCAGGTTGGAATCTCCTATGACAGCAAACATTTTGCACACACAGAGCTGTGTCCAAAACAGATCAGCTCATACACAAATAAGAATTCTCAACTTGCACCCACAGAACATCTGCTTTCTCATTTCCACGCCATCTCCAAGAGAATACGGGTTCAAGAAACAGTTGAAATTTCAAATTCTAGGTTTCTGACAATCCTTTGTTCTTGTTTATCTTCCGAATTGGGCTTTGGGCTATTACAAGTTTACAGCAGCTTACAGAGCAAAAAAAAGCTTTCTAGGATTGGGGTACTCGGTGTTTCTTCAAGACTAGTGGTTTCATTTGGCATAACCGTGGCTGACCGCCACAGGATGAGAGGGAGCAGCGCTGCCTGCCCTCTCGTTTTCTCTTTAGAACGATGGGAAAGGCTAGTTAGTACAAGCCTCCTCAGGCTCCCCAGAATTGGGTCTCTCTGGTTGGAAAAAAGATGATTGGAAACAGAATTTCCAACCATATTGTTGAACTGACATTTCACTTCAGAACCAGAAGCAGAGGCAAGAATGATAGTGAAATTAATACTCAGATTATCTAAGAAGGGGGAAAAACATGGAGAATTGGGGAGGTGAAAGGAAGGTGGGAGAGAATTATATGGCTCCCCTTCAGATATATACAGATGTATACAACCTATTGCCATGGATAAAGCACTTTGCCAGGAATAGATTCACTACCACAAAACCCGTATGTGGATGGAACTAGTGTTAACCTCTTTCTACAGTTTAACAAAGTGAAATTCAGAGCCTTTTCCCAGGGCCACACAGCTAAGATAGCAGAACCAGGATCTGAAATTTATATCTGCTGCCTCCAAATCTGGTGCTGTCCAAGGTCAAGGCTGACATATGGATAAATACAACTCCCTCCCCACAAAGTACCTGCCACCCTTGTTTCCCCCCTCCCTCTCCAGCCTTGGCCTCAGTGTTCCCACCTCCACGCCCATCCACACACAGTCCTCACACCAGCACAGGCTGGAGCCACTAGGCAAGCCCAGAGCAGAACCACCCCATCACTCAGAGTGAACCCAGCAAGTCTCCTCACTCCTAGCCCCCTGCGTGCTCTGTCTCTACCAACTACCATCTGCCATGAGGCCACCAGGACTAATCTCATCATTGTCCTTGATTTAGTTTATTTATTAGTCACACATAAAAGACCCAGGACCCCCCAGAATTCTACATTTCCCAGGCTCCAAACCTCTTTGGCCCCCATCTCCCTCTCCTAACAACGGATATTTTCCCCCCAGGACCCTCTAGAAATTCCCTATATTCCCCAATTCTTTCTTGAAGGTTCTCTCCACCTACAAGCTCTAACTCATTTTACTTTTTGTTTGTTTATTTTAAAGCTTTTATTTATTTGTCAGAGAGAAAGAGAGCGTGCACACAAGCAGGGGGAGTGGCAGGCAGAGAAAGAAGCAGGCTCCCCACTGAGCAAGAAGCCCAATGCAGGGCTCGATCCCAGGACCCTGGGATCATGACCTGAGCTGAAGGCACACACTCAACCGACTGAGCCACCCAGGCGCCCCTAACTCATTCATTTTAAATTGGGGACAATATCATTCTCAAGGAAGTGAAAACTGGTTTTTGGGGGAGGGTGAAAAAAAATCTTAGAAATTACAATGACTTGTGGTTCTCCAAGCCTCAACCCTACCTGATAAAATCTTATTCCACAACCATTCATTTCAAGGGCAGGGGGAAGGAAGAAAAGATCTAAAAAGGCCCTGAAGGGGGAAGAAAATGACAAGAGGCTGAGGAGCACTGCTCTAATGGAACCCTGCCTGCCCGAGGACAGGGCTTCTGCACAGGCCAGCGCTGCAGCGCTCCGAACACTGGCCTAGATGTGGGAGAGGGGAGTTCCTTGTTCCTCATCACGACTTCCAGACTAGTCTCCCTCCTAAGTCCTACAACCCTCTGCTTTGAACACAGTAAGGTCAGACCTCACCAGCCTCTGCCCATCTGTGTTTCGCTCACCTTCCAATCCTCAGGTCTTCCCCCTTCTTGGAAGATTTTAATATTAGCTCTTGGCTTATTATTATTCTCCAACTTTACTGCTGTCCTAGTTTTCAGTGGTTTCATTGTCCATATATTGATCCATCCAACACTCTGGCCTCTTAGTTCCTTGATATCCTCACCTTCAATGGTCTTGAGCTTCATCCTGAAAACCCAGGACTTCAAGAGATCCCAGCATGAATGCCACCCCAGGACTTCAAGAGATCCCTTGGCTGTTCTCTGAACTGAATCAGAACCATGACTACAGCCTCTCCATATGCTCAAACTCCAAGCGCCCCTGGCAACCACCTCCTACCTTTCCAGCCAACACCTTCTTGTCTCAAAGAAGTCTTTGACTCACCGTGCCCTACAACGCACTGCTCACATGGCTTTTATGCTGTCTCTTACTCCCCTCTTTTCCTGGCCAAAGTCCCATAGGCAATGATTGTAAGCACTCCCTTGCACGTGCTCTTCACTCCAGTGCTCCTTTCTAGCTGTGTCACACTGACTCAGCAAAACACAATCCTACGTTCAATCCCACTTTCTGCCCACTTCATGCTCACACCCACACAGCTAACTAACCATGGCTGCAGAAACACACAAAGTTACGCCTCGCTTTAAATCCATCTGCCACGGTCCTCAGGTCAACCCTGAGGGCTGTCTGGCAAGCAAACTATACTTCCGGAGTCCATTCGCTCACCCACCCTCCTACTTTTTTCTCTCTTCAAACCTTTACCTTTCCTCCTCCACACTCAGTCAGTAGATGCTCTGGCTTCCTATTTCAAGGGGGGCACAACCAGAAGGGAATACGTGGAAGCTCCCACGTGTGCACACTCTCGTCCCATCCCTCACCAGCCATGGGTGTCCCTTAGCCAAGCTCTGCTGGTGCTGTCCCTTCCCTTCCCTTCTCACGTGCTCAAGGACTCCACTCGAGCAACTCTCCTCTCTTCTCCACTAGACTGTTGCTATCAACAAGTAAACATGATGTTAATCCTCCCATTAAAAAAGCAAAAAACAAGAAAACCCTCTAGACTTTACTTTCCCCTCCATTTGCCACCCATTACTCTGTTCCAATTTACAGCAAAACTCTTCAAAAGACCAGCCCATACTGCCTTCATTCCTCTCTTGCCATGTGATTGCCCCCATTATTATGAAAAATTTCAAGCTTACAAAAGTGTTGAAATAGTAATAAGAACCTCTGTGTAACTTTTACCTAGATTCCCCACTGCATATTAGCTTTCCCTCTCCACCCCCCCACCCCAAACCTTTTTGAAAGTAGATATGCTGACACTTTACCTCTCTGCCAGTTAAGCTATTGCCTCTCAGCCCCCAACCTACCTTCTATCAGCCTCTCTGTGATGCTGGCTCTGGGACCACATCTGGGCTTTGCCAGCCGCTCTCTGGTAGGCTCCACCAATAGGGGGCACTAGAGGGAGACTGCAAGGCTAGAAGGGACTTGCTTCTTTCTGGAGCCTTCCTGTTCCTGTCACCCAACAGGGCTTCTTCAGCCCAGATGCAGCAGGTCCTACCCTACTTGTAGCACTGAGTTCAAATTGCACTTTTTCTCACACTCACAGAACCAGCCTTATCATATGCTCCTCACAGACACCAGCACCAACCAGCATGCCCTCCTCAGAGGTCTGGGTCCTGGGCGCACGAGCCCCTCTAAACTCAGGGACACTAGCGCCAGCCAGGCAGCACCCCTTCCCTGGAGGTCTGAGTTTCAGCTCCATAGGCTCTTCTCCAAGCTGACCAGTGGCCCCAGGCTGCCATTTTGGCATGGCTGATCACTATCTCCTCCCTGACACTTTCTCATTTGGGTGCCACACTCTCTTGGTTTTCCTACCTACTGGATGTTTCTTCTTTGGCTCTCTGAACTCTTAAGATTGGGGTATCCCAGGGCTCAGTCGTTTTTCCACAGACGCTCATTCCCTTGGTGATCAATTCCAGTCTCTTGACCTTAACTGCCATTTACAAATGTTGTGGAGGTGGGAGAAAGGAGTAATTTAGTCCACTGTTGGTGGGACAGTAGGCTGGTACAACCCGTTTTTGAGGGCAATGGAAATTCCATGACTCAATGTTCTTATGGATATAGTCTCAGAAGAGCACAAAGATAATATGTACAAGAACATTCACTGAGATACTGCTTTTAACAGCAACATTCTTAAAAAGCTTATACCAACACTGTTGCTTTAAATTAACTATGCTAAAGATAAATGAGGCCTCTGGCTTCCTTTAAGTAGAAATTCCTTAGGACCTGCCAGATCATAAAGCTGTTTAGAGCAAGGACTCTAGAGCCAAGCCACTTAGCTTCAAATCCTAGCTTACTTAACAAGCTGCATCATTTGGGGCAAGTTATTTAACAGCCTTGTACTTTGATAACCTCCTCAGAAAATATAACAAGGATGTTGTGAGGATTAATTGAGGTCACATGGCTCACAGACTTAGGGCAGCACAGGGCGCCCAGTAAATGCACAAAAAATGTTAGCTCTCATCATCTCTGCTGCATGTTCCTGGAAAGAAAATTAATGGTTTAATTGATCAGAGTCCTCAGTAACATGCCATCTCTTTCTACTCAATCATCCTAAAATATTGTGGGAAAAGCAGGAACTTACACCCTAGAGTCTTAATGTGAAGCTAAGGGAAGATAATGCGGATGCCACTTATATATTTGACTCCCATGAGGCCCAAGCAGGCACATACCAGTAAGGCAGGCGTGGCCCTGCCAAGTGTCAGCCGCTGAGGCTCTGAATTAGTCAGAGACCACACTGCACACAGTTCCTCACCTCACACTTCCGATCTGCTTCGGAGACATTGAGGTTGTTTACATTCTGCTCGATGGTTTTGTAGGAGTGTTTCTTCTTTGGCTTTTGAGCCTTTTTGGTTGTTCCTGTTTCAGTAGCACTTCCATCTGAAAGAAGAAATAAGACTCAGTACTGCAAGGACTGCTTTGGGGCATGTAACTGAACTGACATTAACTCAAAAACTCTAAAGAGCGATTACAACTGAAACGGGCCATTCTTTCAAAGTAACAGGCACGGGGTGCCTGGGTGACTCAGTTGGTTGGGCGACTGCCTTTGGCTCAGGTCATGATCCTGGAGTCCCAGGATCGAGTCCCGCATCGGGCTCCCTGCTCGGCAGGGAGTCTGCTTCTCCCTCTGGCCCTCCCCCCTCTTATGCTCTCTCTATCTCATTCTCTCTCTCAAATAAATAAATAAAATCTTAAAACAACAACAACAACAACAAAGTAACAGGCACATCTCATCTGCAGCTTCAGGAGAAACCTGAAGTATTTGGCTTCTAATACAGGTCAATTTCTAAAGCACCCCCAAATGAGAAACTCTCCACTTGATGCTTACTCAATGTTGCCTAAATAAGATCTAAAAGGTCCTTCTCTTTTCCGAAGAAAAACAACTCTAGGGTCTAAGGATCTTCTCATAAACTATTCCGAAAACACTCACGTCTTCAATCGAATCAGATTATTTCTTACGACTTCATTCATTCCAGTATACTACCCAAATAACTACCTGCTATGCCCTTAAGAAAGCCCCTTGAATCCAGATCCCAACCCATGTACCTGCATCATGGCTCTCTACTTCTTCCGGAGAGGGTGCGTCTTTGCCCAGCCCCCCAAGGACTCTGTAGACATCAGCATGGACCGCGTCCACGCGCACTGCATAGATCTTCGTGCTGGCGTCCAGAGTGCCAGCAGCCACCTAGTCCAACAAACAGAGCTCTGCTCACCGGACACATAAAAAGGAACCGCTGAACAGGCAAAACACAGCAAGCTTCATAAAATATTGACTTGCTCTTAAGAAAAAAATGACAAAGATTCCCCTACGACTGATACGGAATAAACAAAATACAGCAGAAAGCTATCTTCTCCGTATTTCATCAGTTTAGGAAAGAAAGGAAAGAAGCTAATAAAATGTCTCACACAAGGAAGGTTCTCATGTATTTGCAGAATTCAATGATGGTGCTGTGCCCAATATTAGAAATAACCATCATTAAATTCAGATGCAAGAGAAGGTGAACAGCCTTCTTACTTTAAAGTTGGTCGGTTCGGTGTCTTTCTGTTTAAGAATCTCTGACATGAAATCAATCAAGTGCAAGCCAAAAGCATTCTTGGTCGTGATTTTCTGCAAACACAAAAGTGCAGGAAGGTTTGTTATTGACAGCCTCGGCTCATGTAAATAATGCAACTCTAATAGAGGAAGCTACGTTTTTACATGGTAACAGCCCACATCTCACCACACGTATCAATTCCCATAAATACTTGGTGACACGGCCTAATCCATACACATAGTTCCTTATTCTCAAGAACTAGAGAGTGACAGCACACTCCTTGAGTTTTCACCGTGTGCAGACCCTGTTCTAAGCACTGCACACAAAGGGACTCAGTCACCCTCAGAACAACTCTATGAGACAGGGACTATTCACATTCTCGTTTTACGGAGGAAGGCCTTGCAGCAGAGTGGTCAGGTGACTTGCCAAGGCTATAGAACTTGTGAACGGCAGAGACTGGGTTCCAACACAGGCTGGCTTCAGAACTCACATTATTAACCCCTAAGCAACACTCCCTCTGTAGATATGCTGCAGGTTGCAGGCAACCTGCCAGAAAGAGCACCGAAGGCCCATAAAACACCGTAAAAGCATACTGACAAACATCAGCATTGAGAAGAGTCGCTGAGAGGGAAAGCACACAATTACCATCAATTGCGTGTTCTCCACAGAATCAAGAAGGCTAGACTTCCCTTGTGATCAAGTAGCAAAATCTTTACTGATAATTAGCAGATACTCACATTTTCAGTGGACAGCTTGATACAGGTGGAGTAATGTTCTGTAATCTGTGTGTTTGTAAACTTAGGAACCGTGGCTGAAGTGTCAATATTCCTAAATGAAAACCAAAACCAAAACCCTCTGTCAGGGATCCACTCTAACTTTTCAAAATCCAGGCCCAGAACCCACGAGGTATTGTGGAGATGCTGGGCGCACAGCACCCACGCCAGGGCGGCCACCCCGCGGGGGCAGCCCAGCGCGCACGCACCTACTGGACGGGGAGGCCAGCAGGTGAGGCGAGTCTGCGCTGAACTGTAGGTCCAGGACTCGGGAGCGCCGCCGCTGCAGCCGCTCCTTTTCGTCGTCATTCTGGGGAAAGTCTTCAAGGACGGGGGTGCCAGGAGTATTGAGAGGGGCCTTCCGGGGCAGGGACATGGAGAACACCCGTTCTGAAGGTGAGGAGGCGCTGTGGGGGTGTCCACGGATTTCTGAAGAAAAGCAATTGATTATGGCTGACAGCGATGGAAGAGAACGCTTGCTCAGGAAACCTGCCACGGAATATTTCCTATGTCTAAAGTGGGGCTTGGGGGCTGTCATAGGGTGGAAGTTCACTGCACGTTTTCCACCAAGATCTTTTCCAACTCTAGTATTCCTCTATAGTTTAAGTTTCTTTGTCGGGGGATGGGTTTCTGATGCTTCCTTGCCAAATTAATGAAGGGTGCAATGAGGTCAAATTAGGGAAGGACTGAGAATCAATCATTGGATTTAACAACCTAGAGGTTATTGGTGACCTTGACAACAGTTTTCCTAGAGTAGCAGAGGCAGGAGAAAGTCAAATGGGCGTAGATTCCAGAGAAGAGAACGAACAGGAAGAAGAGAAATTGGAGACAGCAAATGGAGACAAGGTTTTCAAGGACTTACAGAAAAGGAAGGACAAAATTGGGAGGGAAGCAGTTGAAAGGGAAAGTGAGGTTGAGAAATTAATTTTAAGATGGGAAAAACCCCAGCTTGGTAGAAAAATGAAGCAGAGATTGTGTTAGTTTCCTATTGCTGCTATAACAAATTACCACAAATGTAGTGGTTTAAACCAATACAAATGTATTCTCTTGCAGTCCTAAAGTCAGTCTAAAATCGAGCTGTCACCAGGGCTGTGTTCTTTTTGGAGGCTTTAGGAAAGAATCTCTTTCCCTGACCTTTTCAGCTTCTAGAGGCTGCCTGCTTTCTTCCCATCACTCCAACCTCTTCCTTCTTTTTTTTTTTAAAAGATTTTATTTATTTATTTGAGAGAGAGAGAGAGACAGCAGGAACAGGGGCAGAGGGAGAGGGAGACGCAGACTCCCCACTGAGCAGGGAGCCCGATGTGGGGCTCAATCCCCAAGATCATGACCTGAGCCAAAGGCAGACACTTAACGGACTGAGCCACCCAGCCGCCCCTCAACCTCTTGCTTCTGTCATCACATCACCTTCTCTGACTCTGAACCTCTTGCATCCCTCTTATGAGGGCCACTGTGATTGCACTGGGCCCATCCAGATAATCCAAGATAGTCTCCCCATCTCAAGGTCCTTAACTTAATCATAGCTATAAAGTCCTTTTTACCATTTAAGATACCATATTCACAGGTTCCAGACATCTCTGGCAAGGAGAGGGCATTATTCAGAGATCATGCAGAAGGGTAAACGTTGCTGAACAATACACTCAAGCAGGAAAAGGGGCTGCCTTTCCTGAGATCACTGAAAGCCCACCCACAGCAATAGGAAGGAAGCCAGACAACAGAGGCACAGATGCAGGTTGGGGAGCAGGTACAATGGTGTGCTTGTGGATGTTCCTTTTGGACTGCTTTTCTTAGTAAAATAAGAAGCCCATAAAAACCAAAAACTGAGTAGCTAAGGGTGAGGGCTGGGGAAGGAGGTACTGGAGATTTCGGGAGAGAAAGGAAGGTATGGAATAGTCATCTAGGAGAAGGTGAGTGGATGAACGAGGGAATAAGCATGACTGCTGGGCAGCTTTAGGGTTCCCTTGAGATCACTGAGTGAACAGGGGCCAGGGCAGAGTAGGCAGAGTTGGAATTAATCAGGGTTGTGATTTTGTCAAGAAAGTATAAACAGGCTAGAAGAGGGCAAGGGGTTATGAGTGTATGAAAGGGAGTGATTATAGTGATTGACCATGGAATGTAAGCTAAGTAAGGAAGGGAACAAGGATACGAGAGACATTAGGGACAGAGAAAAGCAAAGAATATACATCTGCTGGGTCAAAAGATGGAGTTACTGGAGTCAGGGAACAAGAATGAGTGAGTTGGAAAGATAGGAGTGGTACTGAGGAGTGGGGTGTTTAAAAGTGAGATGACAGAGTGGTGTAGATACTGATAATGACAAGGTCTAGGGTGTGACTATGGTAATGAGTGGCTATTGCCTATTTTGGTAGGGCAGGAAATAAGATCACTGGGAGAGAGATGAAGGAACTGAGAGACTTTGGGGGAACATTTCCAGATTTAAGAATCAAAAGGCTTGGCTTCAAACCCCAGGTCCATCGCTTACTAACTGGAGAACTTCTTTTCTTTTTTTTTTTTTTTTAACAGTCAACTCTACACCCAGTGTGGGGCTTGAACTCATGATTCTGAGTTCAAGAGTCGCATGCTCTACAGACCGAGCAGCCAGCCAGGCACCCCAGTAGCTGGAGAAATTTTAAGCAAGTAAATGCTCTAAGCATTTGCTCCTTCTCCTCCAAATGGAAATAAGAAAGCGTGTCTCAGCTGGTTCTGAATTGGTGATATGAAAAAAAACCCACAATGTAACACATATTTTATAGGAACACATTAAAAATAAAGGGATATAAGGGCACCTGGATGGCTCAGTTAGTTAAGTGTCTGACTGTGGTTCAGGTCATGATCTTGGGGGTCCTGGGATCAAGCGGGAGTTGGGCTCCACACTCATCAGGGAGTCTGCTTGTCACTCTCCCTCTCCCCATGCCCCTCCCCCCCGTGCTCTCTCTCTCTCTCATAAATAAAATCTTAAAAAAATAATAAAGTGATACACAATAAACACTAAATGGTTGCCCTTGCCCATGTAAGGGGAAGGGAACAGAAGTGGTGTATAGGGATAAAAGGAAATTTAAAAAATACAAGAAAGAACTTCACATGTTCCCCTGATAGCTCCCCGTAAGCTCAAGAGTATGGCTAACATACCTCTCAGCTGAGGTCAAAATAAAAGAAAAAGAAAGAAGAATGGAAAGGAAGGAGGCAAGAGACATTTTTAGAGACTGAATCAAGAGGACTTGTTACTATCTGGGTGAGGGCACTTCAAGAGGAGGGGAGTTGGACCTTGAGAGGAGACTTTAACAGAAATAGGAAGCACTGAAGGAGGAACTTGTCTAAAAGGAAAACTCAAGAGGGGATCAGAGGCCATGCTTCAATTCTTGGAATATTCCTTCTCTCACTTCTCTCATTTAGATGGTTACTGAGCTCAAAGACACCTTCTACATCTACTTCCTTCTCTCCCATTCATTTTTCAACCTGCTATGGTCTGGCTATCATCCCCACCACTTTATGAAAACTATCTGGACACAATCACCTACAACCTCTATGTTGCCAAACCCACTGGCTACTTTTCAGGCCTCATCTCTCTTGAGATTCAGCAGCATCTGAAACAGATGAGAACCCCTTCAAGTGCTTCTTGAAACACCCCTGGCTTCTATGACACCACCCTCTTCTGAGAGAGTTTGCAAGCTCTCCCTTCTCTGCCTAGCTCCTAAATGTTGGTCCTGAGTGTCTTCTCTACAGGTTCTTCCTAGGTTCTCACCTGTTCCCATGGTTTTATGATCTATATGATGATGATGTCCAAATTTATTTCTGAGTCTGTGGGCCACTTTCCTGAGTGGCCTGTATCACTGAGTGTCAAACTCTTATCCAAGTGTTTACTGACCCCTTCACCTGTCTCTTGCCTAAGTCATTTACCATGTCCAAAACAGAACTCTAAATTTTCAAACCTTTTACCAAGACCAAGGCCCTGCCTACCTCAGCAGCCTCACTCACTGTTCAGTCATGATGTTCTAGTTCTAGCCCAAGCCAGGCTCTTTCCTGCTTGTCCTTTTTTTTTTTTTTTTAAGATTTTATTTATTTGACAGAGAGAGACACAGTGAGAGAGGGAACACAAGCGGGGGAGTGGGAGAGGGAGAAGCAGGCTTCCCGCCGAGCAGGGAGCCTGATGCGGGGCTCGATCCCAGGACCCTGGGATCATGACCTGAGCCCAAGGCAGATGCTTAACAACTGAGCTACCAAGGCGCCCCCCTGCTTGCCCTTTTTTTGCACTTGCTCCTTCTGCCTAGAACACGTTCCCCAGTCTGCTCTAAGATCTTCCTTGAATCCTCAACCTGAAGGGGCCCCTCCCCTCACTCTGTTGTTCTCAATCAGGGCACTCAGGCTCATCTGTAATTATTTCATTTGTTTACGGTTTCTCCAACTAGAATACAAGCTCCAAGTGATGCCTGGGTGGCTCAGTCGTTAAGCATCTGCCTTCGGCTCAGGACATGATCCCAGGGTCCTGGGATCGAGTCCCACATCGGGCTCCTTGCTCAGTGGGGAGCCTGCTTCTCCCTCTCGTTCCCGCTCATGCTCTCTCTCAAATAAATAAATAAAATTAAAAAAAAAAATACAAGCTCCAAAAGGCTGGGTCTTATCTGTTTTGTTCTTTACAGTATCTCTGCACCTGACAGTGGGTTTGGCCCAAAGGGAGCGCTCAATGCTTGTTCAATGAATGTACAAATAAGTGCATGCGTGTTAAGCATTCCGCAGTAAGCACAACGCTTTCATGGCCCTGAACTAACATGCATCCCAGGAAAACCACCTTTCAAGGGAGAGACATCCCGCACGGTGTAGGAGCCCACGGCAAAGGGACTGAAGAGTAGGGATCGCCCCACGCGCGCTCCCGACGCCGACCCGAGCCGCGTCCTGATTGGCGAGGCACACCACCCCCTCCCCGCCTCCCGCCTCTTCCTCCCTGCGCCTGCCTCCCCCTTGGCCAGCGGGGCGCAAGGCCAACAACTAGGTCGAGAATATCCGTACCCCCACTCAGGTCCGCCCGCCGACCCTGCCCGCCCGGAGCACCGCTTCACGCCGACCCCTTCCCGCGGCGCCACCCACCCAGCCAGCCTCACCTGGGCAGGGAGGTCCCATTTTGCTCTCCTTCGCCGGAGCTGGTTTTAAATCGCGCGCCGAGAAGCCTTAGCGTCGTAACGGCCGCGGTGACGTCTATCGTGGGCGGGGCCAGAAGCGCGCCTGCGCAGCTGCCCCAGTCCTCCGCTTGTAAAGGGGCGTCCGGAGTTGTGCCGGTGTGTGTCGTGCGGAATCGCGGGCTTCCCGCTCTGCTCCCGTGGGTAGACTGTAGAGGGTCCGTGGACCACCGTCCCCCGCCTCCTTTCGAGCGTTAGACGTGGAACTGGGCGCTGAGGACCCAGTGCGGAGCAGGACGGGAGAGGGCTCTGCTTTCACGCAATTTACTTTCTAATGGGAGGGAGGGCAGATTTCTAGGAAACAAGGTTAATTTCCCATAGCGACCTGTTCTGTAAGGGCAGAGGTAGAAGTGGAGGTAGAAAGTGAGGGATGGGGTGTGGGACGGAGGTGAGAAGGAGCCAAAAGCACAGTGAACGTTCCAGGCAGGCGAAGGACAGGTGCAAAATGTTTTATGTACATTTTTAAATAAAGGCCATCGTTTTTATTCAGATTCTTGTGAAGAGCTTCCTGGATATCTACTCCTCCCCCCCCCACACACACACACCTCACCCCCACATACCCCACCACACCACAGAAAAGCTTACGGTGAGAAATGAGATGGACATAATTTGCCACCTCTCCATTCTGCTTCATCTGATCCCAAGAATTATTTTATTTTATTTTATTTTATTATTTGAGAGAGATAGAGGGAAGTGAGAGCACAGAGGGAGAGTGAGAGGAAGAAACAGACTCCCCGCTGAGCAGGGAGCCCAACGCAAGCCTCATCCCAGGACCCTGGTATCATACCCCATGCGGAAGGGAGACGCTCAATCGACCTAGCCACCCAGGCGCCCCCTGCCCGACCAAGAGTTGTATTATGGGAGGAAACGCCAGGGCAATTCCCCCAAATATCCCTAGAACGTCCTATCACTTCTTTTTTTTTTTTTATAAAGATTTTATTTATTTGAGAGAGAGCGACTGAGAGAGAGAGCACATGAGAGGGGGGAGGGTCGGGAGGGTCAGAGGGAGAAGCAGACTCCCCGCCGAGCAGGGAGCCCGATGCGGGACTGGATCCAGGGACTCCAGGATCATGACCTGAGCCAAAAGCAGTCGCTTAACCAACTGAGCCACCCAGGCGCCCACGTCCTATCATTTCTTATAACACACATCAGGTATTTTATGCAGTGTTTCCCCTGAAGGGTGCTATTGGCATTCAGGATGAAATAATTCTTGACATGTGGGGCTCTTTGTAGGACACCATTTGTCCACTAAACGCCATCAATGCCTCTCAGTCATTTTGGCAACCAAAAAGTACTACCCTTTGTTGAAAACCACTTTTTAAGCCTATTTGCTTTTGCACAAACTTGTTCTCCCAGTGACCACCATCAAATCTTCAGCATAAGGCAGCGTGGAATAGAGAAAAGCAGGTTTACAGCGTTTTTCATCTCAGTGAATAATTCTACCAGCCACCCAGGAACCCAAATCAGCACCCAGGAGCCATCCTGGATGCCTCACTCTCCACACACAACCTATTGTTGAGCTCTTTTCACTTCCTAAGAATCTCAACCCCGCATCTCTTTTTCACCCATATTACCTTCTTGCTGGTCTGCAGCAGCCCCACGCCTCCTCTGACCCCCCTCTCATTGGGCCCTTGTATGGTAGTTGATAAGTCCCAATCTGACTTGTTCCTTCCAAAGTCTCAAACCATTCAAAAGTTCCATTGCTCTGGGAACTTCTACAGTGATCTAGGAGGCCCTGCAGGGTCTGGGCCCTGCAGCCTCTCTGACCTCATCTTGCACCTTGCCTCCCCTGCTCCCTGCCCTCCGGTCACTTGGGCCTTCTTTCAGACTCGCTCTCATCCTGCCCGCTCCCACCACAAGGCCTCTGCACATCCTCTCCTCATCCCCATCTTCACCCAGTTGGCTCCTGTCACGTTTCAGCTCACATCACTTCCTCAGGGAGGCCTTCCCTGATACACTCAAGTGTCCTTACTGGAGGTTTTAGTGGGACTTGCCACCGTTGAAATTTCACATCCACTGGGATGACTATTTCATGTCTAGCTCCTCCATAGATTGTCAACTCCATGAGGATGAAGCCATGTTTTGCTCGCCATTGTTTTCCCAGGGCCTGGTGCTAGCCCCGGACACAGCAAGTACTAAATATGTATTGCATGAGTGAAGTCGGAAGACAAGTTTAATTCCCGGGTCGGGCATCTGAACCTCTCTGGGCCTCCTTTTCTTCTCCGGTTATAAAACAGTCATGATAATACCCCTTCACTGGGCTTTATGAGGAATTAGGGAACAGATTAAACTCTTGTGGGCCCATTGGCTCAGTGTACACTGGGGTCCCTGTTATCTCACTTGTCTTCTCTGCGCTGAGTGCATTTGAGGAGAGTGGTTGTGATCCTCTGCACCAACAAGGAGCAGTGTGGGTTGGGAGGGGGGGAGGTGGCACTGAATCAGGAGCCCCTGAAGAACTGGCTTGGAAGTCCCTGCAGAGGAAGACTGCTGGGTGACCCATTTGGTGAGGCATGAGGCTGTTTGGTGGTTACAATGGCGCCTCGTGAGCTGACTGCTTAGGGCTCCCTGTACTGGGACAAAGCCAGCTCCACCCCCTGCAGGCGGCTCATTCACCACCCGCTCTGAATGCTGTCTTTGTTTTTCGGGTGGGGGGTTAGTTCTGTGCGGGGGGGGGGGGGGGGGTGCCAAAAAATTGAATGATTTATCAATGGTATCAGTGGTATGCAGAACTCAATTCCTCTGTACAAAACTAAAGTAGTGGGCCACTCCCCCACTCCTTGTCGGCCAGAAAAGCTGGAGCCATTCCCTTTCCCCAGTTCACTCCTCACCAAGATTCTACTTCCCCAAAATGAATGGCAAACAGCTTTAGTTTAGGTGAGGAGCAGTACTGTTATCAGTTGGCTACCTGGACAAACTTTTGGATTCAAATTTTCCCTGATCTTCCAGCCTGCAGCTGGCTTCTATCATAATGTAGTTCATGATATAAACCATTGAGCCACTGGGGGCCAACAGGCATATAGTTCAAATGGCTTTACATTCATTTTGGCCTCTGAGCAAATGCCTTTAATTTTTGCATGTGATACGAAATTCCTGACCTAAAGACTGGGCTACAGACCAACAATTTCTGTCTTCTAGAATTTCTTTTTTTTTTTTTTTTAGATTTTATTTATTTATTTGACAGAGAGAGATAGCGAGAGAAGGAACACAAGCAGGGGGAGAGGGAGAGGGAGAGGCAGGCTTCCCACCGACCAGGGAGCCCAATGCAGGGCTTGATCCCAGGACCCTGGGATCACGACCTGAGCCAAAGGCAGACGCTTAACGACTGAGCCACCCAGGCGCCCCCGACTTCTAGAATTTCTAAATGACATACCGCCCTTTATCTTAACATTAATATAGTGCTTTTCGCTTTTCAAAGCATGTTAACCCCTACGTCTTGATATTCCCAAGACCATGCTGGAAGGTTGTGAGGACAGGTACTTTCTTCCAGGGTCTACCTTTTACTGGCTATGTGACCTTGGAGGAAGTGGTATACCCTTTCTGCGCCTCGGCTTGCTCATAGGAAAAAGGGAAGGGATAAAGCACCCACTTCATGGAGTTATGGTGTGAGGATTAAATGAGTTACCAGATGTGAAGCATTTAGGACCATTGGCAATGCTCGATGAACGCTAAGTATTCCCATTACAATAACTGCTGTATATCCTGGGTGCCAGCCAGGAATTGTTTTAGAATAAAGCTCAGCTTCCTAAATTATCTGGAGAAGTTTCCCCTTTCATTGTAAGAGTACTCCCAGAGCACAACAGCTCTGTTCTTTCCATTACTACTTGTTTTTTCTATACTCTTTCTTACACCCTCGGCCCCACCCAAGCTTCGCTGACTATTCCCTTTGTAGTCTTCTGCCCACTCCTGTTTTCTTACCTCTTACTAGACTAGAAACCTCAGAGTGCTAGAACATGATACTGCCTTTCTAGTTGACAGATTTATGCCTTCTACAGTTATGCATGGTTTTTTTTGTAGCCACTAAGATCTTTTAAATTGGCTGATATTTTGGTCTGAGCACCATGAGAATGAATAACTTAGATGTTCCTTGACATTCTGAATTATTCTTTCCTGGCTCCTGGCCATGCCACTGGGAAACCTCAGGGCAGACTGGTTCAAGGTACATTGAGAAATACCAGGATGTACTGGATGAAGCTATCAGGGTAACAGGAACATCTGGGGACAGGCACGTGAGAATGCTGATCTTCTGTGAGTGTTATTACATTGATTCCAACTGACACACAAAATAGCGTCCTTTTTTGATTTGGAACTAAAACACCAGCAAATTATTTTCTAAACAAAAAGAATATAGATGTTTATAAAACATCAAAATCCCACCGGCATGGAACCAACCGTCACTGCATCTTACCTTAAAAGCGGTACCTGGCAGCTATCAGCAGACAACATGGGAACACAACCATTACTGTGCAGTAGGAGTCTCAAATATTGACTGGCATCAACTCCTGGGACATAAACTTGTAATTTATTTTTGCTGTGGGGAGGATGTGGATAAAACCAAAGCCCACAAGAACACCATCTAAACCCCCCTGCCACTGAGTTAAATGTGGGGCCAGGTTCTCCTCCCCAGATCTTCCTGGCATGCAGGGCAGGAACAGCATTGTTATTTCCAAAACAACCACACCCACAACTATAGTCACTTTTCTTAAGCCTCCTCATCAGGATGCCCAGGAGTTTGAAAGAAGGGAAAAATCCACCAATCCTATCTCGAGAATCACAACTGTTAGAGCTGAACTGCTCCACAGTCTCTTCCTGTCTGACCCTGGCAACGGGCCTGGATTGTGATGACCCCACTTTGCAAAACCACAAACATAGTTCAAAAAATCCCTTTGTCATCTTTGAAAAGAGAATACAAAGGCATTAACAGACTAAGAAAAAGCACAGCTACGCATGGTGGCTAAACCTTTTTTTCATTTGACAAACAAGTGGCTCCCTTTAGAAACAGTAATTGTTCATCTCAGAAACTACACCCCCCCAAAGATTGTCCTCATTAAGGGTTTTACAACGTTGCTTCCAGGCACTAGAAGCTCGTTAGACGCTAGCTATTTCATTAATTTTAGTAAATACATTATCTCGATTATGAAACATCACCATTGACTTAATATTTGTTTGTGAATCAATGCTAATGAACTGCTTGGGTAGTACTGGAGTTTTCTTTCAGATGCATAAAAAGAGCTATATTATGTTCTATTTCATAGACTATACGAAAATAGGGCTAAATTGAGAAAATGGAACATAAACATCTTGGATATATCTTCAGAGAAGGTCTGAAAAATTAGATCCTAAAGTACGAGACGTTACCTTCACAGTATTTAGGATAAAATGCTTGGTGCTATCAGCTTGGATGTGAATTAAGCTAACAATTCAACAAGGAAACCAGTTTACAAGGAATGTGCTGAGAGTCATTCACAAAAAGGAATAAGCTGGAATGGAGGTATTCTCTGGTTCTCTTTCACTTCCAGTGTTGCTACAGAACACAAAAACCTCACAGCCCCCGTCTGGTCTCAACTCTAGCTGTGAGATCGCCCCCTAACATCCGTTTCCCTGGGCTCTCTTTGGGTCATGCTAAAAGTCAGGAGAAGAAAACCTCAGAAGGCACACCCTAGATTAGGCCCTACAGGTTGGACCCCATCCTGATGAGCACTTCAGGTGCTCCTTAAAGTGTCTTATCTATCACAGCCGCCTCACTGGCAAGGTGAAGGTCACACATACCACTGATGTGTCTGAAAAATAAACTCTCTGGCAGCCCGAGGAATCAGAAATACCTTCTCCCCTTTTTTAATGGCCTTTACATTAATGTGCCCCAGCCAACGGGGCACAGGGCAGCGTTTTCACTTGGGTCAGAAGGTGGTGGAATTCTTCCACTGCCTGCGAGTGCGCCGTGGGGTTTAGCACCAGGTGTTGGAAGAGATTGACAGGCTCAGCATTCCGAAATGTCTTGGGGATCGGGATGGTCAGGGGTAGGAAGGTGTTACCAATGAGGAAATGGTGGAGGGACCTCTGCTGGAGGCCGCGGCCCAAGAACCAGAGGACGTCCTGGAGCCGCTGGGAGAGCATGCTGTGCTGCCAGTCTGTTAGGGGCAGCCGCAGCAACAGGTGCATGAGGGCTGTTTTGAAGTGGTAAGAGGTGAGGACGGGACGGGATGCTCCCTGGGGTAAGCTCTGAAGGTCCCGGAGACTTAAGATGATCTGGAGGCACTTGAGGTGACAGGTGTTCTCTGGAGCAAAACGCCCTACCAGCTTCAGGAACAAGTGTTCACAGGCTGCAAAGGACTCGGGCCAGTCCACGCTGGTGAGCTGTTCCTGGTCAGGAGCCTGACTCACCAGATAGACCAAGGTGTCTTCCCGTTGCACCCCCAGGACCAAGCGGATCGAGAGAAAGCGGCCTGAGCGGTAGTCCAGCCTGAGCTTGCAGGAGGTGGTAGACGGTGGGAGGCTGAGCTGAAAGTCATACTTGTGGGCCACAAGGGCCCAGGCATTGCCCACCATGTTCCGAAACCACTGTACCGTCTTGAACACGTCCAGGTGGGAGCCAGTGCAGACAGCCACCTTGATGGAGCTGCTACACTTGCTCAAGACAGCCGAGTGATCCCTGTGGTGGTGCACCAGGCACAGCACGTCTCCCAGAAGCTTCTCACGCTTGCACACGCATTCCGACTCCACCAGCACACAGCCGCAGCGGCGGCCTAGGGCCGGATCCCTCATCTCCAGCACAAACATAGTGCCCTGCGGGGGAACAATGGGCACCAGAATATCAAATTTCTGGGTCTCGTGGAGGGTTCCCCATTTCTCAAAGGCAGCCCCGATGCCCAGGCAGTCCTCCAGCTGTGGGTGAGCCTCCCGGCGGCTGAGCACCCGACAGGCCTCAATGAGGTCGTCCACGAAGCTCTCCACGAACTCGCAGGTGCAGGGCAGATCACGGGTGACATTCTGGACATAGTGTTTGTAAAAGGATTCCAGGGCCTCCCTCGAGGGGAAGTCAGTAAGCCAGTTGTAGGAGGTGACAGGCACAACACGGACTTCCTCCTCCTCCTCATCGCTGCTGGAATCAAAGGCCGGCTCATGCTGCATGTTCTGTCGCAGGAGCTCAAAGATGAGAAAAAGGCAAAAGAGGCCAGTATTCCACAGGTTTCCCAGCATCCAGCTCAGTGGCCCCTCCTGGCCACCAGCCTGGAACGGCCAGCCCATGTCTTTCTTCCCTAGCACTAACTGATCACTGGATGTGCCTCCTCTCCAGAAGTTCTCTGCCTTCTGCTTCTGCTCAGCTGCTCGCTTTCTCTCTTCAAACTCTATCTCCAACTGGCGCATCTCCTCGCTCATCCGCTTCTCCAGCTGCCGACTTCTGGCTAGTGTGTCCAGGTCCATGCGGTCACTGACCATCAGGGGGTGGTGAACAACATACATCACTGCCAGGAACACAAGGCTTATCACAGCCATGGAGGCCTCTGCATCTGGAGAAGTAGGAGGGTGGGAGTCAGTGGTGATCTTCAGGATTCATTTTTTTCTCCAGTGCATATCTCCCAGAGCCCTGGAACCCCAAATCCTGGAAGTTAACTACTCAGGAGAAACAGGAAGCTCACAGAGCCGGGGTTGTGCAGAGCACGGGTCTGCCCAGGAGGTGGTTTGGGAGAAAGGGGGTCAGGTCAGCAGGATGTGCCACTCAGTCTTTCTGCTTTCCTTCCACATGGTGTGGGTGGTATTTAGGTTTCCAGAGTATGGACATAGCACTGTTTTCATTCCTGTGTAGGAGGGGGAGGGGGACCCTTGTGGTAGGGTGGCCTCACCCGACTCATCAGTCCCCCGTGGGCACCAGGTGTGCCCTCCTGATCCCAGAGGCTCCCTTCCAGCGGCAGAAAGCACTGATCTGCCTGGGCGACACCTTTCCTCTTGCCAGGCAGCCAGTCCCAAACCCCAGCAATGGCATCCCACTTCCTCTGTGACTTCACAATCCTCATTCTGCTCACCCTGTGTCATCAGACCACTCAGCCTCTCCTCCCTCGTGCCAGTGGGGCAACTCCCAGTGGGCGCCAGGGAGGCACAGAGCCACCAGCCTGCTCTGCGCTGCTTCCCGCTATGCTCTCTGAGGTCCTAAGGCTGGAAGCCCCGTCGACGGGCCAGGCGCATAGGCAGGCACGCCTCCACCTCTCAGCCCAGGAAAGTTCCCGAAGAACCAGGTGCCCAAAGCCACTTGACAGCCGCAGTAGTCGTATCCTCTGCCTCCCCACCCACCACGAGGCCGGAAGCTTCTCGCATTCACCCCACAAACTACCGGGCTTACCGAGATTATGAAGGACTATGCCGTGTGGACGCTGAAGCCAGGTGGGGGACTCTCCTCCCTTTGAAACTTGGCCTTGCTTAGTCTCACCGCCTGCTCCAGGAGCCCTGTTAAAATTTACAAGGTACCTAGCGGCTGTGGCTCAAAGCAGGGTGCCCCCCTCCCGCTCCCGCCATTCATAACTTTCCCAAATTTCACGCCCAGAGATCTGAACTCTCATCCGCCTTCCCTCTCGGGGGTTTCTCCCCGGACCTGGGGCCAGGTTACTCACCGTCGGTGTTAGCTGGAACACGGTCTTAAAGAGACAGCGCGGCCTGACTGCCCCCGCCTTTTCGCCGGCGGGGTGGGGCCTCCGGGTGCCTCGCCGGGGCCGCCCGGGGGAGTGGACCCGCTCCCCTCTCCCGGGGAACGCACCATCTCGTCGGAGGGTCCGAGGGTCCCAGGGTGTGCGCGCGGCCCGGCCCGGACACCCCCAGCGCGCCGCGCGCCGCTCCGAGGGCGCCAGCCCCGCACGGCGGCTCCCGCCGTCCAGGCTCCGCCCCGCCCAAGCTCCTCCCAGCCCAGCCCCGCCGCCGAGCGCGCCGCCCTGGGGCCCGGTGGCCCGGGTCGCGTAGGCGCGCCTTCGGTGCGCCGCCCAGGCTCCCGCGGGGTCGTGTGCAGAGCGGAGGGGCTGCGGCCCCGGACTCGCAGCCGAGGGAGGCTCGCAAGCCGCAGCTGCTCGGCCTCCCGGGGGTGGCGCCAAGGGCAACTGCAGTGCGGGCAGCCGGCTTCACGCAGCTCCGTGCGCCGCGGGGAACGCACCGTCCTTACACAGCGACGAGGATGATGGCATAACTAGGAATTGACGGGGGCAGCGGGGCGTCATTCCCAGTCCGGGGGGGGGGGTCCTGCGCAAAATGGCACAGGAGCTGAGGTGTGTCGTCAGCGTCCGTGTTGTGCCTCACCCCCAGCCCCCGCCCAGACTCAGGTGTCTTTCCCCACCTCCTTCCTATCCAGTGGCTGTCGTGAAAGGCCAGACGGCACGCGAAGACCTGGCTTGTGGCCTTACTTCTCACTCACTAGCTCTACGGAGTAAGAATCCTAAACTTCCAGGGTAGCTCTGCTGATGAGATGGGCGTATAAAGGAAAACTTCATGAAGTGTGGAGCCTGGACAAGCCTTATGATCCACTAAGATATCCCCACAGAAGGGGCTTCCCGGAAAGGATCTTCTGAGTATCAGAAAGAGCCCCCAGCCCTCCTGTCCTGTGTCAGCTAACCGAGGATCAAAGGAAGTGCTGTCTTTTCATACTTACTAGCCAAAGTCCTTCTGCTGAAAGACAAGTTTCAGCCCTCCTTATTCAGTGGCAATGTAGAGGGGGGCCCAAACAACGTGGACAGTGCTTCCAAAAATGCTGACTTATTTCACTGTGGAGGGGGAAAGACTGTCTTCTGACTGGCCGTGACTGAAGTTCCAAAGTTTTTTTATAAACTTTGGAGCTACTACCACTAAGCATTAGCAAAATCACATGGTGACAATGAAATTCTCTTTATTTCCTAGCTTATGACAATGTTGGGATAAAAAATACATTTCAGAGTGTGCAAACAATGGTGTTGAAAGCCATGTGTTTAGGGGCGCCTGTGTGCTCAGATGGTTAAGCGTCTGCCTTCAGCTCAGGTCATGATTTCCAGGTCCTGGAATCAGCCTGTGATGGGCTCCCAGCTCAGTGGGAAGTCTGCTTCTCCCTCTCCCTCTGCCTCTCCCCCTGCTCATGCTCTCTCTATATATCTTTCTGTTTCAAATGAATAAATAAAATCTTAAAAAGTAATAAAACCATGTGTTTAAAGGTGTGTGTTCAAATAAGGGTTTGTATTAAAAGTGATTGTCGTGTTAGACGACATTTGCTAGTTCGTGCTCATGAAGTTGGTTACTATAGCAAATAGACTCCAATCTAGGGAACTATAATCCATGTAAATATCACACTTAAGTGAACAAGAACCCTCTGGCAGTGAACATTTCTTGGCCTGTTTTTGGTGATTTTTCTGCTTTGGCGTGATATGAAGTGATTGTTGGCTTAGTGGGATTAAAAGAAAACCGAGTCATTTGGACACCCTGGCCTTCATGCTAATTGGTGATTGTACAAAAATGACATGAGCAGACTGTAGCAGTGGCCACTCATTTAACAATTGAATTCCACAGTGGTGGGATTTACCCTTGTCAAGCAAGGAAACATGGTAGTCCCCCCCACCAAATAATTTTATTTTTATCATTAAAAAATAAGTACAGAGAAAGCAAGTACCTTCATAATCTGTGTACAATTCTGCCTCTTGGCCCACAAAACCTAAAATGTGTTTAAGACTACTAGTGTTTATTGGGGCACCTGGCTGGCTCAGTCAGAGGAGCATGTGACTCTTGATCTCAGGGTTGTGAGTTTGAGCCCCACATTGCGTGTAGGTAGAGATTACTTAAAGAAAAAAAAAGACAATTAGTGTTTTGGTGAGAACAGTTGCTCAAAGATTTGAAAACACTGGGAGAAATATCAGTAATCAATCTAAAAACAAGTCACATGATTCTAAGTGATTTTCCTTGGTTTGATAAATCAGTAAATGTTGTCAGTTGTTGCTGTTTATTCAGGAAGCCAATGCAGAGTTTGCAATTACTGAAGAATTAGACTTTATGAATAGTCTGCATGGGACAACTAGAGGCAAGAATATTTAAAAAGAAGCTGAGAAAACATTAATTCAGTACAACCTGACATGGAATCTGCTAATACATGTTATTACCGATGGTAATAAAAATATATGTGGAGCAGGAAAAGGCTTAGATAGGCAAATTTACAAAGCTTGTGAAAATTTCAGGTGTTTAAAGCCTATGGTTATTCATCGTATTATTCATAGGCAGATACTTTGTGGAAAATATTTGAATCTGTTATGTATTCATGAACTAGTAATGTCAATGGTGAACTTTGTTCTCACGGACTTAAAAATCGTCAGTTCTGGGAATTTTCATCAGAAATAGACACTGAGGGCGCCTGGGTGGCTCAGTTGGTTAAGCGACTGCCTTCGGCTCAGGTCATGATCCTGGAGTCCCCGGATCGAGTCCCGCATCGGGCTCCCTGCTCTGCAGGGAGTCTGCTTCTCCCTCTGACCCTCCTCCCTCTCATGCTCTCTGTCTCTCATTCTGTCTCAAATAAATAAATAAAATCTTTAAAAAAAAAAAAGAAATAGACACTGAATATCTTGACTTGCCCTCCCATCATTATCAGTTTGCAATCTTTTTGAGCTTGGGGCTGAGATTAAAATTTTTCTAAACAAGAACTCTCAACTACTTTTATCAAACACTGAATGACTTTGGAAATTAGCTTTTGGTTGCAGACTTGATACTGGGTTTTTTTGGGTTTTTTTTGTTTTGGTGTTGTTGTTTTGTTTTGTTTTTTAAGTAGGCTCTATACCCAGAATGGAGCCCAATGGGGGGCTTGAACTCATGACCCAGAGATCAAAACCTGAGCTGAGACCAAGAGTCAGACGCTTAATGACTGAGCCACCCAGGTACCCCTTGATACTGTTTCTTAATGAATGTAAAATTATAAGACAAAATGGTGTTTATATGTGAAATTTATTCTCTGATGAAATCATTTTAACAAACTTTGAATCACAAGTAATATCAAGCTGTTTTTACACTTCCTCTGCTGTCAAAAATAAAACAAGCAAGATGTCTATTGCTACATAAATTTGTAGCAGATATATTTTCTGAGCTCAAACTATATACAATTCCAGCAGTTTGTCAGACATCAGTGCAAGTGGAAAGAACACTCCATGTTTCAAAATCCATTTAACTGTGCAATTGAGGATCTTCCACATAATCTTCAATTAGAAGTGATCAATCTGCAGTGTAATGACATACTAAAAAGGCAAATAAGAGAAGAATGTAATTACATAAGAATGAACATGCTCAATTAAAATCATATGCTTGTGGATTATACATCAATATTTGTTAGTAACTATTGAAAAACATTTTCAAAGAGGCAATATGTAATAACTCATTACAGATCAGCATTAACAGTTGAACATTTGCAATCAATTTGGATGATAGGAAACATTAACCTTGACCCCTAATTAGGTGACATGTTATTTCCCAAAAATAAAAGAATTCCATTCTTTTCATTAGCAGCCCCATATTACAAAAAAAAAAAAAGCATTCGGTCATTATTACTACACTGTGAATTTTGTCAATAAAATTTTGTGGAAATTTATTTTCTCTCATTATATAAATGCCTACATAATTCTCAATTCTGCCTCTTGGCTGGCAAACACTAAAACATTTACTCTCTGGCCATTTACAGAAAGAGTTAACGGTCCTTTGTTTCTAAGCAGCAAAATGTGCACATTTCCTCAGAAATTCATTTTTAAAGTTTTATCTTTTTGTAAAAATGACACATGCTCATTGTAGAAATGCATATTATCTAGGAGGAATAGGAAAAGAAGCTACCCTCATATTCCACTACCCAGAGATAAATGTTACAGATTTTGGGAGTACCCTCTAGACATGATATGTGCCAATATTTCCAAAAGTGTGCCCCTTGGAGCACTAGTTGCTCAAATTGACCCTCCACAGACAGATTTGTATGTTTCTTGATAACATTTTAAAAACTCGTAAACACGGGGCACTTGGGTGGCTCAGTTGGTTAAGTGTCTGCCTTTGGCTCAGGTCATGATCCCAGCGTCCTGCTCATCAGGGAGCCTGCTTCTCCCTCTCCCTCTGCCGCTCCCCTTGCTTGTGCTCTCTCTGTCTCAAATAAATAAAATCTTAAAAAAACAAAACAAAACAAAAACAACCCTTGGAGCGCCTGGGTGGCTCAGTGGTTAAGCCTCTGCCTTTGGCTCAGGTCATGATCCAGGGGTCTTTGGATCGAGCCCCACATCGGGCTCCCTGCTTGGCGGGAAGCCTGCTTCTCCCTCTCCCACTCCCCCTGCTTGTGCTTCTGCTCTTGCTATCTCTCTCTCTGTCAAATAAATAAATGATTTTTATTTTAAAGATTTTTTACTTATTTATTTGACAGAGACACAGCGAGAGAGGGAACACAAGCAGGGGGTGGGGGGGAGAGGGAGAAGCAGGCTCTCCACTAAGCAGGGAGCCCGATGCGGCGCTAGATCCCACCTGAGCCGAAGGCAGATGCCCAACAACCAAGCCACCCAGGCGCCCCTAAATAAATAAGATCTTAAAAAAAAAAAACAAAACCTTGTAAACACAAAATAAAAATGATCATTGTGAAAAGTTTAGAAAATACAGAAAAGTTTAAAAAATCAGTTTTTTAAAAATCACCCTTAATCCTGTGGTATCAGTTAGGATCCCCAGGAGGATGTGATGGCATACTCATGTTGGGTAATTCAGGAGAGTTTAATCAAGGAACAAAAGAGTTCAGAGTTTGGGGAAAACTGCAAAGAACAGTTACTATTCCTGGACCTAGGCCAACAGGGAGCCTTCCTCTGGGTAAGGGTGAGGAGGAGGGAGTGATTTGTTACCAAAACTTGAAGAGAACAGCTATGTAGAGAGGATGTCTGATAAGAAAATGTGGTCTTCAGTTGAGAGGATGAAGTCAACCCTGTGGGACACCACAGGAAGAGAGCTGAGTTCTCTAGAAACTCATTTCCTGCTGAAGCCTCCCATTGGCCAAAACCAACTGGAAGCCAGAGAACAAGGGAGCCCCTTGATTCAGTCCTTCTGGGTCAGTGCCTGGCCCTAGGGCACAGAGCAGGAAGGAGAAAGAGGGTCTGCAGGGGCAGAGAGATGCACACGTCACTGCCAAAGGTCCCCAAACTCGTCTCCAATGAGCACCAGTCCATGAGCTCATGCTCAGAGATAAACTGCCTCAGCTCCGTACAAACACATTTGAATCCCCACTCTTCAGACCACTGCGCTCTTCTCCTCTGAAAAGAGTCAGAACTCCTTGGATGGTGACAGCACAACAACAGGTCAGGACATCCAAAAAGTCAGGGGAGCCTATGACCTCTCACTGATGTTAGAAAGTAAGAAAGCCATTATCAGACCTGTCTCAGGTGATGGTAGAAAGGTGTGAGGAGACCACAGAGAGAATGCCCACTGCCAGCATGAATGGCAGATGATGCAGGAAAAAAAAATCATTATAATCATTGGGAGAAGGCTAGCCATGGATCTGTGAAAATATTTTTTAAATGATATAAAGTTTTTGTAAAACAGTCCTGGGCTGCACTCATGTGTTTTCAATTATTATTATTTTTTTACCAGAATTAATCAAATCACTACACAAATCTCACTCATGTTTTGGTCATTACACAATAAACTTATAAAAATATAGAAATGTACTGTATGTATAAAAAATAGAATGTGTAAGTCTACATTAAAGTGGAAAATAGACCATAGCATAATAAATGAAAAAAAGCAGATTACGAGACTATGCTAGGGTTGAATCCCCTTGCATGCGTGTATTATATGCCTAAGAAAAAAGTTCCAAATGTTTACAGTGATCCTCTGAGGATGGGGAGATTAATTACAGGTGACTTCTACCTCTCTCTGTGCCTTTTTCGAACTAGTTAACAATGATCTGGTAGTATTTTCACATTATAAAAAATACCATTCAGACAGTGCCCAGCTCGTGAATGAATGGGCTGCGTGCTCAAAGCTCTAGTGTGTCTTGGTTGAAGAGAGCTGACACTGCGTTTTCTAAAAAAGCAGGTGCGACCACGCTGGCGTGCGTAACCCAGGCCCGGCTTTGTGCCCCGGCGGTCGCGTTCTTAGCCGCCCCGGAGCCCGGGGCAAGGGGCTTCCTCCTCCGGGGGAGTTCCCCGCGCCCTACGAGCGCCCTCCCCAGGCCGGGACCGCCCGGCAGCCTCCCTTCGCCCCTCACCCGGCCACGGACGCGCCGCCACCCTGCCCTGAGCTTTTCCGCCCAGTCCAGGCCCTCAGCTGCTGGACCAATCCCCCGCGACACATAGGTTACCACCCGCGAGTTTGGGCGTCTCAGGGACGCCGGCGCACGGTTGCCAGAGCTGGAGACTCTCGGGAGAGTGGAGAGCCTGTGAAAGAGGATCTGGGCCAGCACTTCACTCCTTGCCACATGCAGATGGGTGAGGGGCAGGTGGATGCCATCGATGAAGAGACGGTATATTAGTTTGCTGGGGCTGCCATATAATTTTGGTGGCTTAATACAACAGGTCTGGAGAGCAGAAGTCCAAAATGAAGGTACTGGCAGGGCCATGCTTCCTCTGAAGGGTCTAGAGAAGAAGCCTTCCTTGCCTCGGTGTTCTTTGGCTTGTAGCTGTAGCATTCCAACCTGTAGTTCCATCTCTGCGTCACCTTCTCTGTGTGCCCTTCTCTATCTCCTACAAGGAGGCTGTGGTTGGATTTAGGGACCAACCTGATGCACATGGTCTCATTCTGATCCTTATCTTAATTACATCTGCAAAGACCCTATTTTCTTCCTTTCTTCTTTCTTTCTTTCTTTCTTTCTTTCTTTCTTTCTTTTTCTTTCTTTCTTTTTCTTTCTTTCTTTCTGGGATCATGACCTGAGCTGAAGGCAGACGCTTAACCGACTGAGCCACCCAGGCGCCCCCAAAGACCCTTTTTCCAAAAAAGGTCTCATTCCTAGGTTCTGGGTGGACATGGATCTTTTGGGGGGTGGGGACACTATTTAACTCCATACAGATAGACATACAGATAGATAGATGGATTAAAAGGTAGACACTGCACGGGAGTATCAGAGGCTGAATTGTGTCTCCCCAAAACTCTATGCTGAAGGCTGAACCCTCAGTATCTCAGAATGCCACTCTATTTGGAAATAGAATCTTTGCAGATAGATGATCATGTCAAGATGAGGTCATTAGGATGGGTCCAATATGACTGGTGTCCTTATAAAGAGGAAACCACCTCACACCCTTAGGATGGCTACCATAAAAAAAGAGAGGGAGAGCAAGAATTACAAGTGTTGGGGAGAATGTGGAGAAACTGGAACCCCTGTATACTGTTGGCAAGCATGTAAAATGGTGCAACCACTATGGAAACCAATGGAAGTTCCTCAAAAAATTAAAAATAGAACTACCAGATGATCCAGCAATTCCACTTCTGGATATGTACCCTCAAAGAACTGAAAGCAAGGTCTTGAGATATTTGTACATCCATGTTCATTACAGCATTGTTCACAATAGCCAAAGGGCAGAAACAGCCCATGTGTCCCTTTGGGACAGCCACACTGAAAATTATCTTGACCCAGAGTGGAGAGCTGAGGTCCATGGCAAGTCCTGGCTCTGCCACCAGCTTGTTCTATGACGTGGGCAAGTCACTTCCTGTCACTCTGGCCCTCGGCTCCTGATGTGCAAACATTGGGATTGAATGGAACTCTTCCAGCTGGCATGGTTTTCATCTACTGAAAACAATGGCCCCAGTGTACCAGCCAGGCAAAAGCATGCCTTTCGTGCCTCAGACTCATTCAGCCTCAAGAACTGCGGGGGCCAGTTCCCCCAGAGTGGCCCAGGGACACTGATGTCAGACCTGTGATGTCAACACCCATACCCTGGCTCAAAGGACCCAAGCCCCCAGTCTCTCTCAAGTTGTCACTAAATGATTACCTGAAAAGACACAAGAGGCTGAGATGAGGGTCCCGTCCTGCTTTCTTACCTATGATGCAATCAACTTTGTGCCCTGCACCGACCAAGCAGGCCCTGCCCTTACCCCATCAGCCTCCTAGGGCACATGTGTTCCTCCCCATTCAGCTGACCCAGATTAATCCTCTTGCCAGACACTGAGAGTCCATAGGGCTCCCAGCTAGGCTGGCACTGGCCTCAACTTGGCCTCCCAGAGTCCAGCCATCTCCTGCTTTGTCTTCTCCTTGTGTTCTCAAGGATGACCTCACTTGTCAGAGCTGTGCTCTCCCCAGTTTCCAATCTGCCACTCTGCTCTGGACTGTGGATTGCTGCCTGACTTGGTCCTGAATGTTAACACATGGCACTTGAAAGGACAGTCCCATAGACTTAGTCACTAGATGGATTCTAATTTCTTTTTCCAAAAGGTATCAGCAGAAAGAATTTTTTCCCATCTTGGGTTATTTCCTTGAGTATATTTCTGGTTGGTGACATTTTCTCAGACTCTAAAATTGTAACACACATGTTATAGCAATTATATGAATCTTTATGGGACCACAGGAAGTGAATACTAACGTTGGGCTGCCCTGGCAAATCCAGGTGAACAGTCAACGGGACTATGTCTCAATAGAGGAATTCCTTGTTCATCCCTAAGCCCTGGATTTTGCCCTATCCCCTATTCACTTATTTCCCTAAATCTCCCTCTCCTGTCTTCTGGGCCTAAGTGTGCCCCCCACCCCCCACCCCGTGAGTCCCAGCACCAAGCCCTTGGAACAAGCAGGCATCAGATTTTAGGGAATGAATTGATGGGCTTGGGCCTATCATCCACCCCAATCCAGTCACTGTCCCTTTCTTGTTTTTTTTACCCCATCACACACTCTGCCCAGATTAGGCCTTTGGCTCTTGTCCTCAAAGTGCATTGTTACAGCAGAATGCAAAGAGAAATAAAAGAAGCTTATTCTTGCCATGAAAGAGACACAAATCATCTAAGTTGGGAAAGAAGGAGGAGGCGCCTAATGCCAGGCACCTGGGTGGCTCAGTCGGTTGAGTGGCCAGCTCTTGATTTTGGCTCAGGTCATGAGCTCAGAGTCCCAGGATAGACACCTGAGTTGGGCTCTGCGCTCTGTGGAGAGTCTGGTTGAGATTCATTCTCTCTCTCTCAGATAAATAAATCTTAAAAAAAAAAAAATCCTAGGGGCGCCTGGGTGGCTCAGTCATTGGGTGTCTGCCTTCAACTCGGGTCATGATCCCAGGGTCCTGGGATCGAGTCCCATATGGGGCTCCTTGCTTGGTGGGAAGCCTGCTTCTCCCTCTCCCACTCCCCCTTCTTGTGCTCCTGCTCTCACTATCTGTCTATCAAATAAATAAATAAAATCTTTAAAAAATATATCCTAATGCCAAAGAGGCATATTTTGGGGGTGGTACTTTCTGGTCTCATACAGTGTGAAGGGGACCCTGATAGTTTGAGGATTAGAGAACTGCAGAGAGGACTGCACAGGATCTCTGAGGTGGGTAGAGAGGCCTGGAGAGCCCTCCAGCAAGCTTCCCTGAGCCCTCAGGGGAGTAAGTGGCATCAAGCATGCAAGAGGGTAGACCTCTGGAGCCCAGGGCCATACTCAGGGTCTGCATGAGCCAGTGAATGGGGGCAGAGGGCCAAAGGGTGAATTCCTTCTGAGAACCTAGGGGCACCTTGGTGAAGGGGGGCGGGGTGTGTGTGGGAAATATAATAAACAACAAAATCTTCTTCCAACCCAAAAAATCTCTCCACAAAGGTAGTAGAAAAAGAAAAACAGTTTTATTATTGAATAAGTATCAAATCAATGAAGGAAATCAGAATGTCACCCCCAAATACGCCTTTTGACATAAAAATTATGTTGAGCTGAAGGCAATTAAGAAGGAACAAATGCAGGAAAATCTATCTCTACCCTTCCCCCTTTATGCCTAAAGGCAAGACATAAATTCTCCCTTTACTGGGGACAGACTCTTATCAGCCCAGAGACAGCACCAGAAGAATCTGCATGCATACCTCACCCCATTAGCTCCCCCCTGTACATTTACCTTCCCACAGTTTGCTGCCCTTGGAAGCTTAAAACTGCTTTCCTTTGTCCTGTCATTTCTCCACAAATTGATTGTTCTTTTCTTTTCTTTTTTAAGATCTATTTGGAGAGAGAGAGCTCAAGCGGGGAGAGGGGCAGAGGGAGAGAGAATCTCAAGCAGACTCCACACAGAACTCAAGGCAGGGCTGGATCCTACAACCCCAAGATCATGACCTGAGCAGAAATCAGAAGTTGGACACTCAACTGACTGAGCCACTCAGGCACCCCTACAAATTGATAGTTCTTTACTGAAGCTGCTTCATAAGCCAGAGTTCTAAGCTCACCACTTCGAATTACTCTTTGTTAAGGTTTCTCCCACTGTACAGGTTAAGAAACTGTTTTTGTTTTGTTAGAGTCCTAGCTGAAAATCCCAGATGAGTAGAAGTAAAGTTTCGCCTGCCCTCCCCCAGAATGTGATGCACTAACTCCCTTGATGTTTGCATTTTTTTTTTAAGTAGTCTCCATGCCCAAAGTGGGACTCAAACTCACAAACCTGAGATCAAGAGTTGCCAGTCTGGTGCCTCAATATTATCGTTTCTTTTTTTTTTTTTTAAGATTTTATTTATTTATTTATTTATTTATTTATTTATTTATTTATTTATTTATTTATTTATTTATTTAGAGTGTGAGTGGGGGAGGGGCAGAGGGAGAGAGCATCTCAAGCAGACTCCACTCTGAGCATGGAGCCCAACATGGGGCTTGATCCCATGACCCTGAGATCATGACCTGAGCTGAAATCAAGAGTCGGACACTTAACTGACTGAGCCACCCAGGTGCCCCTTGCATTTCAAAAAGACAGCTCCCAGGTCCCTGAGGAAACATTCCTGAGCTGTGAGACTGGCCAGAGTACCAATGGCTTATTTAGTCATTAAAAGATTTATGTACATTGAAAAGAACAGAGAAAGGCATTCTGAAAAGAAAGGGAGTGGGAGAAGTCTCTTCCCTTATTTTCAACAAGGAGAATTAAGCCTCTTACTTGTAATCTGTGCTGGCCTTCTGGGGACCCGACTGAGCCAACCTACACTTGTCTGGGCTTGTCCTGAATTGACCAGGGTAATTTCTGCCATATAATGGAATGGAAACTTAAGCCGGGAATTCAATTCAAGTGGAGATTTTTTTTTAAGTGGATTTTATTTTCACCTATCTGAATTCCTGCTGTACACCACTGAAAGCATTTAAAGGTAAATGAAGTTTAATTCTCACAAAAAGCAAATGGCTTCTGACTAGGAAGAGGTGTAGGAGTCACCTCTCAGGGAGGCCAATGCACACCTGCCTTTGCTCTGACACCTAGCTGGAGGGCACAGCACAGCATGTGGCAGTCACATTCCTGTCCCTGACATACACCTGTCAGTCATACCTTGGTCAGAAGCCCTGCCTAACACCTTCTGTGGCTCCCATTGCTTTCTGGCTCAAGTCCAGGTGCCCACCCTGACTCAGGCCCCAGGGATGTATCCGAGTCCATCCTGACCCCTGGGCCACTTGGTTCCTTGAGAGCACCAGGCTATCCCCTCTGGTGAAATCCTGCTTACCCACCAGGTGCAGCTGGAAGGGCACTGCTTCTGGGGGCCTTCCCTGACTCTCCCAGGACTGGGTTAGGTGCCCCCTTCATGTGCTGTCCCTCTCATAACCCCCTGAAGGAAGGGCCCTTTCTTTTCATCTCTAGTGCTTCAGTAGGTACCCATTAAAGCTGAATGAGTAAATGATGGGCAGGTGGGTGACCATGGCCTCCCCCACCCAGGGCAGTTCCCAACACCTGGTCCTCTCTCAGGGCCAGCAGTGTGCAGTGAGGCCCACCTGATGAGCAGCAGGGACATGGCTGTGTCCTGGAGCTGATCTGTTTTTTCGCTTCCAGCACACTCTGCTTGGCTGTCCCTGCCAGTGCACTCTGCTCACTGCCTGTCAGATGCAGAGATGCTTCTTGGCTCACATGGGGAAAAGGATGGATAGACAGATGGAAGGACAGAGGGACAAATGGGGGGGATTATGCCTCAGGGCCACAGTCTCCCTCCGGGGGGCTCCCCAAATCTCTCAGCTCTTCTTGCCTGCCCTGGTGGGGATGACCAGACCAGAAAAGTGACCAGAAGGGCGACTAGGAGGGTGCCTGACAACCTGGGACTACCCAGCACGACAGAGCCCAGAACCTGGACACAGTCAATTTTAGGACAATGAGGGAGAGGCAGGATAGCCTGGGGGACCCTAACTTGGCACCTGGCCACACAGCCCTTAGGGCCATGTGCATGCACTGGTATATTAGGCAGGCCTTACTCTGGGCAACTTGAGTTTGTCTCAGTAGGTGAAGGGATAAGGCAGGACTTGTTCTATTAATTTTGACTAAAATGGCCCCTTTGGCATAGAATTAGCACTTTACTATATAGGGGAGGAGAAACTTATCCTCTTACATTCTTAGATTCTGTACCCAAGTCCTGCAAATTAAACTAACAAAAGACAGATTAGTAGGAGAAAAGGTATGAAAGTTTTATTTTATGTGCACGGGGGCTTCACAGAAAAGAAGTGAAAAACCCAAAGAAGCTGTTAGACTCTGGCATTGTATATACTATTTTAATAAAGGGTGATAAATTATGGAGAAGTGACTAGACAAAGGAAAGGGGGTTTGGGCTCCTAGGGGCTATAAATTGTGGGGAGGTGACCAGGAAATGTGTGATAAGTTAGGGTTGTTTAGGAAGGTTTGTTATGCAGACTCATCTCTGCAGTCTCCAGTCTTGTTATGGGAGAGGGAACAGTTTTACAAATGGAAATTTATGTCCTGCTTTTTGGCAGAAAGGATTAGAGCAGAGAGTTCTACCCGTGCCCGCTGTTTCTCAATTGGCGTCAGCTCAAAATAATCCTTATGCCAAAATATGCCAATTTTGGGGTGGCATATTCTGGACCCCTTCAACTGCATTAGTTGAACAGATCATTGCAAACCTGCATACTTTTGACACCTTGTTTTTATAGGGTATAGAGAAGCTAAACAAATTCGGGTTTGTTAATAAACATGAAAAACTGTCCTATAAAGAAACATGTTTCTATTCATAAAATTTGCTCATACAGAACTGCTGGTATGTCTATTAACTAGTTTTCTCTGTAAAAGAAAGATTACAAAAATTAAAAATTATAATCAATATATGTAGCTAAAGCTACTAGAAATAATAAGGGTGAAGAAAAATAACTGCGTATGAAGAGTATGCAAGAAAAGTAGGATGTTCTTATTCATAAGGAAAGGTAGGAAGGATGTGTTTTTGCTCTGGGGAAAAAGAGAGTTATTTTATTTTATTTTATTTAAGATTTTTATTTATTTATTTAACAGAGATAGAGAGCACAAGTAGGCAGAGCGGCAGACAGAGGGAGAGGGGGAAGCAGGCTCTCCGCTGAGCAGGGAGCCCGATGCGGGGCTCGATCCCAGGACCCCGGGATCATGACCTGAGCCAAAGGCAGCTGCTTAACCGACTGAGCCACCCAGGCGCCCCGAGAGTTATTTTATTTGTAAAAAAAGAATGACTGATTGTTCCAGAATGAGAGGAGGAAAATATAGAAAAATAGACAAACACCTGAATGAATATAAGAAAATGGTAAAAGTTTTGCAGAAAATAGACCTTATCCCGTGTAGTCAAGCTGAATAAGACCTGAATGGATTTATTTTAAGGTCTTTTAAAAAAAAAGAGCCTTAATAACAAAAGAACACTGGTGCAAAACTAAAATATGGTCTTCTTTCTGTTAGAATGACAAAGTTTCCTGAGATTATCGGTCTGCTCTTAATAAGAGATTGTAAAAGGTTTCTTCTTTACTTTTTGGTAATCTGCCTAGGACACCAAGATCTTACCAGAATAATTTCCTGTGCTTTATGCTAACCTTTATCATATCTTCAATTACTTAACAGAACCAAGACTTTTCACACTGAAAAGAGCTAAGGTTTTTTACATTTCTGATAATTTTTTCTTCCCCAAATCAAATCCCAAATGAAGTTTTTTTGACCTCAGATTAACTTTGGGACTTCCTAGAGAGTTCCTGGAAAATCTCAAAGGCTTTGTTCTTTCACCTTGTAGACAAACAGATGTTCAAGTAATTAGGTTTATTTGATTTGTTAAATTGCGTAATAACAAGGCGTTGTCAAATAGAACTTTTAACCTTCCTAGGTTATATTTGTATGGGTAAATATTATTAATGTAAAATATTTCACAAATTGTGTAACAGTTATAAAAATTTGTCAATACCTTTGCTATATCCATGGTATATCCTAATCTAATGCCATGAGTCAAAATCCTGGTTATTATTTTTGTTATGTGTCATAGCAACAACAAAATTTTCTTGTCAAATGAACTCTCATCAGATCTTTAGAAGCTGACAAGTTCATTGAACTGCTAACCCAGGCTCAAGTAGAACAAGAACTGATTACATGGGACTGAGTTACTGACAAAGCATGATTATGGCTATTGTTCTGGAACATTGCCAGTTCTTTAGAGTTTTTCCAGACCTTTCACTTAAACTGTCTATAACTTATAACAGTTTGGTAGATGATACTTTTGTAAACAGAAATCAAACGTTTATCTTTTCTCCCTATCTGATCCCTTGAGAATTTGGAGACTCTTATTGAATATTCTTATTTCTGTGGCAATATAATTACTTGCTTAAGTTCAATAAGAATCTGTTCTTGTAACAGGACATAACTGGTTAAATTTGGACAACATGAGTTAAGTAACCAAGGCTTTGGGTGAATGTCATATTTCAGAATGATGCAGAGAATCAGATAGGACCAGACAGTCCTAAGAATTAGGCTTAACTTTATGAAGCCAATGCTTACAAAGTCTTCTTGGAAAAATCAGCCTGGGACTTGGCTTACAGGGTTCCCAGCCTTATAGGTGACGAAGGAAGGTCACTTCTTGGCAGGCCCAGGAACCTCGGGTTATTCGGGGGATTCCAGAAGAGAGGAATTCATCCAATTCAATAGGTACCGCAAGTGAAATCTTCTGGAGAGTTTCTGGCTTGGCTTCCTCCCCTTGGAGGGGATTTTAAAAATCTAATCTGACATTCCTTATGAAAAGTTCCAGCAAAGCGAACTCAAAACTGCCTATGTGGTCAATTACCATTTTTGCTGCACTTACATGGATAATCAGGCCAAATCCTGGTCTATTTTGTAAACAAGAACCCAAAGCAGGTGACCCTTTGCATGGAAAACTACAGCGCACCCTTGTGGGCTCCATTGCTCACGTTTTGCCATTCCTTACCAAATTCTCAGTTCTTTTTTTTTTTTTTTTTTAATATTTATTTATTTGACACAGAGAGAGCACAAGCAGGGGGAGCGGCAGGCAGAGGGAGAAGCAGACCCCCCACTGAGCAGGGAGCCCGATGCGGGACTTGATCCCAGGACCCTGGGATCATGACCTGAGCTGAAGGCAGATGCTTAACCGACTGAGCCACCCAGGTGCCCCCAAATTCTCAGTTCTTCTAAGATCCCCCCTATATCTAGCTACAAGTCTCCAAACTGAGGCTTCTAGTTTTTCTCCCACCCTCCTGACTTGGCGTCGCTGAAAACTAAAACCGCCCTCTTCCAGAAGCCCTGCAAGCTAAAGCTGGAGGACTTGACATAAACTTCAAAGAAATCACCTTCATGCCTGCCACTCAGAAAAGTCACCAGATCACTCAGGACCATCACCAAAGACTTGGTCTTCAAACGGAAGACCAAGGAATTTGTTGCATTGCCAGTCCCATCCTCAAGCCCAACATCTGGAAATCTCAACTGGCTGATCTCTGGACCGAGAGACTGGGTTTTCAACCATTAACCTACTTTCCTTTTATTTTTATAGAAATTCCTCTCATTAAATGCCTGAATGCTCACACGATCCAGCACATATCCACTACTGCTCAGTCCAAGTAGCTGGTGCAGCTGACCCTTAATGAGCAAAAGGCAACTACGTGAGAAAATGGACTTCTGCTCAAAGAAGAATGTTGCTCCTTTCCTTGGACAAGAGGGGGACTGACAAAGTCTCTCGCTGACCAAATTTGAATCAGGCTCCTCTGCACTTTTTCCAACGAGGCCTTGACTTTTGGACTTCCGTGTTCATCGTTGCGTTGTCCAGGTTTTTTTTGTTTTGTTTTGTTTTGTTTTTAAAGATTTTATTTATTTATTTATCTGAGAGAGAGAATGGGAGACAGAGAGCATGAGAGGGGGAGGGCCAGTGGGAGAAGCAGACTCCCCGCTGAGCAGGGAGCCCGATGCGGGACTCGATCCCGGGACTCCAGAATCATGACCTGAGCCGAAGGCAGTCACTTAACCAACTGAGCCACCCAGGCGCCCCTCGTTGTCCAGTTTTATAAGCACTCTGCTCAGTTGGGTGGGTTAGCCAGAATCCCCCAGCCTCCATGGGTCATTCTCAACATCTGATCAGGTTTCTCAGCCACCATCACCCTGCCTGCTGCCTTCAGCAAGAGTCCTGTTAGGTAGGCTAGCCAGAATGCCCCGACCCCTGCTGCTTCCTCTTAGCCAAGTTCCATCCCCTAACCCCCACCCTGCTTCTTGGCTATAAATTCCCACTTGCCCATGCTGCATTCAGAGTTGAGTCCATTCTCTCTTCCCCACTGCAAGACCCCATTACAGTGGTTGTGATACCCACCGCCCTGGTCCCCTTTGAATAAAGTCGGCCTTACTGTTCCTTAACAAATGTCATGAAGAACCTTCTAACGTGCACCACTTTTCCTCCAAGGGAGGGAGCCCCTATGACTCTTTCTCCTCTGTTCTGGGGGAGGACCTAGGTGCCCCTGCCCGAGGAGGATGACTCCTGATCCCCTCCCACTCAGGGCTCCCCCGTCTGCTACCTTATATCCAGGGTGGGTCCTCGGGGCTTCTTCTAGAGAAACACCCAGTGCTTGGGCTCCGGCCTTAGGACATCGTGTCTCTCTGTGCCCTGGCCATGTTTCTTCAGGCACCGGACCCCCCTGTCTGCCATCCCCCACGTGCAGCCCCTGCCAGAGGCTGTTGCCCAGCACTGGCTGAGAGCCTGGCAGGACTGGGCACGCCAGAGCCCAGGGACTTGGAGACACTGACCTGGCCCAACAGATGTCCACACTCCCAAGTCCTGGTCTCCTGCCCCTGGAGTTCTTTCAGGCTGCTAGGTCCAGATCATTGCTCTGCGTCTCCTAGAGCACTTGCCCTGGGGGCTTCTCCTGTATGTCCTGAGACGCTACCCTGGGCGTGGGCTGAGGCCTTCTGGAGGGTAAGAGTAGTAGGTATGCCCTCCCCTCACTGACAGCAGTAGCAGTGAAGGGCGAAGTCCCCTCCCAGGGGCCATGTGTACATCCTGTCTGCCTATGGGAACAGGGCTGGTGGGTAGGGAGGCGAGTTCCCTGGGGCAGGGGAGAGGCATCTGACTTCACATCTCCTGCTCTTTGCCCCCATGGCCAAACGCCCAAGCTTGGGACTTGGGCTGGCACCGCTCCAAGAGTCTGAACAGGCCTGGGGCAGAAAGCAGGAGGCTCCTGCGTGTGATCTTCCTCACCCCGCAAAGTTGATGGACACTGACCCACTGGTCCCCAGAGAAAGACCCGTGCCTCTGTGCCTCTAGATGTGGCAGAACCCCTTTGGGTACATTCTCATGACCTCATGGCCATCAAGAGGCCCAGCTCACAGGGACAGATGGCCACCTCATTTATTCTAGGAAGGTAGAGGCCTGGCAGCCCACAACAGGCCTCTGTCTGCCAAGTGCTGGCTGCCAGTCCCAGCCCTGAGGTCAGGCAAGGGGACACCAGGACTGCCCTCCACACCAGCCTCAGCAGGTCGGCAGACACTCTACAGAAGTCTCTGGCTTTCCCTCCTGCCCTGGGAAATGGACTCAACATTCATTTTCTTCCATCTTGGTGACCAAAGGCCCTCTCTTGGCATCTTGCGCAGGAAGTGTCCTAGCTTTCAAGATGCTCTGTTCCAGGGGCGCCTGGGTGGCTCAGTTGGTTAAGCGACTGCCTTCGGCTCAGGTCATGATCCTAGAGTCCCGGGATCAAGTCCCGCATCGGGCTCCCTGCTCAGCGGGGAGTCTGCTTCTCCCACTGGCCCTCCCCCTCTCATGCTCTCTGTCTCCCATTCTCTCTCTCAGATAAATAAATAAAACCTTTAAAAAAAAAAAAAAGATGCTCTGTTCCTGCTACTGGAACACTCTGCATTCCTTGTCTGGCTGGAAGGCAGAGGGAAAAGCCAGGAGTCTATTCTCTTTGGGGGACATGCTTGTGGTCTTGGTACCTGCTGGGTGTTCAGAACTTTCCCTTTGTTATCCTTCGTTAATCCTTCCCTCAGTTCTCCCCAGTGCCAGACAACAGGAGAGGAAACCTGTTCCAGCTCTAAGCTAGAGGCCTTAAATTCCAATGCAGGGGAGGACAGTTAAGCATTAATGAATGGCACAGCCTCGGGGAATAAACTTGGACCTCTTGTTTTCTCACTTTGGATAGACACAAGGCTCTCTTGCTCTCTTGGCCCTAGGCTCTTCCTTCATGTTGTGCAAGGACAATAAGCATGGCCTCCTGCCTCATGGCTGGCTCCTGGGAAGAGAATCCAAGGTGTTTGCTCAGAGGTTGCAAACTGGCAACCCCCAGATTCTGGCCCATGGGCATGGTTTAATAGGTCTGTACTAGCCCGAGCAGTAAATAAGTTTGCCATTAAAAAACTAACTAACTAACTAAATAAATAACTTAAAAAAAAAAAAAAAGACTTGGCAACATTGGGCCTTGATTCTGGCAACAAGTGTGTGGAGCTGAGTCATGGCTGTTCCCAGTCTCCCCACAGTGGCCATCAAGCTGGGCTACCCATCTGGCATCACTGCCATCCTTAGATGCATCGCCCACCTGCTCCTTGTGGTATCTGGGTCTGCTGCCACAGCTGGGGCCCTGGTTGGGGCAGCAGCACCCAAGATCCTTGAGGAGGCCACCCCCTGGCAGGGGTTCCAGAGCCCCATGGCCGCCCTGTCCGGCCGCCTGACCTGCCCGGCACTGATGCCCGGCCCTGGCCACAGGGTGGCAGTGTAGCGTGAGGAAAAGCATTCTGGCCTGAAGCACAAGATCGGAGGGGGGTGGTGTTCTCGGCCTCTGTCCCGGGCCAGGAGTGACCCTGGTCAGGCCTATTCTCACCCAGGAGGCCAATTCCCCTCAGGTAAGGAATATTCATTGCTGGATTTTTTTTTTAATTTTTAAAAAAAGATTTTATTTATTTATTTGTCAGAGAGGAGAGCAAGAGAGCACAAGCAGGGGGAGTGGGAGAGGGAGAAGCAGGCTCCCTGCAGAGCAGGGGGCCCCATGCGGGGCTCGATCCTGGGACCCTGGGATCATGACCTGAGCTGAAGGCAGACACTCAACCGACTGAGCCACCCCGGTGCCCCCATTGCTGGATTTTTAAAAACAGCTTTGGAGTATACTTGACATGCACTCACTGCATATATTTAAATTGTACAATCTGACAAATTTTGATATACATATATACCTGTGAAACTCACTGCAATCAAGATCATAAACACAGCATTACTCCCAAAAGTTTCCTCCTGCCCCTCCTCACCCCTCACAGATTCATTTGAATTTTCTAGAAATTTTTGTCTGTCTTCTTTCATTCACCATAATTATTTTGAGATTCATCCATGTTGCTCTTATAATAGTGCATTCAGCTTTCGTTACATTGTACCACTCCCGTGTATGCATATATTGTAATTTGTCTACCTGTTCACTTGTTGATGGGCATTTGGACTATTTTCAGTTTGGGGCAATGACAAATAAATGTTATGAACATTCCTGTACAAGTCTTTGGGGGGGCATCTAGTCTCCCTTTCTTGAGTAAATAGCTGGGCAGGATGTTATGGTAGGTGTATGTCTAACTTTTTAAGAACATGTCGAACTGATTCTAGTTCAAGGGGATGATGTAGGAACATCCTGAGCTCATCTCCTCCTGCTGAATCTATAGCTACATATGGAACAGTTTCCTCTGAAAGAAACCCCAGACTAGATAAGTGATTCCTATACATCCAAAGAACGAGGGGGGCGCCTGGCTGGCTCAGTCGGTGGAGCATGTGACTCTTGATCTTGGGCTTGTGAGTTTGAGCCCCATGTTGGGTGTAGAGATCACTTAAGAAAATTAAAATAAAATCTTATATATAAAAAAAAAGAACAGGGCGCCTGGGTGGCTCAGTTGGTTAAGCGACTGCCTTCGGCTCAGGTCATGATCCTGGAGTCCCGGGATCGAGTCCCGCATCGGGCTCCCTGCTTGGCAGGGAGTCTGCTTCTCCCTCTGACCCTCCCCCCTCTCATGTGCTCTCTCTCTCTCTCTCTTAATCTCTCTCTCTCAAATAAATAAAATCTTTAAAAAAAAAAAGAACAAGAGAAAACCCTTAAAACCTTTATGGGTAGGAGAGGCTGACACACAGTCTTCTACAAACCACACCCCCAGGGCAGCGACCCATAAGCAAGAGGGAACTCGAAATCCATAGCTTCTCCCTGAGAAGGGTTTGAGCCCCACATCTGGCACCCCAACTTTTAAGACCTATCCCTGAGAGATAAGCCTCCAAAACATCTACCTTTGAAAGCCAACGGGGCTTATGTCCGTGAGACGCACACGGCCACGGCAAAAAAGCACCAACTCTTGCAGGGCTCATGCGGACTCACCTGGCCACCTTCCGGGTTCCCCCCGAGACGCACCCAGTCTTTCTGTGAAAAAGGCCTAAAGCTTTGGCCTGAGGGGCAGGCGTCTAATTCACACATCTAGGGCCTCCTGAAATAAGCCCCAAAGACGAAGGCCAGCGAGTGCCATCTGTGCGGTCTCCCTCTGCCTCACTCCAGGTCACCGGTCTCTCCTGAAAAGGAGCTTGTCCCTTGGCCTAGCACCCTGGTTTTTGCGGCCACCACCCTTGACCACTTGTATCTGGTGGCCAGCGGGGCCTGGGCTCCTGGGTCCCACAGGGCTGTCACCCATGCGGCAAGAGTTCTTAACCAGCCACCACTCCCAGGACGCAGCAGAGAGGCACAGCCCGAGGTGCCCATTAGCGCCTCCTCACAGCAGCAGCCTGAGGGTGGGCTTCTAATGAAAGACTCATCTACCGCCTCTGGTAATCCCATTCCCCCCAGCTCTGTGCTCTCTGTGCTCTCCCTCTGCCTCCTTCCACGTGGCCAGTGTCTCCTGATAAGGAGCCTGGGAACAAATCAACTCCTGTGGGTGCGGCCCTGGCAGACACCTTTTGATCACCTGGCTCAGGGGGCCAGCAGAGCTCAAGGTCCCAGGGACCCCAGGACTATAACAAATGGAGAAATAGTTCTGAACCTGTGAACTTGAGAAGATATCTACGCCCTCATGTTCACTGCAGCATTACTTAGAACAGCCAAGACAGAGAAACAACCTCAGTGTCCGCCAGTGGATGAATGGATAAAGAAATGTGATGTATGTGCACAATGGAGTATTAATTCAACCATGAAAAAGAAAGAAATCCTGGCATTTGTGATGACACGGATGGACCTTGAGGGCATCATGCTAAGTGAAATAAGTCAGACAGACAGAGACAAACACCGTATGATCTCGATTATATGTGGAATCTAAAAAAAAAACAAAACTAGGAGGGTCTGGGTGGCTCAGTTGGTTAAGCTTCTGCCTTTGGTTCAAGTCATGATCCCAGAGTCCCAGAATCGAGTCCCACGTCGGGCTCCCTGCTCAGCGGGGAGTCTGCTTCTCCCTCTGATCCTCCCCCCTCTCGTGTTCTCTCTCTCTTACTCTCTCTCTCAAATAAATAAATAAAATCTTTAAAAAGACTAAAAATAAAAGTACAAAAAAACTAAACAACCCCCCCAAATTCATAGATTCAGAGAATAGATTGGTGGTTGCCAGAAGCAGGCGGTGGGGAATGGGTAAAGGTGGGCAAAAGGTACGCACTTCCAAAAATAAATCTGCATAATAGTTAACAGTAGCTAACACTGGTTTGGCTTGATTCCGTGCCTGTTGTTAGAATTTTCACATGTATTAACTTACAAACCCTCACAACACCCCTGAGATGTAGGTACTGCTATAATGTCGGCTTTCATTTGACAGCACTGACCTCAGAGAGGCTAGGTAACATGGCCAAGACTGCAAGGTTAACAATCCTAGATCTGCCACTTCCAAGCTGTGTAACCCTGGGCATGCATCTCACTGGCCTCACTGCCCTCAGCTGCTATTAATAGGGGGATAACAACGATGCATATATCACAGGACTGTGAGGACACCGCTAATTCAGAGTCTGGTTCAGAGTTTGAGGTCAGGAGATGGTAGTTATTTTATTACTGCATGTGGCTGCAGGATCAAGCCCACTAGGTGGACTGTTGGACTGAGGGAGTATTTGGACCCTTTTAAGGAGTCCTGCTGAGCCTTGCAACCTTGAGGAAACCACCCTTCCCCTGGGTACCACGTATCATCCATCCCCAGCCCGGAACCCACCCTGCGCTGCTCGCCTAGCATCTAAGTCCCTTGCTCTTGGGCCTGACAGTCTTGGCCTGCCTTTCCAGAGCAGCTTCTGCCCAGGGACCCGCCTCCCTACCTCTGCTCCCCAGCTAGCCTCCCCGCCGGCAGAGCTCCAGTCCCAGGCATCTTTGCTGCCCAGCTGCTGGCACATGGCAACGGCCTGAAAACAACTTTACTGAATGAGCCAGCAGGTGCCTCTCTGCACTGGGAAGCCAGCCCTCCCGCCACTGGGTGCCCTGCTGACCACAGTTTAACCTTCATGTGCTCTGGGCCCCCATCTCCCTGAAGCCCCCAACCTCTAGCTGGACACTTTCTCTCTCACCAGAGCACTTGGCTTAGCAGAGCCTGAGGGCAGGGATGTCGTGCTCCCCTGAACACGGGGCTGTGAGCACAGTCGGCGCTCAAGGAATAAAATCAGATCACAGAAAGCACAAGCCTTCCTTGAGCCTCTGGGAAAAGTATTTTTGCAGGTACCTGCGAGGCTGGTGAGTACCCCAATGATCCAGGGGTGTTCCCGGTGACATCGCCAGGAGACAGGCCCTGGACTGTCATACTCTAGGAGGAGCTTGCTGAGGAGGAGTGCCAGCATGTGAAGGACTGAGCATCGGCTGACCCTGTGGTGAAGGCAGGGTGGCAGAGGGAACCCTCTGCAAGAGAGGAAAATGCCCTGGCCTGGTTGCCACTTATCCAGAGGCTTCCACTTCTCCCTCAAACTCCTCTCGGACCTCTGCCTTGACTTCCACCAGGAGCTGAGGCATTGGCGGCGGCTGCTCCCTAGGGACACCAAAGAGAGCCAAGAATGAGAGGAGATGGGGTTTCACTTCTGCCCAAGCCTCCCACTCAACTCCCTTCAATGGGAAATGCACTCAGCTCCGGGACAAGTACCCTCCCTTGGGGGCGCCCCCCCCATGGGAAATGCCGGTGGCCATGGGGGAGGACTTTCTGTCCCTCTGTGAACAAGGCTGTGCTCTGCTGCTCTCCTAGCAGAGACAGGGCACTGGCCACACATTTCGTTTACCTGGGGCAGGTTCCTACGTGCAGGTTTGTAGTGCCGGGAAGGACCCCAGAGGTTCCCGGTAACGTCGCCCGTCTTTGGCTATTGGTGGGTTTGGAACTGTGGCAACAAACAGAAAAGGAAGTACCACTTTCTTATCCCGTTCGATGAGATTATTTTTATCTAGATTCTAAAAGCAGGTGAGGACATTATGAACAGGTCTACCTCACTTCTGAACACAGATAGTAAGTCCTAGATCAAATAACAAGTCCACAATCTGCTATCCAAGATTCTGAAATCTGAGCTCTGAAAGAGCTCTGGAACCAAAAGATTTTCCATAAGTTATTTGGAGGCAAAACTGGAAGTGAAGTCCTTATTTATTCCACTTAGCTTAATATTCAAAAGTTTGTGGCAGGAGTTTTGTGATGTTTGATTATATAGCACTTCCCTGGATTTGGGTGTTACGCAATATATGGTTATTCACTAGTTTTTCTTTCTAACATCCAAAATTCCAAATTCCAAAACACATCTACAAATTTTCGGATTAGGCACTGAATCTGTGTTAGCAATCCAAATCTTATCTAGAAATCATATATATACATATATATATATATGCAGAGGGAGAAGCAAGCTCTCCAGTGAGCAGGGAGCCCGACGCGGGACTGGATTCCAGGACCCTGGGATCATGACCTGAGCCAAAGGCAGACACCCAACGGACTGAGCCACCCAGGCGTCCCTAGAAATCCTATATATACATTGTTACACTCACTGTAACCAGTGAGGGAGGCACTTATCATCAACGCCCCTTTCAGAGGAGGGAATTGAGGAGCAGAGAAGTGAGGTTTTCTCATCTGTCAAAAGGAGATGCTGATAGGCTCTCCTTCAGAATGTTGGTGTGAGTGTCGAATACATCAATTCCTGTAAAACTTAGAACCGCTAGGGCGCTGGGATTTATTTGCAGTGTGCTTCTGCACCGTGCTTTTTCCAATCAACCTTATATTTTGAGGATTTGTCTGAGTGGCACTCATAGCTCTGGCTCATCCATGGTGTGACACACTGATTCCAGCCATTCTCCTGTTGCTGGACACTGGCAGTTGGATCCTTCCAGAAGCAGATGACAAGATACAGTGAGACATACAAGGCATTTATGGGGGAAAGGCCTATGAAGGCTGAAGGCGGGTAGATGGAGAAAGAAGTGAGAGCCTTCAGGGCGCCTGGGTGGCTCAGTTGGTTAAGCGACTGCCTTCGGCTCAGGTCATGATCCTGGAGTCACAGGATCGAGTCCCGCATCGGGCTCCCTGCTCGGCGGGGAGTCTGCTTCTCCCTCTGACCCTTCCCCCTCTTGCACTCTCTCTCTCACTCTCTCTCTCTAATAAATAAATTAAAAAAAAAAAAAAAAGAAGTGAGAGCCTTCAGACGGGATGCAGGCCTGACACCTGTGAAGGGAGAAGGGAAAGAAGGGAGGCTGGGCAGAAGAGCTGGGTCTGTGGGACTGCTCTAAGAAAGGTTTGTCTGGGGCGCCTGGGTGGCTCAGTTGGTTAAGCGACTGCCTTCGGCTCAGGTCATGATCCCGGAGTCCTGGGATCGAGTCCCGCATCGGGCTCCCGGCTCGGCGGGGAGCCTGCTTCTCCCTCTGACCCTATCCCCTCTCATGCTGTTTCTCTCTCTCTCTCTCTCTCAAATAAATAAATAAGTAAAATCTTAAAAAAAAAAAAAAGAAAGGTTTGTCTGGGCTGATGAGGCATTGTCGAGCTGAAGGCACCATCAGAGGAATCCCCCACGCCACATGGGTAGGCCTGCCATGGTGCCCCACCATGTCAGTCAAAGGCCGGGAGTAGCCATGGGGAGCTGAGCTCTCAGTCACTCATGGTCCCCACAGCAGAGGTCTGAGCAAGGCATTTCTGTGGCAGCCATAGGCATTTGGGTCAGTTCACATTTATCTCAATTGGTTCTTTTTTTAAGATTTTATTTATTTATTTGACAGAGACAGGGAAAGTGAGAGCAGGAACACAAGCAGGAGTGGGAGAGGGAGAAGCAGGCTTCCTGCCGAGCAAGGAGCCCGATGTGGGACTCGATCCCAGGACCCTGGGATCATGACCTGAGCAGAAGGCAGACGTTTAACGGACTGAGCCACCCAGGCGCCCCTCAGTTGGGTTTCTCCGAGGCCTAGTGGTGACTGTGGGCCCACTATGCTGAGGTGCTATACCCACTGGGTGCTGACAGAATCAGATTTCTGGGCCTCATAAACTCACTGAGGTGAAAAGGCTGGCCTCAAGCCTCAGGGGTCAGTCCCCAATCCATCCCCCTAAGGGGACACATACTGTCTGTCATGTCCTTTTGGCTGGGAGAAAACCTATTTGCTATACAGGTGTGGGACCCTTGGGTCCCTTCCTCACAAAAATTAAAAAAGGATTCTACCTGAGGGTAACTCAAAGGCCTCTGTCCCCTTTCAGCCAAGGGTCATGTCTCTTCAGTCCCCATTTGGGGAAGGAAAGGGACAGTGTATTTTCTCCAATACTTAGGTTCTTCCTTTTTGGAGGCTCAGGGCTCTTGGGGTAGTCAGCCCCAGGACCACATACATTTTGAGAGGACAAGTGAAGAACCAAATGCATTTGATCCTCTTTTCAGCCAGCAGGACCCAAGAGGAGCAGAGGGAGTTGGGAGAGTCGTGGAGAGGAAGCCAGAAAGATGGTTTGGGCCTGGGAGGGAGATTGGTAAGGGCTCTTGCCGTCAGCCCTTGCATCTCAATCACTGCTTGTGTCTAAATTGACCCTTTCTGTGTCAGGAACTGGGGGGAGGGTGACGGGGAGAGGTGGGATCTACCAGGCAACTGGCATCCATGTCCAACCATAAATGGCACCGCATGAGGCAGAAAAGTCCCTTGGCTGGGATCCAGGGATTTGGGATCTAGTCCTAACAACACTATGGACTGCTGAGTGGCCTTGGGCAAGTTGGACACAGTTTCTAGGCCTCAGTTTTCCTATGGAAATATTACCATCAGCTTTGGCCCACCTACTTCATGCAGACCAGAGGATCACAGAGTCATCCAGGTTCAGGAAGGGACTCCCACCTGCTCCCCCTTCAAAGGAAGGTGTGAGGGGGAACAGGACAGCTGGCTGACAAGACGCTGATCTGGTGCAGGTCCATGCTTGTTCCCTCCACCCTGCCACTAGGCTCAAGAATTGTCTCCTCCACCACCCTCCCCAGCCTGTGTTTGTGGACTTCTTCCAAGTGGAATTTCCTGAACAGCTTATCAGCAGGCAGAAGGCTTCTGGACGCAGAGCAGGATGTGGGGGGTTGGGGGGCTTTTAAGTAGGCAATAACACTGGTGGGGGCTCCTACTAAAACAGCATTGGGGCGTGTGTGTGTGTGAGTGTGTGAGTGTCAGGGGAGTTGGACAGAGGACACAGTGGACCTGGTCCCTGAGGGAGGGTTTGTTATTCCCTAGATTGAGGTCACACACCCCAGTCAGCAGCCTTATCTGGAAGTTACCTGAACCAGGGAATTTTTCTCCAGTCTTCAGGCAAGCCCCACTGCACATTCCTGGACCCAGACCAAGCTGCTTTTCTGTTTATAGCAAGCACTGATAATGCTTGGTTACGCTTTCACTTTCCTTTTATGCTATATATTACCCTCAAGATAGTGATTCATTACACACTCATTCTCTTTGCTTTGATCCAGTGACCTCCCATTACCAAGAGCTATAAATCTCAAACTTCCAGGAAAGTGAAACTTAGAAGTCATCTGTTCTTCTAAGTACCTAATAAGCAGAGCATGCTTGGCTGCAATGGGACGAGCCAACTAACCTGTGGTTTCTACACATTAGCCTCCCTGGGGTCCGCTGGGACAGCATGGCCGTCTGAACCCTTCACGGCCGGCTCCAGCCATATTCCCCTTCCTACTCCCTCTGCTTAGGCCAGTGTGATCTCCTCCTCGTTCCCCTGACACATCCTGCACTTGTCCACCTTGCCAAGGGCCGTGCTCACTATGTGAGCTACCTGAATTTCCCCTCCTCTTCCAAAATAGCCATTTGCCCTGTAAGTCCAATTCAAATGTCACTTCCTCTTCAAAGTGTTTCCTGCTCCCAGGGCTAATACTGCCTTCCTCTTTTTCTCCCACTAGCACTTCATTATTCATCTATTTTGGGTGGGGTTTTTTGCATAATTTTTACATTGAGGTATAGTCCATATACCAGAATATTCACACCTTTAAAGTGTGCAGCTGGGTGGTTATATGTTCACAAAGTTGTGCAAACACCAGTACCACCAATTTTAGAATATTTTCCTCACCCTAAAAAGAAACCTTGTTTCTAAGCCTCAGCCTTGGTGATCACTCCCAGTTCCTCCCTCTCCTTTCCCCTCTCCCTGCTAATTTACTTTCTGTCTCCACGGATTTGCCTATTCTGTCACACAATATGTGGCCTTTTGTGACTGGTTTAAAGCTGTTAGCATGCTTTCAGGGTTCATCCATGTTGTAGCATGCATCAGCCCTTCATTTCTTTTTTATGGTCAAAGATTGTCCCATTGTATAGATAGACCACATTTTGTTTATCCATCATCAGTTGATGACATTTGGGTTTGTTTCCACTTTGGGGCTATTATGAGTAATACTGCTATGAACATTCATGCACAAATTTTTGTGTGGACATCTGATTTCAATTCTCTTGGGTGCATATCTCAGAGTGAAATTGCTGGGTCATATCATAACTCTATGTTTAACTTTTTTGAGGAACTACTTTTACTATGAATTCAGCAACACACACACTTTATATATTTTTACATTCATTGAATTTCCTGTATGTCACATTCTGTATGTCAGAAATATTGTAAGAATGTATCCTTTGTAACCATGACACAGTGTTCCCCATGTGGATAAACCTTAGTTGATATAAGCTCACTTACACACTCCCTCCCTTTGTTTTAATCCAGTGACCTCCCATCTCACCTTATAAGTGACTTTTTAAAGTAGATGAAGCTGGAGCAATAGGTTATGAATACTTTAAATTTTGGTAGATAATGTCTACAAATGTTTTTGTTCAATCAATTTCTATTCTGTTGGTATCTCGTTGCTGCCCTTATTTGCATTTCCCAGGCTCTGGTGAACAAGATCATCTATCATATGTTTATTGGCTGCTTGGATTGATTTCCCTGTATGTGACCTTAGCCGCTTGCATGGGGAGCTATCTGTGTTTTTCTTATTGACTATATGAGTGAATGCTTTATATATTTGGACATCAATCCATTCTGTTATATATGTTGAAATACTCTACTCCCTGTCTATTAACTTGCCTTTTAGTTTTATTTATGGTATCTTTTGACATACAAAAGCTTTTTAAAAATTTGTACATCATCAAACTTGTCAGTCTGCCCTTCGTTGCCTTTGTTTTTTGTATCTTGTTTTAAAAGGCTGCCACTACTCTGAGGTCAAATATTTTCTTATATTGTTTTCTAAAATATCTTGAACACATCAAATGTGGTATATATGTACAAGCACATAACATGATCGCAAAAAAAAAAAATCATGCTACCAGTTAAATACAAGAAATTGTATCAAAAGACACGTTAGACATTTGTTCAGCAAATTATACAAAAATAAATTATTTCAGATTTAAATATTATCTATTAAATGGAAAAGTCATGTGCTATGATTCTGCAAAGATATAAACTCAAAGGAAACACAAACTGCAGTAACAAATAAAGCCCATAATTTCAGGGGCTTGGAACAACAAAGGTTCATTTTTTAACCCACATTATGGTCCAATGCTGTGATTTCTGGTTAGCTCACCTTCTGTCTTATGTTTCAACCATCCCCTAGAATCTCAGTGTCCTCTGCACCCAGGAAGTACATTGGGGAAGAGAGGAGCCTCAGACCAGATATAGCACATATTGCTTTCTCTCACATTCCTTTGGTGAAGGTTCAGAATGCAGTCCCAGGCTGGGCAGCTGCTTCCCAGCAACAACCCTATACTTGTACTCGCTTTGAGTCTTTCTGAAAACCCATGTATGGTGGGTCCAAGGAAGCTCTGTGCTCATGGGCATCAGGGAAGCTACATATAAATGAGCAGCTGGGAATGGCCACCTGGCATATTATTATGCATATCTCCTATGCTCACTGCATGCTCCATTGTTCTCTTAGACCTCACCACATTTGTATTCTTCCCTTGTTCAAGATTCCTTCTTCTATAATCACTGATTTTTCTGTCTGAGGAACCTCCTTTCATCATTCCATTAGGTCTGCTGGTGACAAATTCTTTTAGTTTTCCTTCATCTGAGAAGAGTTTGATTTCCTCTTCATTCCTGAAGGATCAGTTCTCTGAACATAGAATTCTGAACCGATAGTTTTTTGTTTTTTTTCCCTGCCCTTGAAAAATGTGACACTTTCTTCTGGCTTTCATGGTTTCTTAAGAGAAATCTGCTGTCATTCCAATTGCTTTTTCCCTAAACGTAAGGTCCTGTCTCTCTGGCTGAGGTTAATACTATATAAATAATTGTTACAACTAAGCTGAGACATATGTATACTATAATCCATTATCTTTTAATTTTCTTTAAAATTAATAATTGTCTTGGGGCACCCGGGTGGTTCAGTTGGTTAAGTATCCGACTCTTGCTCTCAGCTCAGATCTTGATCTCAGGGTCGTGAGTTAAAGCCCCACGTTGGGCTTCACTCTGGGTGTGGAGCCTACTTAAAAAAAATTAATAATTGTCTTATTTTCTCTTTTTCTTTTTTTAAGATCTTCATTCATCTATTTGTCAGAGAGAGAGAGAGAGAGAGCACAAGCAGGGGGAGCGGCAGGCAGAGGGAGAAGCAGGCTCCCCACTGAGCAGGGAGCCCAATGTGGGACTCAATCCCAGGCATCCCTGTCTTATTTTTATTTTGTCTCCCTAAGAATCAACCTCTAATCTTCTGACATATCAGGTAAAGGCACTGCTTCCCAGGGATTCCAGGAGGAGATCTGAGGGTCTTGCTGTTTCTTAACTGTACTTCCAACAAATTCCTGTTTCCAGCCCTTCCTCCATACTTACTTCAGAGATACTTGGTGTCCCAATTCCTGGAGGCTCTGGGTGGAAACTAGGTTGTTTCATAGCTTTCCCCACTGCTGGTGTTAAAATCAATGTGTCTGGGGCTAAGTTAGTCCAGCTCCTTTCCAGCTTCGCAAATTCTGTTGTGTTGCCTCCTCTTTCGTTTTCTTTGCCTTTGTGGTGTTTTGTCTTAAAAAAAGAAATCCCCAGGGTGCCTGGGTGGCTTAGTTGGTTAAGCGTCTGCCTTCTGCTCAGGTCATGATCTCAGGGTCCTGGGATCAAGCCCTTGGGATCAAGCAGGGATCAAGCTCCCTGCTCAGTGGGGAGTCTGTGTCTCCCTCTCCTTCTGCCCCTCCCCCCTGCTCATGCTCTCTCGCTGTCTCTCTCTCTCAAATAAAAAAATAAAATCTTAAAAAAAAAAAATCCCCTTGTTGTCTTGTCAGTTGGTGTTCAGCAAGGACGAAAAGTAAATGAGTGTGTTCAATCTATCATCTTTATCTGGAAGATAAAAAAATTTTAAGATCTTTAATCCATCTTCTATACATTTTTGTGAATGATATGACTTCAATTTGTTTTCTCCATGGGTAGTCAATTTTTCCAAAAGGATTCATTCAATATTCTGTTCGTTTTCTCATTGATTTGAAATGCTTTATCATATACAAAGCAAAATTTTCTTTTACACTTAGAGCTGCATCGGGATTTGTATTATAATCTGAATTTGATTTTTTTCTGAAAAAAAACCCACATAAATCAAAATGTTGTTTAAATTACTATTGCTTTATAGTATCTTATTCTCATTTTGAAATTATCTTTTGTGTACATTTAAACATCTATTTTAATTTTATTTATTTATTTTTTTAAAGATTTTATTTATTTATTTGAGAGAGAGAATGAGAGAGAGCACATGAGAGGGGTTAGGGTCAGAGGGAGAAGCAGACTCCCTGCCGAGCAGGGAGCCCGATGCAGGACTCGATCCAGGGACTCCAGGATCATAACCTGAGCCGAAGGCAGTCGCTTAACCAACTGAGCCACCCAGGCGCCCTCTATTTTAATTTTAGAAACAGCCTCCCAAGGTCCATGAAAATCCCACTGAGCTTTAGATTGAAATTGCACTGAATTCATGGATTTATGGTATTTTGGAAAGAAGTGATATCTTTACCATATTGAGACTTTTGCCCATCAACATGACATAGCTATTTTATTTTCAGTCTTTTGTGTTATTCAATAGTGACTTGAATAACTTATTATATTTATTCCCGGGTATTTTACAAGGTTTGCTGTCATTGCTAATTTAGTCTTTTTGACTATTTTTATTTATCTGTTTATTTGTTGTTGCTATTATTAACCAATATATTAATTTTTGGATGTTAATCTAGTAAACATTGTAGGGAATTGACTATACCTTTGCAATATCTTCTTGAGCTATTGAAATATTATGGTTTTCTACTTGTTGAGCCAATTTGGATAATTTACATTTTCTAAGCAAATCATCCATCTCATCTAAGGTTTTCATAGTGGTGTAAATTTATTGGTGCACCTTATATTCTCTTGTTAAAGGTCTATATTGTTAGGCATATTCCCTTTTTGCTGGTATGTTAATTCTTTTTTTTTTTTTAAGATTTTATTTATTTGACACAGAAAGAGAGAGTACAAGAGGGGGAGCAGCAAGCAGAGGGAGAGGGAGAAGCAGACTCTGCTGAGCAGGGAGCCTGATGTGGGGCTTGATCCCAGGACCCTGAGATCATGACCTGAGCCGAAGGTAGATGCTTAACCAACTGAGCCACCCAGGGACCCCTGTTTGTACGTTAATTCTAATTTTATATTGCGTTGTGTTCTGTGAATATAACTTCTGTGATTTTATTTTTCTTTTTGAAATCTGTGGTCTAACACAGAACAATTTTATGTTTGATATATTTGAGAAGAATATATGTTCTTCAGTTTGGGGGATTAAAATATCGTATACATCTATTAGATAAAAACTAACTGCACTCTTCAAATCATTTCTAACCTTACTAATTTTTTTGTCTTCTTGATATCTCAGTTTCTGAGATGTGTTAACGTGTCCCACTATCATTGGGCTTTTTTGAAATTTTGCCTCCAAATCATATCACTTTTTGCTTTTTTTAAGGAAGATATTTTGTTAGGTGCATCAGCATCAGCATCAGCATCAGCATTTGTTAGGTGCATCAGCATTTAAAGCTACGTATTTTGGGGCGCCAGTCGATTTCCTTCTTGATACTGGAGCCACCTTTTCCGTTCTACTCTCTGCCCCGGGCCAACTGTCCAACCGCAATGTTGTCATTAAGAGCGTCACTGGGTGACCCATAAGCCAGATTTTTTTCTCACCTTCTGGGATGCACCTGGGGAGATCTAATTTTCTCTCACTCATTCTTTTTTTTTTTTTTTAATTTTTATTTATTTATTTGACAGAGAGAGACACAGCGAGAGAGGGAACACAAGCAGGGGGAGTGGGAGAGGGAGAAGCAGGCTTCCCGCCGAGCAGAGAGCCCGATGCGGGGCTTGATCCCAGGATCCTGGAACCATGACCTGAGCCGAAGGCAGATGCTTAACGGCTGAGCCACCCAGGTGCCCCTCTCACTCATTCTTAATGCCTGAGAGTCCCACACTTCTCTTAGGTAGAGATATTAACTCTCATATTGAGAGCCCCTGGGCAAACTAGCAATTGCCTCCCTTTAATAGAGGCTGATATTAATTCCCAGGTCTGGGAAACTCAGGCTGAAGTGGTTTGGGCCTTAACAGCAGTGCCCCTTAACAGCAGGACCACTAAGTGGGGTCCACCTTAAGGACCCCACAACTTTCCCTTGTCGGAAAGGTTTTTTGGGCATAACAGGACCCTGTTGCTTGTGGATACCAGGATATCCCCCCTCTAAGTTTGAAGTCTGGATCCACCATTCCCAGGTCAAACCCTGGTCCCCAATGGGGCCTAACAACAAGGAACTGAAATCCCTCTGTGAACCCAGAGAGGACCTCAAACTAGTCTTGAAGCCACAAGACAGAGATAAGTCTTCTGAAATGTTATTTTCCTTAAATCTCATCAAAATCATAATTTTGGATTATTCGTTCCAGCTCTGTGAAAAAAGGTGGACGGTATTTTGATAGGGATTGAATGTGTAGATTGCTCTAGGTAGCATAGACATTTTAACAATATTTGTTCTTCCAATCCATGAGCATGGAACATTTTTCCATTTCTTTGTGTCTTCCTCAATTTCTTTCATGAGTATTCTAGAGTTTTCTGAGTAAAGATTCTTTGCCTCTTTGGTTAGATTTATTCCTAGGTATCTTATGGTTTTGGGTGCAATTGTAAATGGGATTGACTCCTTAATTTCTCTTTCTTCTGTCTCGTTGTTGTATAGAAATGCAACTGATTTCTGTGCATTGATTTTATATCCTGCCACGTTACTGAATTCCTATGAGTTCTAGCAGTTTTGGGGTGGAGTTTTTGGCCTTTCCACGTAAAGTATCATATCATCTGCAAAGAGGGTTTGACTTCTTCTTTGCAGATTTGGATGCCTTTTATTTCTTTTTATTGTCTGATTGCCAAGGCTAGGACTTCTAGTACTATGTTGTACAGCCTTGGTGATAGTGGACATCCCTGCCGTGTTCCTGACCTTAGAGGGAAAGCTCTCAGTTTTTCCCCACTGAGAACGATATTCGCTGTGGGTTTTTCATAGATGGCCTTTATGATATTGAGGTATGTATCCTTTATCCCTACACTGTGAAGAGTTTTAACCCAGAAAGGATGCTGTACTTTGTCAAATGCTTTTTCTGCATCTGTTGAGAGGATCATATGGTTCTTGTCCTTTCTTCTATTAATGTATGTATCACATTGATTGATTTGCGGATGTTGAACCAAACTTGCAGCCCAGGAATAAATCCCACTTGGTCATGGTGAATAATCCTTTTAATGTACTGTTGGATCCTACTGGCTAGTATTTTGGTGAGAATTTTTGCATCCATGTTCATCAGAGATATTGGTCTGTAATTCTCCTTTGTGGTGGGGTCTTTGTCTGGTTTTGGGATCAAGGTAATGCTGGCCTCATAAAATGACTTTGGAAGTTTTCCTTCCATTTCTATTTTTTGGAACAGTTTCAGAAGAATAGGTATTAATTCCTCTTTAAATGTTTGGTAGAATTACCCTGGGAAGCCATCTGGCCCTGGACTCTTGTTTGTTGGGAGATTTTTGATTACTGCTTCAATTTCCTTTAGTTATGGGTCTGTTCAGGTTTTCAATTTCTTCCCTGGTTCAGTTTTAGTAGTTTATACATCTCTAGGAATGCATCCATTTCTTCCAGATTGCCTAAATTGTTGGCATATAGTTGCTCATAATATGTTCTTATAATTCTTTGTATTTCTTCGGTGTTGGTTGTGATCTCTCCTCTTTCATTCATGATTTTATTTATTTGGGTCCTTTCTCTTTTCTTTTTGTTAAGTCTGGCCAGGGGTTTATCAGGCTTATTAATTCTTCCAAAGAACGAGCTCCTAGTTTTGTTGATCTGTTCTACTGTTCTGGTTTCGATTTCATTGATTTCTGCTCTAATCTTTATTATTTCTCTTCTCCTGCTGGGTTTAGGCTTTATTTGCTGTTCTTTTCCAGCTCCTTTAGGTGTAGAGCTATGTTGTGTATTTGAGACCTTTCTTGTTTCTTGAGAAAGGCTTGTATTTCTATATACTTCCCTCTTAGGACAGGCTTTGCTGCATCCCAAAGAATTTGAACAGTTATGTTTTCATTTTCATTTGTTTCCATGGATTTTTTAAATTCTTCTTTAATTTCCTGGTTGACCCATTCATTCTTTAGTAGGATGCTCTTTAGCCTCCATGTATTTGAGTTCTATCCAACTTTTCTTTTGTAATTGAGTTCAAGTTTCAAAGCACTGTGGTCCGAAAATTTGCAGGGCATGATCCCAATCTTTTGGTACCAGTTGAGACCTGATTTGTGACCCAGGATGTGAGCTATTCTGGAGAATGTTCCATGTGCACTAGAGAAGAATGTGTATTCTGTTGCTTTAGGATGGAATGTTCTGAATATATCTGTGAAATCCATCTGGTCCAGTGTGTCATTTAAAACCCTTATTTCCTGGGGTGCCTGGGTGGCTCAGTTGGTTAAGCCACTGCCTTCGGCTCAGGTCATGATCCTGGAGTCCTGGGATCGAGTCCCATATCGGGCTCCCTGCTCAGCAAGGAGTCTTCTTCTCCCTCTAACCCTCCCCCTTCTCATGCTCTCTCTCTCTCATTCTCTCTCTCTCTCAAATAAATAAATAAAATATTTTTAAAAAACCACCTTATTTCCTTGTTGATTTTTTGCCTAGATGATCTGTCCATTTTCAGTGAGGGGAGTGTTAAAGTCCCCTACTATTATTGTATTATTGTTGATGTGTTTCTTTGATTTTGTTATTAATTGGCTTATATAATTGGCTACTCCCATGTTTGGGACATAAATATTTACAACTGTTAGAACTTCTTGTTGGACAGACCCTTTAAGTATGATATGGTGTCCTTCCTCATCTATTATTACAGTCTTTGGTTTGAAATCTAATTTGTCTGGGGCTCCTGAGTGGCTCAGTCATTAAGCATCTGCCTTCAGCTTAGGCCATGATCCCAGGGTCCTGGGATTGAGCTGCCCCACATTGGGCTCCCTGCTCAGCAGGAAGCCTGCTTCTCCCTCTCCCACTCCCCCCTTTAAAAAAAAAAAATTTTTTTTTTTAAGATTTTTATTTATTTATTTGACAGAGAGAGAGAGACAGCGAGAGAGGGAACACAAGCAGGGGGAGTGGGAGAGGGAGAAGCAGGCTTCCCTGCCGAGCAAGGAACCCGATGCGGGACTCGATCCCAGGACCCTGGGATCATGACCTGAGCTGAAGGCAGACACTAAATGGCTGAGCCACCCAGGCGTCCCCCCAAATTTTTTTAAATAAATAAATAAAATCTAATTTGTCTGATATAAGGATTGCCACCCCAGCTTTCTTTTGATGTCCATTAGCATGATAAATGGCTTTCCACCCCCTCACTTTAAATCTGGAGGTGTTTTTGCATCTAAAATGAGTCTCTTGCAGACAGCATATTGACGGATCTTGCTTTTTTATCCAACTGATACCCTGTGTCTTTTGATTGGGGCATTTAGCCCATTTACATTCAGGGTAATTATTGAAAGATATGAATTTAGTGCCATTGTATTGCCTGTAAGGTAACTGTTACTGTATATTGTCTGTGTCCCTTTCTGGTCTCTGTTACTTTTGGGCTCTCTTTGCTTAGAGGACTCCTTTCAATATTTCTTGTAGGACTGGCTTGGTGATTGCAAATTCTTTTAGTTTTTGTTTGTCCTGGAGGCTTTTTATCACTCCTTCTATTTTCAATGACAGCCCAGCTGGATATAGTATTCTTGGCTGCATATTTTTCTCATTTAGTACCCTGAATATATCATGCCAGTCCTTTCGGGCCTGCCAGGTCTCTGTGGATAGGTCTGCTGCCAATCTAATGTTTCTACTGTTGTAGTTTACAGACCTCTTGTCCTGAACTGCTTTCAGGATTTTCTCTTTGTCTCTGATATTTGTAAGTCTTAGTATTAGATGTCAGGGTTTTGACCTATTTATATTGATTTTGAGGGGGGTTCTCTGTGCCTCCTGGATTTTGATGCCTGTTTCCTTCCCCATATTAGGGAAGTTCTCTGCTATAATTTGTTCCAAAATACCTTCTGCCCCTCTCTCTCTTTCTTCTTCTTCTGGGATCCCAATTATTCTAATATTGTTTCACTTTACGGTATCACTTATCTCTAGAATTCTCCCCTCATGATCCAGTAGCTGTTTATCTCTTTTTCTCAGCTTCTTTATTCTCCATCATTTGGTCTTCTAGATCACTAATTCTCTCTTCTGCCTCATCTATCCTAGCAGTTAGAGCCTCCATTTTTGATTGCACCTCATTAATAGCCTTTTTGATTTTGACTTGGTTAGATTTTAGTTCTTTTATTTCTCCAGAAAGGGATTTTCTAGTGTCTTCTATGCTTTTTTCAAGCCCAGCTAATATCTTTATAATCATTATTCTGAACTCTAGTACTAACATCTTACTAATGTCCATATTGATTCGGTCCCTGTCAGTGGGTACTGCCTCTTGTTCTTTTTTTTTGAGGTGAGTTTTTCCGTTTTGTCATTCTGTCCAGAGAAGAATAGATGAACGAGAGAACAAAATACTAAAAGGACAACAATGACCCCAGAGAAAAATACACTAAACAAATCAGAAGAGACCTGAAACCAGGGGGTGGGGGCGGGGGATAAAAGAGAATATGATTAGGCTGGTGAATAGAACAGAGCCATATGCTAGATTTTGGGTGTATTTTGGTCTGTTAGAAGAAACTGCATCCCAAAATTTTAAAGAAATAAAAACTTATATATACACAAAAATAAGGTTAAATACAATGAAGGGATAGAATATGACTGTAAAAATGAACACTAAAAAATAGTTCTTTTAAAGATTTTATTTATTTATTTGACAGAGAGATAGACAGCACAAGTAGGCAGAGAGGCAGGCAGAGGGAGAGGGAGAAGTAGACTCTCCACTGAGCAGGGAGCCCGATGTGGGGCTCAATCCCAGGACCCTGGGATCATGACCTGAGCCAAAGGCAGCCACTTAACCAACTGAGCCACCCAGGCACCCCTAAAAAAGATTTTTTAAAAAGGAATTGATAAGGTAAGAAGTTGGTTGAAAAAAAAAAGAAGAAAAATTAAAAAAAAAAAAAGAAAAAGAAAAAATAAAGAAAATTTTAAAAATTAACTTTGAAAGACTAAAGAATCATCAGAAAAAAGCCATGAATTCTATGTGCTGTATTCCCCTAGCACTGGAGATTTTCAGTTCTCATTGATCGGTAAACTTGGTTTTGGTGGGATGTTCTTGCTGATCTTCTGGCGGAGGGGTCTGTCACAGTGACTCTCAGGTGTCTTTGTCCCAGGGGGAGTTGCCCCGCCCTTGCTAGGGACCAGGCTATGTAATCTGCTCAGGTTTGCTCTCGGGAGCTTTTGTTCCCTGGAAGCTTTCCATACAGCTTGGAGAACAAGAGTGAAAATGGTGGCCTCCCAATCTCTGGTCCCAGAGGAGCCGAGAACTCAGGGCCCCACTCCTCAGTGAGCCCCCAGAGAAAAGCTGTCAATCACTCCCATCTCCCCGGTCTACGGCCGGACTCTGTGCTCACCCGGCCTGTGACCGAGCGTTTCTATCTCTGGCACATGACCCCGTGTGGAGTCTCCAAACCCAGCAGATCCCTGCGGTGGGCTCCCCTGCCGCTCCTCCTGGGGGAGGAAGGGGAGTCTCCCCGGATCTGCCGCTTGTTGGGTCCCTGCTGGAGGAGCAGTGGCCCGACTATGCCATGATCACAGTTTACGGCAACCCCGAGCTGAGAGCCCGCACCTCGGCTCCGTCTCTGCAGCCGGCTTCCCCACTCCAATACCTGGGAGCTCTGCCGCACTCAGGCACCCCCAGTCTTTCTGTAACCCCGAAGGTCCTGAGACCACACTGTCCCAGCGAGGGTTCCACCCCCTGCTTAGCCACTGGAGCAACGTCCCTTAGGGGAGCAGACTTCTAAAAGTTCCGATTTGTGCTCTGCTGCTCTATCACGTGCCAGAAGTAGCCGATGGAGGCCCCTCCCCTGCTGTCTATCCTCCTGATTATCGCCTCGGATTCACTTCTCCGCACATCCTACCTTCCAGAAAGTGGTCGTTTTTCTGTTCAGAGAGTTGTTGCTATTCTTTTCTTCGATCTCCTGTTGAGTTCGTAGGTGTTCTGAATGGTGTGATAACCATCTGGCTGAATTCCTGGAACCAGAGGAGATTTAGGTCTCCTACTCCTCTGCCATCTTGGACTCTCCAAGGAAACCACCCTTAAAAGGATTTTACACCACCCTGGAAGGAGTCCTCCACCCTTTACTGTGTGACAAAAACCTGATTGGATGCCAGGCTCAGGGAGGGTTAATCTGATTAAAACTGCCCGCTACAAGCTCATAAAAACTCCTAGACTTAGAAATTCCAGTGGCAACCCTCTCAGGTCCCCTCCCTCCTCTGGAGCTTTGTATTTTCACTTTGCTATCGCTCAATAAACCTTGCTTTGCTGCTTAAAACAAAACACCTTTTATTTTATTATTTTTAAAATATTTATTTAGGGGCACCTGGGTGGCTCAGTTGGTTAAGCGACTGCCTTCAGCTCAGGTCATGATCCTGGAGTCCCAGGATCAAGTCCCGCATCAGGCTCCCTGCTCAGCGGGGAGTCTGCTTCTCCCTCTGACCCTCCCCCCTCTCATGCTCTCTATCTCATTCTCTCTCAAATAAATAAATAAAATCTTTAAATATATATATTTATTTATTTTTAGGGGCGCCTGGGTGGCTCAGTCATTAGGCTGAGCCTGCCTTCGGCTCAGGTCATGATCTCAGAATCCCTGCTCAGCGGGAAGCCTGCTTCTCCCTCTCCCACTCCCCCTGCTTGTGTTCCCTCTCTTGCTGTCTCTCTCTCTGTGTCAAATGAATAAAATCTTTAAAAAATAAAATAAAATATTTATTTATTTTTAAAGTAATCTCTACACCCAACATGGGGCTCAAAACTCACAACCCCAAGATCCAGAGTCACATCCTCTATTGATTGAGGCAACTGGGTGCTCCCTATTGTCCTCTTATTTCTCATAGGATTATGCTCAAAGTTTGGTGGTCTTCATGGAGTAAGATGCAGGTGTTTGAGAAGTGTAGAATTGTGGTCTCACTCTAGCACCAAAAATGACCAATTCTACATACACAGCATAAATTCAGAGAGCGTGGCCCCTGACCTGATACCTGAGTTCTTTCTAAGTCAGCACTGGGCAATCTCCTCCTATCTGCGCCTGTCCTACAAGGCCTAGGCATTTTCCATTTACATTATCTTGAGGGATCTCCAAGGCAAGTCTGATCATGGCCTGCCACAATCTGTTTTCTTGCTGTTTGAATTTGCTTGATATCATTTTCTTTTCCTTTATTTGCAGTCTTTTCAGATTTTAAGTGCATCTTTTAGAGACAAGATGTAACTGGATTATATTTCCTGGAGTTATTTTTATTTTTTTTATTTGTTCAAACTGAAAATCCCTATCAATCAATAAGTAAATTTAACCCATCACATTTATTATGAGTACTACTTGGTTACGACTTATTCCTACCTACTTTTTGTTCTTTTATTTACTTTTCTGCCTTTTGTTGGATTACTGGAATTGAAATTCTATTACTTTTCTTTTAATGGTTTGGAATTTATATATTCTGTTTGTAGTCTTCTACGTTTTGTTTGTATGTTCTTTGACATATCAACTAAATTTATCTTTTTCTCACTTTTATTGTTAATAATTACCTATTTCTAGTGAGAAAGGAAACTTAGCATGCTTTTGCTGCTCTCCATTCCATCCATGATGATATCATCTGTGGTTTTCATTCCAGATTATTTTTGAATTTTTTCATAAAATTAACATTTATTTAGACTAAACTTTTTTCTTTCACTAATCACTATTGCATTACTTTTTCTTGTTTTTTCCTCTTTCTGAAAAACTCCTCTAATAATTTTTTCATAAAGTATCTGTAAATGAAAAAGGAATTCTTTTTATATGGGAGAATCTCATTTTGCCCTCATGTTTGAGTGGGAGAATAGACTATAAATTTTTAGATTTCAAAATTATTCTCTCATCATTGATGGGGCCTGGGTGGCTTAGTTGGTTGGGTGGCTGACTCTTGATTTCAGCTCGGGCTATGATCTCGGGGTCCTGGGATCAAGCCCCACCTCAGGCTCCACACTCAGCGGGGAGTCTGCTTGAGGACTCTATCTCTCCCTTTCCCTCTGCCCCTCCCCCTCTCATGCTCTCTCTCTCTCTCTCTTTCTCTCAAATAAATGAATAAATCTTTAACAAAATTATAAAATGAAAGGATTGATCTTAAACCTTTTCTCCTATAGATAGGAAAACTCTGGCCCAGGGAAGAGGATTGCCCTTATAAATGGCAGGATGAGAATTAGAATCCTCATTTTAATGACACTGACTCAATCATTTCTTCATTCATTTATCAAATTAACTCGAAAAAAGCACCAGATACTAGAATCTATCCTACTATAAGCACAGCCTTATCTGCATTCTTGGGTGCCACACTGGAGAATAAATAAGTGTAGTATATTGTTTGCCTGCATCTCTGAGATACGTTTTAACACCTTCTTCTCATCACAGACATCATTGGAATCAGTGGAGACCGGCTTCTCCATTGCCACCAGACACAGTATCTGCAGGAGGTGGTTCTGTATTACATCCTGGATGATCCCAAATTCTTCAAAGTAGCTCCTGCGGCCCTCAGTGCCAAAGGGCTCCAATGTTGTCCTGGTTCCAGATAGGGCTGAAGATCCTGTTGGCAAACCTCAGCACCATGAGGTTCTGGACCATCTCCTTGTCCAGGTAATGGTCGATGCGGTAGATCTGGTCCTCCCAGAAGAAAGAGGAGATGTTGTTGGAGAGCCAGCTGGAGCTTTGCCAGTCTCTCTGGAAGGGCTTCTCCACAATGACATGGTTCCAGCCTGTCTGGCTCATGCAGGTGTCATGGATGTTCTTGGTGACTGCCTCATAGACAGTGGGGGGCAAGGCCAGGTAGAAGAGGTGGTTGGCCTGCTGCCCCTGGTGGAGGGCATTCATGTGGCTGTTGAGGCACTCCTAGGAGGCGGTGTCATCATACTGGCCAGGCATATAGGAGTTGTAAGCAAAGAACTCCTCCAGCTTGGACTTCTCCTCTGGGGTGGCTTTGAAGAAAGGTTCATTCTGTTTTCATATGTCTGCCACTATGAGGTGGGAGTGGGTGTAGCCCACGATGAAGGTGTCTTTGGGCAGAAGGCCATCCTGGAACGGCCACCAGATGGTAGGGTAGATCTTCTTGGTTAAGTTGCCTGATGCACCCATGATGATGAAGATATGTGGTACAGCTCTTCCCTCAGGATCTCACACACTTGGGCCCAGCTTAGGGCCATCTGCTCCACGAGGATGTTCTCTGTGCCTCACCGCCAGGGAACTCACAGCAGGGGAGTTCCTGGCCAGTTCCCCAGGCTGCCCCTACACCTCTCTTAACCAGTGGGGGCAGCTATGGTTCTGAGCAGACCGGCTTCATGCAAGGTGTGTGGGTGGAGCCTCAGCATCCCCTCCCCCTGGGGGCGGGGCAAGCCCTCAAATTTATAAACTTTTTGGTATTTTTTTTTTCCTTTCCTTTTCTCTGTTCTCCTTCTGGTATTTCTGTTATGTGTATGATGGAGACTTGGTGATGCCTCACAGGTCTCTAAGGCTTTATTCATTTTTTGCCGTCTTTTTCCTTTTCGTCAGACTAGATGATCTGCATTAATTTTTTTTTTTTAAGATTTTATTTATTTATTTGACAGAGAGAGACACAGCGAGAGAGGGAACACAAGCAGGGGGAGTGGGAGAGGGAGAAGCAGGCTTCCCGCGGAGCAGGGAGCCCGATGCGGGGCTCGATCCCAGGACCCTGGGATCATGACCTGAGCCGAAGGCAGACGCTTAACGACTGAGCCACCCAGGCGCCCCTGATCTGCATTAATTTATCTTCAAATTCATTGATCCTTTCTCATGCAGCTCAAATCTGCTGTCAAGCCCCTCTAGTGAATTTTTTTTTTCCAGATATCATGCTTTTCAACTCCAGAATTTCTATTTGGTTGTTTTTATAATTTCTGTCTGTCTATTGATATTCTCTATTTGGTGAGACTGATAACATACTGTCCTTTAATTCTTTAGACATGGTTTCCTTTAATACTTTGCACATATTTATAATAGCTGATTTAAAGTCTCTGTCTAGGGGTGCCTGGGTGGCATGATCAGTTGAGTGTCCAACTCTTGGTTTCAGATCTTGTAGTGATCTCAGGGTCATGGGATCAAGCCCTGCCTCAGGCTCCATGCTCAGTGCAGAGTCTCCTTGAGTTTCTCTCTCCCTCTTCTCCTCTCCCCCATGTGCGTGCTCTCTCTCTCAAATAAATAAATCTGTTTTTTTTAAGAGTTTATTTATTTATTTGACAGAGAGACAGCTAGCGAGAGCAGGAACACAAGCAGGAGTGGGAGAGGGAGAAGCAGGCTTCCTGCGGAGCAGGGAGCCTGATGCGGAGCTCGATCCCAGGACCCTGGGATCATGACCTGAGCTGAAGGCAGACACTTAACAACTGAGCCACCCAGGCGCCCTCAAATAAATAAATCTTAAAAAAATAAAGTCTCTGTCTAATACAGATGGCCATCAGACACATAACAAATTGCTCAACATCACTCATCATCAGGGGAATGCAGATCAAAACTACAATGAGATATCTCCTCACACCTGTCAGAATGGCTAAAATCAAAAACACAAAAAAACAAGTGTTGGTGAGGATGTGGAGAAAAAGGAACCCTTGTGCACTGTTGGGGGGAATGCAGTGCATTTCTGGTGCAGCCACTCTGGAAGAACAGTGTGAGGTTTCCTCAAAAAACTAAAAATAGAACTATGCTATGATCCAGTAATCACACCACTGGATATTTACCTAAGGAATACAAAAACACTTAATTCAAAAGGATATACGCATCCCTATGTTTATTGCAGCATTATTTACAATAGACAAATTATGGAAGCAGCCCAAGTGTCCATCCATAGATGAATGGATAAAGATGTGGTACATATACACAATGGAATATTATTCAGCCATAAAAAAGAATGAAATCTTGCCATTTGCAACAACACGCGTAGAGCTGGAGAGTATAATGCTAAGTGAAATAAGTCAGAGAAAGCAAATATCATGTGATTTCACTCATGTGGAATTTGATAAACAAAACAAAGGAAGAAAAGAGAGAGAGACAAAGCAAGAAACAGACTCTTAACTGTAGAGAACAAACTGGTTACCAGAGCAGGGGGTTGGGATGGTGGGGGTGGAGAGATGGGTGAAATAGGTGAATGGGATGAAGAGTATACTTATCGTGATGAGCACTGAATAATGTATAGAATTGTTGAATCACTATATTGTACACCTGAAACTAAATATAACACTGTATGTGAACTATACTGGAATTAAAATAAAAAACTGGGGCGCCTGGGTGGTTCAGTCAGTTAAGTGTCTGCCTTCAGTTCAGGTCATGATTCCAGGGTCCTGGGATTGAGCCCTGTGTGGGGCTCTCTGCTCAGCGGGAAGTCTGCTTCTCCCTCTGCCTCTGCCTCTGCCCCTCCCTGCTGTTCATACGCACATGCGTGCTCTCTCCCTCTCTCTCTCAAAAACAAATTTTTTTAAAAACCTTAAAAAATAAAGTAAAAAACTAAAAAAAAAGAAATTAATTAAAATTAAAAAAAGAAAAAGAAAATCTCTATCTAGTAAGTTCAACATCTAGCCTTCCTCAAGGGCAGTTTCTAGAGACTGAAATGGGCCATACTTTCCTGTTTCTTTTCAGGCTATATATATATATATATATATATATATATATTTTTTTTTTCCCTTTGAAAACCGGGTCCTCTAGATAACATAATATGGCAACTCTGAATACTAGACACATCCACCAGCACCACCCAGCACCATCCCTGCTGGGGTTTGCCACCACTGTTTGTATTTTTGTTTGTTCAGTGACTTTCCTGGACTAGTTCTGTGAGGTCTATATTTCCTGTAGTGTGCAGCCACTGATGATTCCACTGGGTCAGCTCATGATTAGAGATTTCCTTAAATGCCTTGAGCTAGAAAATCTTCCACTTTTTGCCAAGGAGCTCTGGGGGTTGAGGCATGCCTTCAATGCTCAAGCAATTTACAACTTTGTCTTAGTCTTTATTTCCTGCGTGTACAGGACCTCAAGGTCAGCCAGAAGCGAGAGATTGAGGCCCTTCAGGCCTTTCCAGACCATGCACATAATCTTTTAGATCCCCTGAAATACACCAGAGCTTCTCAAATTCTCCTAGATACATCCAATTTCTCAGATCTCCCTTTTAAATTTTTGGCTGGGCTCACGTTTGCCCCCCAACTGGTATCGCAGTCTTTGGCAGCTGTGAGGTTAAGCAATTGAAGCTGATTATATTTGACAAATGCCCTGGGATTTGGGGTTTTCCCGAGTAGAGAGCTCCAACTTGGATTAAGTAATAACACCCTGTAAATCAAGTTTTTCCAATGAACTGCCATAGAGGTCAAACAATGATGATGGTTGGGTGACAGAACTTTCTGAGGTGCTCCTAACCCAATCTGTCCCCTCTACCAGCTGCAAGGCTGCTGGTTTTAAAGACTACTGTGGAGCTGGGGCTAGAGGGGTGGCAGTTGGCCATTAAAACCCCGTAAACCCATTGTTCTTACCAAAATTGAGCAGTTTCTCTTGGATAAACCCCTCTTCAGATTGTTGTTAGCCTTCGGTTAATATCTAGAGTTCTGGAAAAGTTGATTTTTGTAATCTTGCCAATATTTTTGTTGCTTTTATGGAAGAATGGATTTACAAGACTCCTTACTCCACCATTCCAGAAGTCCCCCTGCTCTGGTCAGAGATCATTTCTAAGATCAGGCTTGCTCACGCGTTAACTAATAAGAAGGTGTTCACTGGAAATAGGATGAAAGTACTGCACTTGTTCTAGAGGCATCTGGATTTAAAAACAAAAAGACACCTAAAGGATGAAAAAGGGATCCATAGAAATCATTCCAAGAGACTGGGGATGACATGCGGGCCTTTGGTAAAAGTCAGTGGGCTGCCAGGACTCACATCCAGATCCCTGACACCTGGTCCATTGATCTCTTGGCGGCTTCCCCTAGGAGATGCCTTTTTCACGGGAAGGGAGATGCCATATTTTGAGTACTTCATCTAAGCTACAAGTTTCATACTCAACGATTCTCACACTTACCAGCAAAGAAGATGATCTTATTTCCACTTTACAGATGAAGAAACTGAGGCTCACAGGAGTCAAGCCACAAGACCAAGGTTAGACCATTCATGAGTGTTGGAGAGGCGATCCCACTCCAGAGTGTAAGCTATTCCAGTGTCCCCGAAACCCAATGTCCCAACCCACTGGTTGGCAATGGTGTGGGTAGGGAGGCAGTTTATGAAGGTGCCCATCATTACAATTTTGAGCACAATAGGTTGGAACCACCCTCTTAGTCCTCTCTCCCAGGAGATACCGCCCCACTAGGCCCAGAGCAAGGAACAACAGCAAAGTAATAGGTATGGCTTGCCCCAACCCAAGCACCTGCTGAGGGGGGCTCCCGGGTCAACTTCTCCCTTCCTTCAGGAGCCAGAGCCTCCTGGCAGTCCCCTCAGATCGAGAATGGCAAGGGCAAAGCCTGGCTGTGACCTCAGGGCTGGGAGCACAGAACTGTCCCCTTCGTGTGCTCAACAGAATAAAGTCCACAGGCCTGAGCGGCCGAGCCCCACCCAGTCCACCGCAAGCCTAGGGTGTGTCTGCAGAGAGGACAGGGCTTATGTTCCCAAATGCCCTAGCATCCCGACAGCCCACAGCTCCATCCACACCCCCGCCCTGACTGCAGCAAAGGGACATACTCATTACATAATCATTCACAAGAGACAAACTTTATTTTGACGCCTCCGAAATTGGCAAGGAAATAAGCACAGTCACAACAGCGCAGTCTCGTGTGCAGAAACATCTTCAGCTATGCTCTCTCACTGGGACCTCACGATCACCCTGCAGGGCGGGCAGGGCGGGTGACTGCTCATCCGCTTTATGGAGGGCTTATCAGGGATGACCCAGCTTTCACATCGGAGTGTAAACATTCCACCCAGATGCCTCTCTGCGTCTGCTCCAGGCTCCTCGGTACCCCAGGATGGGCCGGGCTTCTACCAGATACATGCCGGTATCTGTTGTTCCTCCGCTATAAAACCAGGGAACAGGCTGCCCCGTCTCTGAATAAAGGCCCTTCTCCCTGACATGACCTATGAGTACCAGGATTGCTAAGTCTACGGAGGCCGCACCAGGTGGTCAGCCGAAAGCCTCGGCAAGCCCCGGGCGCAAATGAACCTGACTAAGCAGAGGGCTCCCTGCTGAACCATCAGGGAGATAGAGGGGCTCCTCTTTTCTCCACTGGCCCCAATCTGTTGGGGAGGGGGGAGGAGCCATTGCCTCCCCACCCCCCTCGCCCTGCTAGGCCCGCTGCTGACCAGCTTTTCTGATTCCTCCAGAACGCGGGGGGGGGGGGGGGGGGGGGGGCTGCCCCTCTCCACCCTCCACCAGGCTCAGAACTAGACTCAGTCTGCCCCCCGCACCCGGAGGCCCTGTCCAGTCCTCAGAGTAGGGGGGCCCCACGCGGGGGCCACGGCCTCAATCTTCCAGCGACATACAGGACACTTGGCCGAGTCCATGAAGACCCGCTCGGCGCAGTAGCTGCAGAAGTGTGTGTGGCCGCAGGGGACAAGGCAGGCGTTGGCAGCACGGTGGAAACAGATGGTGCACTCATCCCCTGCTGCAACTGGGAAAGGGGACAACACAGGTTGGGGCACATGGGGGCAAAGGCTGGGCAGCCTACTCACGCTATAACTACAGGGCAGGGAACCACGCAGTCCTGCTGTGAAGAATATGACCTCATGAGAAAATGTTCACAACATAAGCAAATGAAAACAAAAAACTAGGAAGAAAACCATAATGTACATACATATATGTCATAAAATTCCAACTTAGAAAAAAGGAAAACAGAGCACAATTCCTTACAGATATATGACTACAAAATAGCCGGAGAAAAATCCACCCAAGAGGTAATGGGTGGAAAAAAAAAAAAAGAGGTAATGGGTGATTTTTTTTTTTACTTCCATATTTATTCTTTACTATTTATTTTATTTCTGTTTGGCAAATCTTTTATTATGAACATGGACTGCTTCTTTTTTTTTTTTTTTTTAAGATTTTATTTATTTATTTGAGACAGAGAGAATGAGAGACAGAGAGCATGAGAGGGAGGAGGGTCAGAGGGAGAAGCAGACTCCCCACCGAGCAGGGAGCCCGATGCGGGACTCGATCCCGGGACTCCAGGATCATGACCTGAGCCGAAGGCAGTCGCTTAACCAACTGAGCCACCCAGGCGCCCCTATGAACATGGACTGCTTCTTAAAGCAGGGACAAAATAACATTATTTGTGCATGAATGTGCTCTTGTATCTTGTAAAGATAGCCAAAGTTCTAGAAGGCAGAGCTATTAAATTGCGTTTAGGTTTCTCGTAGGCAGCACCAAATCTTTTGGCCTAAAGCCTGTGGGAGACTTGGTGGGACTTGGAAAGACTTTAGTTGAGCCCCCAGAGCTGGGGCCTCCCCTGGTGCCTCTGGTGCTGGAGTCCCAGGGAGGCCCTAGGGCTGGGGGGAGCCACTCACCTTCAGGCTGCAGAGTCTCATCACTGAAGGGCCATGGCATGGTTGAGGGGAAGACGCTGGCCCTGGGATCTGAGGTAGAGAGGGAGACTCAGGGCCCAGGGAAAGCAAAGCCAGGGTGTTCCCACCCCACCCCCACCAGCCCCGGAGGTAGTTCCATGGGCTTTCTTTCCTGGGTTGCAGTGCTGGAACTCCCAGCTGATCTTACCGCCCGAGCCGTCCCTTCCCTGGTTTAACCCAGCAGAGAATTCCTGAGGCTGTAGATTCTTCTTCTTAAACCACCCCACCCATCCTTTGGACATCTCCTCTTTGCCCTACTGTTGCTGCCTGACTGGAGACCCCAGGGGGCCAGGAAAATGGGTGGGCCCACACCAGACCTACCAAAACAGGTGTTCCAGGGGTGAGGCTTCAGCATCTGTGACAAGTGATTTTAAAAATGGGGGGAGAATGGACTGCTTGTGTAGGCCCTGGACGACCAGCACAGGAACGCCAATATTTCTTTTTAAGGCTGTTTCCTTTATCCACTCTCCCTGAAATTCACACTCCTCCTTTCAGGTGGCTAGAGGGATGGTTCTGGTTTGCCCATCCATTGACAGAACGGCGGACTGTACCCCCACAAGCAGTCTTCCGGTGCACATCTAACGCTCATACTTATGTTCCCTTTGCTCGCCACCCTTGACTCTTGTGAACTCCTACTTAGACAGCAAAACCCAGTCTCCAATCTCTCCCTTTGGGAAACAGCCCTTTAACAGAATGTTTGAAGTGCTAGTCATATCTTCTTAGTATTCTCTAGGGGCAAGGTCGCCCTCCCTTTGACTGGGTCCTGTCCATCTGGCGTCCCCAGCACCCATCTTCCTACCTGACCCTGGGTAGGAGCTGATGTAAAAACTGTATATGAAAAACTGAACGGATCTCCCCACGGCTGTGAGTGGGGCGCAGTACCACCCGAGCCTCCACCTCCCACCCAGGGGCGGTGCCTGGGTCCCCGGGGGTGCCTCACCCAGCAGCTCGATGGCCTTGGTGGTCCCGTACACGTCCATCACGGCCCAGAGCGGGGCGCCCAGGAGCACGCCCTTGCGCAGCAGGAGCCGGGGGCCCGCGTTGACCCTGGCGTAGAGCCGGCCGCCGCGGTTCACCCAGAAGCGGACCACGTCCCCGAGCAGCGCGCCGCCCTCGGGCAGCATGGCCGCCCACGTCGGGCTCTGCTGCTCCAGGTCTGGGCACACGAAGGGCGGCAGGCTGGGCGCGGACAAGCGCGCGGGGTCCAGGCGCGTGAAGCCCACGCGGAGCCCGCCGCACCAGCCGGTCTCGTGCCACAGCACGCGCAGCGCCACCCGCTCGCCCGGCGCCACCGGCCGCTGGCTGAACACGATGCCGTCGTGGAACGTGGCGCGCCTGTGCGCAGTGCACCGCTCGGCGTCCAGACGCACCTGCGCGCCCTTGGCCTCGGCGTGGAAGCGGAGTGTCTCTCGCGGCGCCTTGGCGTCTGTAGGGGTCGGGTGGGGGTGGGGGCGTCAGTGCGGTCTGGACCCGACTCACCCGCTCCCCAGAGTTATCTCCACACCCCCCATCCCCCCGGGGCCACTGCCCGTGCTCTCATCCGGGGGACACCCCCGCCCTCCCGAGACCTGATCAAAGCCTGGTGAGGAACCCGCTTAGCGTGCCCGGGATCTGAGTTCCGCCGGGAACTTCCCCAAGCCTCAGTGCCCCTCCCGGAGGAATGTTGTAAAAATTAAACGAACTCATGCCTGTACCGGCTCTCAATACCTGGTAATGGTTATTTGCACGAAACAGAAAGAGCAGGTTTTAGAACAGTAGATATAATATGATCCAGGTTTTCTTCGACACATGTTTATATGTTTAATATACATAGATATATTCTGTCTGTATCTAGAAACAGCCTGAAAGGGATGGGTTTGCTAATTGTGGTGAGCTCTGGTAGATGGGTCCTGGTGTTCGCGCTCTTTCCCTCTCTGTTTGTCTGACTTTATCATTGTCCCACAGAGAACCTGCACCATTTATGAAGGCCATGGCCCCCAGTGAGGGTGACTTCCTTTTCTGGGAACAGAAAGGGGTCCATCAGTGCCCCCACAGGGTGAGGTGGGGGGAGGGGGCACAGGCTGGAGAAGGAGTCCCTCCCTGGTCTGCCCCTCAGAATCCTGGCCTGGGCCAGCTAAGGCCCAGGGCTGGGCTTTAAAATGGGGGGACTTCCCAACCCGACTCCACTTGGCAGTCAAGAGAGGAAGTTCCCTACTGAGCAGCCCTTCCCCTCCAGCCCCAGGCCTGAGCCTGAGCAGGAAGTGAGCTTCCTGCCCCACAACTGCACTTAGCCAGCTCCCAGGCCTCATCTCTCTCCCCTCCACCTCTCCCCTCCTGTCCTGCTCTTTCTGGGTTGGAAGATGGATGCTGAAAATAGAAGGGAATTCAACCAGAACTTGAGCCAGACCCCACCCCAAAAAAGCAAGGCCCTCCCCCTCCCAGATCTCACCAGTTTCCCCAGCCACACTTCTCTGACCACTCACAAGCCTGCAAGATTCCAGCAGGGCACAAGGAGGGGAGGCTAAATCTGGTCAGGTACAAGGGCTACCCTTGAGGTCATAGTGAATCTGTCCCTGATGGATTCAGTCCAAAGGCAAGCCTACCATGGTTCTCTCACCTGAGGCTTTAGGGACAAGCACTCACTCTGGCCTTGGGGACCTCTGAACCCTGCTATCCAAGTTCACCCCTCCCTCACCCAAGCCCCCTGCACGACTGTCACCCCCTTCTGGAATACCCTCGTCTCTCCCTTCCTTCCTGATAGTCTGCCCAGATGCCTTTTCCTGGAGGCTATGCACAAGCAAGGGGGAGTCCCCGAGTAGGCACAGACGGTGCCCAAGAGCCGGAGTCGAGGGCCCTGACATCAGATGGATTGTCTCTGGGCCCACCGCAGAGTCACTGAGGCACCCGGGAGGCTCTGGGGAGGGCAGCCATGTCTGATAGCCAGATTCTCGTCCCGGCTCTGCCGCTCACCTACGCAGGTCACTGCTCCTCTGGGTATAGATCTCCTTACCCACCAATGGGATCGATATCAATGGCCAGCCATGGCCTGGAGTCTCCAGGTACCTGCCTGGAGATCCTGAATGTGAGCAGTTAACAGCCCACTTGGGCAGGCACCATGACTTTTGGATGTCTCCCCCTAGCCACACCCCCAGGCAGATTCAAAGAGAATCTTTGCAATAAGTCTCTCCGAGTCTAAGAGACTGAGGGTCAGCCCTGTGCTCAGCGAGGACCTCCCTGGATCTTCATCATCTCCATCACCACCCCTCCAGCCATCAAGCCTCTTAGGGGCCAGGTATGAACCCTTCAGCATCTTTCATTGCTCCCACAACCTGCAGGGAGGCACGCAGAGGGAGCTGAGTCGGGGTGGTTCTGCACATCTCCACAGCCAGCAGCTGAGGAGCCCGGGGCCGGCTCCTGCCCCTGCCCCCTGCCCCCCGCCCCCCCGCTGCCTCCTTTATGGCACCACATGACCTGGAATCCACAGTTGCCACAGCGGCAGCACCAACCGTGGCTTGGTCCCCACCCTCCTTATCACGTCCCTCTCCCCTCCCCAGCTCTGGATGCTACCTGCTGCCGGGGTGTGAGCCTCCGGTGCCCCTCGGGAGCCAAGGGCTGAGGCTCCAGGCTCTCCGCCTGGGAGGGAGCAGAGTTCTGAGATGCAGTCCAGACCTCTGGTGGTAAAAGACCAGGTTCTCCATCTCCTGCCTGCACACTAAGGGCACACTGTGGTTTCAGGTGACGCTCTCAGAGAACTGTCATGCCTGGTAACCTTTTGGTTTGTGCCTCTGGTAGCCCCATAAGCTGGCAGGGCTTGCATTGGCGCTGGCCTGCAGATGAAGAAATTGAGGCCCTAGAGAAAAGTGACTCACCCAAGGTTCCACAGCTTCCCCTCTCCTTCTGCATCCCTGGTCTAGGGACCAAGCTTAGGGCTCCCACTTACCAGCCTGGGAGCAGAGCTGGGCCCCCATCAGCCTGAGGTCCTCGGGCACGGGTCCCTGGGTCTGGAAGGAATTGTCTGGAGAAGGCCCGTGGACAGGTTTCCAAAGATTCAGTGGGTCTCCTCGTTATGGGCCAGGATCACGTTACAAGGTTGATGATTAATTAAAGGTTGCTGTCACGGGTTATGTATGATATCTGGGGAATTTCCTGATGATTGCCCCTGGCTCGCAGCAACCCTGCCGCAGCTGGCTGACCTAAAGGAAGCAGGGACTCCGGAGTTAGCCTGGGTAGGATTTAGGATAGACTTGTCCCTTACTTCTGACCAGTCGTTCTCAGCCCGGCTGTGCATTGTAATTGCCTGTGGCACTTTAGTAAGTACTCACGCCTAGACCTGCCCCCAGAGACTCTGATTCCAGTGGCCTGGGGTGGGGTCCAGCATCAGTAGTTTTTAAAAGCACGCTGGATGATTCTAATGCACAGCCAGGGTGGAGATTCACTGCTCCAGACCCCAGGGCACACAGGAGGTGCTTAATCAGTGTTGCTTGAGTGGACTGAACTGAATTAGCTGCATCCCAGGACCTGTGAGGTTGCCCTGGCACTGGATCTCAGGCAGAGAGGAGAGGGGTAAATCAGGCAGAACGGGAGAAGTGCTGATTACCGCCCCCCCCCCCACCCTGCTGGAGTTGGAATTCCACTTTCCACAAATCCGATACAGAACACACATCGTCCCACAGGAGGTCATGCTGAACGCCTGCCTCCGGGCGTGTTAGCTGTGCGAAGAAGCCAAAGACCTGGGGTGTCTGGCTGGCTCAGTCCGTAGGCAAGCGACTCTGATCTTAGGTTTGTGAGTTCCAGCCCCATGTAGGGTGTGGAGTCTATTTAAAAACAAAAACAGGGATGCCTGGGTGGCTCAGTCGGTTAAGCGGCTGCCTTTGGCCCGGGTCATGATCCCAGGGTCCTGGGATCGAGTCCCACATCGGGCTCCTTGCTCAGCGGGGAGCCTGCTTCTCTCTCTTTCTCTCCCTCTGCTTGTGCTCTCTCTGTCAAATAAATAAAATCTTTAAAAAAAAAAAAAACAAACAAACAAAAAAGAAACTCAGAGATCTTCCGCCCCCTCCATTTCTATAGGAGAACTGAGGCTGGTGGAGGGAAAATGGCTTATTCTAACCTGGTGCTTCCCCACTGCAGCAGGCCCGAGAATCTCCTGAGGGATCTTACTAAAATGCTGATTGATTCAGAAGGCCTGGGGCTATGGCTGGGATTTTACTTTTCTAACGAGGTGGTTCTGTAGAACACACTTTAGGTGGCAAGGCCCTGGGTTAGTTTGGAGGCTTATGGGTACCCTGGCCCCCCATCTCCAGGCTAAGCCCTTCCCAAGACCCCAGATCAAGGCCATGGTCAGTGACTACTCTGAACTCTGCTAAGAGGAGGGATATCCCCGTGCATGTCCCCGGAGAAGCTGGGGACAGTGGTGCTAGTGACCGATTTGGGGAGGTTGTTGAGGTGGGAAAGGATGGAGGGTCTGTAGACCCAGGTTCTGCCTCCTGTGCTTTCTTGCCCTCCTCTGTCCTCCCTGGGCCCTGGTGTTCCCATGTGTAAAGCAGGAAGGCAAGGTGAGCCAGTTTCTGGGCCCTTCTAGCCCCAACATGCTGTGATTTTCGTCTTGGCAATGGAGAGGTAACAGCAGTCTGGCCTCAGTTGCCCTCAGAAGATGTTGCCTGGACCCTGGACCTTCTCTTCCACACCACACTCCTGGCCAGCCTCCCTCTGTTTCCCCCTCTAGAAGCAGTCTTCCAAGGCCAAAGGCAAACTGGTGAGAAAAGTCAATAGCAATCACGGCAAGTCCAAGGTTGGTGGTTCCAGTTGATCCAGTCTGAGGCGAGGGCCCCACGCTTTATGGTCCTACTGGCCCAACCTGAGGGATACAGGCTTAGGGCATCGCCTTATCTCTAGGTGGAGCTGGGGCCCGGAGATCCCTCCCCCTCCTCCCCCACCCTAGCTCCACCAGGATCACTGGCTGCCTTGGGTGGTGACCAGAGCGCTCGAGCCAAGAGCATCTTGTTGATAAACCACGATCTTGTAAAAGAAGTGATTATGGAAGCTTATCAGGGAAATCAGGTCCCCTCAGCCCTGATGGAAAATTACCCGGCAAGCTGTAGACATCAGACTACATGATGCCAACAGGCTGATGCGGTCTAGCTCCATCTTCAGGACCTCAGTGGGAGTAGGCGTTCTGAGGAGCGGCCATCCTGCCTCCGGCCTGACATCTGGGGCGCAGGGCTGCCCAGGCTGCACCAGCGTCCCACACTTAACTGTTCTAGGTCCAGGACCGTAGTAACTTGCTAATCCTCGTGGCCATTTCTTACAACTACCTATTTATTGTAATCATTCCCGTTTTACAAACTTGGAAACGGAGGCACAAGGAGGTGAAGCACATTGTTCACACAATCACAAGGCAGTAAACTACAAATAAGGACTTGGCATCGGCCGTCGGGCTCGAGAGCCAGCATGTTGACCGCTGTGCTACTGAAACCAGACCAAGCCCGTAAAAGCTGACAGAGCTTTTGCAGTAAAGAAAGAGGCTATTTGTTGGTGTGGCACCACCCAAGAGAATGGGGGGCTAATGCTCCCAGTCCCGAGCTCCCCGATGACTTACAAGCAGGGGGTTTTAAAGGATGAGAATCCAGGGTAAGGGTCTAGGGTCTTGGATCATGCTGATTGATTAGGGATTATGTCGGCTCTAATATTTCCTTTCTTGATCACCTGGCAGCTCCCTGACTGATTGTGGTGAGCTGGTGCTTCTGCTTCAGGGACCTGGTGGTCCCGCTTTAGGGGCCTGGAATTAGGGATAATTCGCAACAAATTGTATTAGTGCTGTTATCTCTAGGGTACAAGGGCAGAAGTTTGCCATCCTGGAACTACCGCTAAGCTGCGCGCTACTATTATTTTTTTTCTTGCAAACATAGCACATTACGTTTGTTCTCTCAGGCAGAAGAACATCCCACGGACTTTTCAGGATGCAACTTAACCTATTTCCTGAGGCATTTTTACAGGTTTTTAAAACAGTAACTATGGGGCGCCTGGGTGGCTCAGTCGGTTGAGCGTCTGCCTTTGGCTCAGGTCATGATCCCAGGGTCCTGGGATCGAGCCCCGCATCGGGTTCCTTGCTCAGTGGGGAGCCTGCTTCTCCCTCTGCCCCTCACCCCGCTCCTGCTCTCTCTCTCTCGCTCGCTCTCAAATAAATAAATAAAATCTTAAAAAAAATAATAAAACAGTAACTAAGGGTTACAGGACCCTGGTCAGAGGCAGCTAGGAGTCAGATGTCTGATCTTGGGGTCTGTGAGGGTTTGCATCCCTTGTGGCACTATGCCCCCTCCATGTCTCTTCACTTAGGCCACTTTGCAGCCTTCTAAGCATTTAGTGGTCCTCCTTGCCGACCCCACAGTAGGAGCTTTATGGATTGTTGCTACCTGAATGGAGACCTTCCCTCCCCTCCAAGCCACCTACGCAGCTGTTGTGCCTGTTTGCTCCAAGACAGTTCTTGACTCGTCCCCTGGTGGCTATAGTCCGTACTGCAGGATGTGCTGAGGCCCTCAAAGCTAGGAGAGGCACCCCCAGGCAAGGAGGTCAGAGGGCTGAGGCTTCTGAGGCCTCCACACCTCCTCTCCTGACCCCGAGGCCCCTCATAGTCCCTCCATCCCTGCCCAGGATTCCCTCACTGGCAGTCAGCCTTCATCATTTGCCCAGGGCCCCATCATTTCAAAGGCCTTCCACAGAAGCATTTCCTAAGTAGCCTCAAGCGCTCTGAGAAGCTAGCTGCTGGAGAGCTGTTTCGGTCCCCACCGTACAGCTGAGGAAGCTGAGCGCTCGCCCAGGGCTCATGCCAACTGTGGTGGAGCAGAAATGGGAAGCCAGTGGGAGCCCAGCCCAATCTGGGGACTGCTAGGCAGCCGAGCCCCTTGTTTCTCCTGCCACCAGGGTCCTGGGACCCCTACCTTATTATACTTACCATGTTCAGCTGTTCCCCACTGGGAGGGCAAGGGGCTTGGAGGGCAAGGGGCTGCCATGCCTAGGAACCAGCCCCTAGAACACTCAAGGCCATGTGCACAGTAGGTGGTCAGCAAGGATTTGTCAGTTTCTTTTAAAATTGTGGGTCCACCTACCTAATGACACAGAGATGCCACTCCTAGGTGAATGCCCAAGAGACTCGGGTGCATATGTCCACAAAGACCAGTCGTGAATGCTCAGAGCCGCGTTATTCATAATAGCCCCGGACCAGAAACAACCCAAATGTCCATTGTGCTGGAGGCTCTGATGTGCTGCTCAGATCCCGCCTCAGGAACGAAGAACTTCCGGCGGCTAGAGCGCTACCCTCATGTGGTCAACTGCGGTTCTTGTGTAAGTACCATAGTCCGGCTCTCCCCCCGTCCAGTACTATTTCCACAGGTGTTGACCCCAAGAATACTCACTAATGAGCCCCGTCAGTAATCTCTGTCTCAGGGGCTGCTCCCTGGGGAACCCAGCCTCCCACACCCATCAACAGGAGAATGGAAAAATATTGCCATGTAGTCACACCATGGAAGAATCGTGACAATAAAAACGAGCAAAGTACTGTTATCCACAACATGGTTAAACCTCACTGATGTGATGGACTTAAAAAAAGATCCAGGGGCACCTGGGTGGCTCAGTTGTTAACTGTCTGCCTTCCACTCAGGTCATGATCCCAGGGTCCTGGGATCGAGCCCCACATCGGGCTCCCTGCTCTGCTGGAAGCCTGCTTCTCCCTCTCCCACTCCCCCTGCTTGTGTTCCTCCATGGTTCCTCTCGCTGTGTCTCTCTCTGTCAAACAAACAAACAAACAAATAGAGAGAGAGAAGATCCAAAAAGCACCTAGGGCATGACTCCACTTACGTGAAGTTCAAAAACAGGCTAAATTAATCTGTGGTGTTGGAAATCAGGATAGTGCTCACTGTTGGGAATTATGCCTGGGAAGGGGCACGAAGGAGCCTCTGGGGCGCTGGAACTGTCCTCTATCTTTTTTTTTTTTTAAAGATTATATTTATTTATTTGATAGAGAGAGACATAGCGAGAGAGGGAACACAAGCAGGGGGAGTGGGAGAGGGAGAAGCAGGCTTCCCGCTGAGCAGGGAGCCTGATGCGGGGCTCAACCCCAGGACCCTGGGATCATGACCTGAGCCGAAGGCAGACGCTAAACGACTGAGCCAGCCAGGCGCCCCAACTGTCCTCTATCTTGATTGGGTGATATGTAGACATATGGGAAAATTCATCCAGGTGGACCCTCAAATCGCATGTTAGTTGTACCTTAATTACATATTGGCTAAATTCCCTTCCAGCCCTAAAACACTGATTCTGAGTAAGGTGATGAATGATGGAGTATGCACACTTCCTTGGAAAAAAACTGCCCTAGAAGCCAGAGGGCTTAGCTAGCACTGCCACCTGGTGGGGACAAACGGAACTGACTATGGGTCTGATACCCTGGAGGGAAATGGTTGGGAACCACACAGGCTCCCACCTGCATCCTTGGGCACTTGTTTTCCTTCCCGCCCACTCGATTCCTGCTGATGAGCCACCCAACAACTCTGGGAGGCTACCGCATCCTCTGGGTCAATAGCTAGACCCCACCCTGGGCCTTAGGGTCCGGAAGTCAAGAGAGGGAGGCTAGGGTGTGCCAGCCAAGTAGCCAGCCCCTAGTTAGGTCTGTGCTGTTCCCTCCATCCTGCTGTCCTGTCCAGATATTCCTGGGTGCTGATTCTGCTGTGGGCCTCTACTGCCCTGGGCCTCCTGGTTTCTGCCCTACCAGTACCAGGGTACTGGCCATGGTGTGAGTGTGGAGCCTTTCAGAGAGGGCAGCCAGAGGAGGGAGGCACCCTAGGGGGTCAGTTGGCTGCCCAGAGGTAAGAGAAAGGGGAAGGGGAGAGGTTTGGGTTTGGTTTCCTGTTTTTCTTCTCTCTGTGTCCCCCTTTTCCCACACACATCTGTCAGGGAGTCTGTCCTGGAAGTTTGTGGCAGCTGCTGTGGGGGTGTCGTGTGTGTGTGTGTGTGTGTTCAACAAAAACTTATTGAATACCTCCTATGTGGCAAGCACTATACTAATTTCTGGGTAACCAGAGATTGAAGAAAACCCACTTCTTATCCGTCAGTCAATTCAAGTACAGCCCAGTACTTAGGTAAGTGCTACAAGGAGACCAAACCAAGGCCTCGGAAAACCCAGGGCCTGGGTGCTGTAGGGAGTTGTTATGCCCAGGGAATGGGTGAAGGTTTTGTGGAGTAACAATATTAAAATTGATACGTGCAACATAATTAGGCCTTCAACAACAAGAAAGGAAAGAAAGGCATTCCAGGAAGGAGGAACCGCATATGTGTACGTTGAAATGTAATAGTGCCCAATGTTATCTGGTTGTATCAGTTAAGAGCAGGATTGCCTGCTTATAACAGAACATCCAAAAGAATGATGGCTTAAAGGAGACCTGTTCATTTCTTTTTCACATAAAATAAGTTGAAAGTAGGCAGTCCAGGGTAACCATGACAGCTCTATGGCCATAAGGAGCCCAGGATTCTCTCTACTTTTCTGCTCCACCATTCTAGCACTGGCCTCCATACTCAAGATTACTTTATGGATCAAAAGGGCTGCTGGAGCTCCAGCCAGCACATCAGCATTCCAGGCAGCTGGAAGGTGAGAGACCCAAAAGGGCATTCCTCTCAGCTAAGTCAACTCCCTATAAGCCAATTCACTGGAAGGCTTATGTAACATTTTCATTGACATTTCATTGGCCTGAATTTTGTCATGTGGCCACAACTAGCTGCAAGGGAAGCTGAGAAATGTAGTCTTTATTGGGGGAGCCGCTAAAAACCAGGGTTCTCTTTTGAAGGAAGAAGGGGAAAATGCATATTAGGTAGGCAGCAAGCCCTCTCTAGCCCAGCGGTAGAGTGGAACACTGGTCCTCTGGAGTGTGGACAGAGCTGGCGGCGAGGGGCTCGATCACAATGGCTATGCTCAGGAGGGTTGGGCTTGATTCTGTAGAAAATAGGGAATCGCTGCAGAATTCTGAGTAGGAGTCTTGGGTCAGGGGCCTAGAACAATCTGCTTTGGGGAAAGATCCATCAGGCAGAGCAACAGAGGGTTGAGCGCAGGTGCAGAGCATCAGGAGTGATGGGCTGGGGCGGCAAGGAGGCGGCAATGCAGGGCTGAAGAGGGCACAATAGGAGAGCTGAAGTCAAGCCCTGGTGACGGGGTGGGGGGGGGAGATGCCAAGTACCAGGGGAAGGACTCACACCTGCTGAGAGCGAGTCTGGGAGGAATACAAGTGTGGGAAGAGACCTGAGTCTAAGGCGCCTGGAAGCCATCAAGTCAGAGGGCTCAAGGGCACCTGAGAATCCAAGCAGAAGCTTAGGCGAGAGGACAGGGCTGGGCATGCAGGTCGTACAGTGGTGGATGAGATCAGTGGTGCAGGAGTGCCCAGCTGCTGAGCTGGAGGAATGTGATGGACCCTCCAGAGTTACTAGGCAGGGAAGACAATGGAGTGGGCAAGTGCATAAACTCTGGAGCCAGACAGAGCTGGGTTCGAGTCTTGACTTCACACTTAACAGCCATAACCCCCGAGGCCAGCTGATTGCCCTTTCTAAGCCTTAGCTTTCTCCTCTGCAAAATGGGAACAAAGGGGCCTACCTTGAGGGCTGATGGGATTGAATGGGTACATGTTAAGCACAGGGGACTGCACTCATTAGAAAGCACCAGCCCTTACCATTGAAGGGGCAGCCCTCCCCTTACTGGAGGGGACATCAGTGCCTTTCTTGGGGCTACGGGAGTGCCCTACAGTTTTCCTGCTGGAGGATGGGTCCCCTCGAGCCCTTTGTGGGCTCACTGGGGAGTGAATCACAAGCACTGTGCATCTCCAGAGCCATGAGGACCTCTGACCCAGTCTGGTCAGGGCAGCCCCTGGCTCAACCAAATGTCTGGGCAGGGACATCAGCCGCCCAAGCTGGTGGATTGGGTGAGGAGTTATGTATTTGCGAGAAGGCGGTCTACCAGGAGGTGAGGGCCAGCTACAGACTCCACAGAGATGATTCTAGATGGACTCAGCCCAGTTTTGGAAACTAAGAAAGACAATTGCTGGTGCAGAGGGAGAGAGTCCAGCCAGCCATCATGAGCAGAGCAGAGACACTTCGTCTGCCCGAGCCCGGCCATGCGGCGTGCGCAAGCAACATCTAGCCAGGAGGAAAGACCCAGCTTGGAGTCTGGGAAGGCACCCCCATCTGAGCCCAGAAACCCAGCTCATCCACTTCGCATCCAGAAGGACAGTCTGGCCCTTATCCTCAGAATGATCCCAGACAGAATTTGGGGAAAACCAACATGGCAGGGACAAGCATGGGAATAAGGGCTCTCGAGGACATTGGAGAGGAGCATCAGAGACATGGGAGGTGCTAGGAGCATGGCCTCCCAGAAGCTAAGAATGGGCCAAGAGGGAGGAGTGGGAGGCAGCCAGGTGTAGGGGAGGATGACAGCTGGGAAGCAGTCAGGAGGAGGTCCACCGTTGGAGAGACAGTGCCAGAGGAGGGGGGAGGCAAAAGCCAGGGGGCAGCTCCTGGAGACGTGAATGTGTGTGAGTGACTGGATCCTACAGGCTGTGAATATAGCTGCAAGTGACAGAGGCTCAAAATGGCTCAAGACAGAGGTTCGTTTCCTTCCATGTACAAGCCTGGGGGTGGGGGCTGCACTCTGCAAAACCAGCCTGGGCCAGGGCACTCTGACTTCTGCTTCCCCTCACTAGGGTACTGCCCCCCTCCACGTGGCCCCGAGTGCTTCCCTACAGCATCATGGTAGCCAGCAGGAAGTGTGTGTGGGGGGGGGGGCGGCTCAAGGCAGGGCACAGCATAACACTTCCCTTCGAAGGGCACAGCCAGGAAGGTTCCCATGGCCCCTCACTTCACCTTGCATCCCATTGGCCAAAGCTTAATCACATGGCTACACACAGCAAGAAGGACTAGAAAATGTAGCCTTTATTCTGGACAGTCCTGTGCCCAGCTAGAAATTGGGGCATGCCACTGCTATGAGAGAGAAGGAGAGAATGATTATTGGAGGAAAAGCAAGCAGTCACAGGGTGCAGGGAAAGAGAGAGAGGGTGGGAGCCAGAAGGCACCAGGTGAAAGAAGGAAGACTTTGAGCATGAGAGACCCAGCACACGGATGCAGGGACATGTGTGTGTACCACATGGGTACATGGCCTGAGTGCCAAGCCACCTATACTCCATTGTGGAGGCATTGCAGGTGCGTGGGGAGGGGAGCTGTTGGTGCAGAGAACAAATTCCACTAGCCAGGAAGACAAATCACCAACCTTTCCAGCAGAATTTTTCAAGATTCCCTGGAGATCCTTCTGGCCCCACACCAAAACCAAAACAGCACAGAGAGAAAGAAGATATCTTCCTTCCTCGCCTTTGGGCTTTTGGCCATTGTCAATGCTCATTTTGGCCATTGTCACTGGGTCCAGTGCCTGGGCCATGGGCACAGTCCTTGGGCAAGGAGTGACCGCCCCCCAGCCCCTCCGCCGTGGTAGAGCTGGGACTCTAGATATGGCCAGAGCGGGCTCCAGACTGTTCTGTCCCTCTAGGGGCCTCTCTTCTCTCCACTCAAGCTTTAGCAAGCAGGATAGGAACAGACCCAGCCGCTAGGGAAGAAGGGGTTAACAATGAGGGTGTCTCTGTCCTCACTGGGCTGTGCACCTGTTGGTTACTGTTGCCTCTCTCCGCTCCTTGTTGTGTGTGGAAGGAAGACAGGGTCCTTGAATTGTCTCAATGGGACTAAGTTGTCCTGAGGGTTGATTTCTCCGTGGGTCTTTTGGCAACCAAACGCAGGCATGTGCTTTGGGCACCATGTGTGTACTTACAAATAGTTCGCCCTTGTGTGCTTCCTTGTCTCCACTTGTGAGTGGACACGTCTCACTGTGTGGGCCTTCACTGGGGGCTTCTTCGACTCGTTGATTCTTTCAGTCAGACAGTTGGCAAACATTTCCTGGGGCCCATGTGAGCTAAGTACCACGGAATAGTTTAGTGCAGTGGGCAGTCTCGAGTCCGGCCTCTGCCACCCACAGGCGGTGGGACTTGGGTATGTTACAGATGGGGAAACTAAGGCTCAAAGTTGAATAGCTAGCATGGGTTAAACCAGGATTGATTCCAAAGTTCATTTTTTTAATGATAAGGAAAATCTGTGTCCTACGATGGCCGACCGAGCCAGCGAGAGAGTCCCAGTCCTTGCCCCGGGGCTCTTCCGGCTTCTTCTCCCTGCTCTTCTTCCCACGTGCACCAATCCGGGTTCTTCTCCCTGCCCCGCTTCGCGCACGCGCCAAAAGTGCCAACTATGCGGAAGTAGATGTGTATAAATTGCCCCCTTTGTGCTCAGGGCTCAGACCTTTGGAGACCACTCTCCTCTGAGCCCGCCTGCGTTAAATAAACCTCCTTCAAGATCTCAGGGTGCCGCTTGTCTCTTCCATCGGGAGATCCAGTCCAGATTCCATAACATTACTAATTCTAAAACAAAGATCATTGGCTCCTGGGCAAAAGCCCTAAAGGCATTTGAAAGATGTGTGAAAGTATGTGACATGTGGTTGGCAGGGTATGTTTTTTAAAACCCCATGTCCTTGTTCTCAGGCGTGTTCCAGATAGAGGAGGTGGCTAATCCTGGGGCTTCTGGATCAGTGAACAATTGCCTCTTTGGGTGAAGCTGTGCAAGGGAGCATGTGTTTGTGGGGGCCCCTCTGAGTACAGAGCCCATGTGTGAGCTTCTGGTCCTTTTGCAGAGTGGGGGGTGCTGTGCTTAGAGCTGATGTACAAAGCCTGAGCTCAGCCTTCTTTATTTATTTTAATGATTTTATTTATTTATTTGAGAGAGAGAGACAGAGAGAAAGAGAGAGAGAGATGAGCAGGGAGGAGGGGCAGAGGGAGAAGCAGACTCCCCACTAAGCAGGGAACCAGATGCGGCGCTCGATCCCAGGACTCTGAGATCATGACCTGAGTCGAAGGCAGACGCTTAACCGACTGAGCCACCCAGGTGCCCAGACAGCATAAATTTAGATGCTACTTCCATGAATACTTCAGGTTTTAAGTCTTGATTTTTATAAATAAATTTATGCTATCTGTGGGGCAAAGAATTCCCAAGCTGAAAAATTAACACAAAAATATTCCCTTGATGAGTCCTTGGAGCAGTAAGTACAAACAAATACAGAACAGGGGCGCCTGGGTGGCTCAGTTGGTTAAGCGACTGCCTTCAGCTCAGGTCATGACCCTAGAGTTCCGGGATCGAGTCCTACATCAGGCTCCCTGCTCGGCAGGGAGTCTGCTTCTCCCTCTGACCCTCCCCCGCCTCATGCTCTTTCTCTCTCATTCTCTCTCTCAAATAAACAAATAAATAAAATCTTAAAAACAAAAAAATACAGAACAGATCTCTGAGGCCATTTTCACAACCCGGGACACACAGGGCTCCCACAGAATAAAACAGTCTCACTGAAGATGAGCTCACAAACAACAGGTACAAATCACATGAAGAAACCATCTACTGTGAAGGAGAGCTGACAAGTATAACAAATAAAAAAATCATTATCTCCAAGAATTTGGGATGACAGAACAAGCTGAAAAAGATATCAAATCAGGATGTTAGAATCATTGAAAATACAAAGGAAGGAATAAAAATGATAGTAAAAGATTAGGATGCTTTGAAGAAGAACAGATTGAATGGATGCAATTTTTGCTAGAATGGAAAAAAGATATGAATCTTCAGATTGAAAAGGCACACTGAGTCCTGGGTAGGATAAATAAAAATAAATCCACATACAGACACTGCAGCACCCCAAAGATATATTAAAAGCAACCAGAGCAAAAACATGGCTTACTTAAAAAAGAGCAATAATTACATTGATTGAAGATAGCTTACCCACAATAATAGAGACCCTAAGATAATCTTATGTATAAATGTATAAATCTCAACAGTCATTGATTTTGGCATCCCTGTGTTTATTGTAGCATTATTTACAATAGCCAAATGATGGATGCAGTCCAAGTGTCCCTTGATAGATGAACGGATAAAGAAGATGTGGGATATATATACAATGGAATATTACTTGGCCATAAAAAGAATTAAAATTTGCCATTTGCAACAACATGGATGGATCTAGAGGGTATAATGCTAAGTGAAATGTCACTCAGAGAAAGACAAATACCATATGATTTCACTCATGTGGAATTTAAGAAACAAAACAAATGAACAAAGGGAAAAAAGAGACAAACCAACAAACAGACACTTCCGTTCCCAAAAAACACTCTTACCTATAGAGAACAAACGGATGGTTACCAGAGGGGAGGGTGGGGGGGGACGGGGGAACCAGGTGAAGGAGATGACGAGGGGATCACTTATCGTGATGAGCGCTGACTAATGTATAGAATTGTTGTATCACTGTATTGTACCTGAAACTAATATAACACTATATGTTGACTATACTGTAATTAAATTTTTAAAAATTAAAAATAGAACAAAAAGGTCACAAATGTATACCACCACAACCAATAATAAATAATTTGAGATGTTAAAAATAAGATGAAATAAAATTAGATAACAATGCATGGAAAATGAGAGATGGGTAATTGGAGTTGAAGTTTTTAAGATCCTTGGCATTATTTGGGAAGAGTATAAAGATACTGATTAATTTCATCCCTTGTTAAGTCAGATAGGCATGATAGAGATGTAAATTAGCCCCTAAAAGAATAAAAATACAATATGCAATATCCAAACCAATATAGGAAAAAAGGGATGAGCATAAAGAAAATGTGACCAATCTAACAGAAGGTAGCAAAAGGAGACAAGAAGCAAAGCAAGAGCACGGTAAATATAAGATAAATAAAAGAGCAAATTAAATTGAAATATATCAATAATGACAATAGATGTGAACAGACTTCATTGGTCAAGTTATATAGCAAAGATTCTTGGACTACATTTTCACAACTCTAGCTATATGCTCTTTACACAGTTATGCCTAAAACATACTGACACAGAAATATTGGAAGCATTTTTGTACTAAGCAGATACTAATCAAAAGAAAGATAGTATAGCAGTATTAATACTAGGCAAAATAGACTTTAAGACCACTTAAAGTCACTGCTAGGGAAAAAGGAGTCACTATGTAATGATAAAAAGAATAATTCACCAGTAGACTAAAACAATCCTGAACCTGATTTACCTAATATCTTCAAAATATACATAGCAAAATATTTACAGAATTGTAAGGAAAAACTGGCAAACCACAATCACAGTGGCAGATTTTAAACAAAGGGCGATCAACTCCAGGCCTCCCCTGCCAGAGTCCCAGAAGCCTTAAGATTACAATCTTTCCTTCAACATAATCTAATGCTAGACGTAATTCCTTTAACCACCAGCACCTGTAAACTGAAGGAATGAGTACGCTTGTTAGGCAGCAGAAAGGTGCAGAGCCAGATGTTCTTATTAAAATAGTCATTTTGGGGGCAGGGGACACCTGGGTGGCTCAGTTGGTTAAGCGACTGCCTTCGGGTCAGGTCATGATCCCAGCATCCTGAGATAGAGCCCTGCATCAGGCTCTCTGCTCAGCGGGGAGCCTGCTTCTCCCTCTCCCTCTGCCTGCCGCTCCCCCTGCTTGGGCTCTCTCTCTGTCAAATAAATAAATAAAATCTTTAAGAAAAACAAAAAAACGGGGGGCACCTGGGTGGCTCAGTCGTTAAGCGTCTGCCTTCGGCTCAGGTCATGATCCCAGGGTCCTGGGATCGAGCCCTGCATCGGGCTCCCTGCTCAGCAGGAAGCCTGCTTCTCCCTCTCCCATTCCCCCTGCTTGTGTTCCCTCTCTCGCTGTGTCTCTCTCCGTCAAATAAATAAATAAAATCTTAAAAAAAAAAAAAAAAAATCAGGGCTCTGCCATGTACCCGACTAACAACCAATTAGCCTACATTCATGAACTGCCTACTGCTTGTAGGACCCTGGCTCAAGTCCTCACCTTTATGTGCCCCCAGATTAGGAATTTGGTCTGCTCACATTGCCCTCACAGCATCGTATTGTAGCTATTCACAACTTTCCCTGGAAACGAAATTGTCAGCTTTTTGAAATCAGGGACTATGGCAAGGATGAAAACGAGCTCGTGTAGGAAAGCACTTGTGAACTCTTCTGTGCCATACATATACAAAGTGGGTTTTTTATTATCAATATTAATATCAATACGTTTTGCACAATCTCCCTCTCCCTCCCCACAGTGACTCTGTCTTTGCACACGTATGTGTTCAGCATTGCTCAATTCCCCTCCCTCCTCCTCCACCCCTCCAGTTTCTGCTGGATCCGCTGGGTGTGCGAGAGCTCAGGCACCATGGCAAGCCTCTAGGTACCCAGGGATGCCCTCTCCAGGTGGAGAAAAGCAGCCCAGAGGGAGTGAGACTGCCCTGCCCCACAGCAAGCCCTTCCCGATGTCTACCGCAGGCCCTGTCCCAGCCTGGCAGGCCTCTGAATGAGGACCTGGGATGCCAGGTGGGCTGTGGCAAGTGGGGAGTCTAGGACAGACTAAGCGGGAGGGGAACTGAGGCGGGATCAAGCACAGAGGAGGACCAGAGAAAGCCTTTGTCCCCCAGAAACCAAAGCCTACCATGCTCTGCCCTGGTTCCGCAAGGCCCTGCCCACCCCTGGGCCCGAAGCAACGGTGCCCCGCTCTGAGGAGAGGGCAGGATACAGGTCGTAAGGCTGGTGACCCGCGCGAGGCTGATTTTTCACACATTAATCCCACTGTCTTCACATCAACACTAAGGTAAGTCTTTCCATTTTACAGATAAGGAGAGTGAGGCCCAGAGGCTAAGTAGCATAGGGGGGGCCACACACAGAAAGTGGCTGGACTGGGAGTTGATCTGACTCGGAGTCTGTTCTCTTCCACTGAAGGTGGGTGCTGGGCCTCTAGCTTACAGCACCAGCCGCCCTTTGGCCTCATCCCTGAGGGGGCAAGTGGCTGAAGCAGCAGGGTTCAGACCAGAGGGAAGGGGAGGCGTCTGGTTGCCCGCTGCCCTCCCATCTATGGCTGCCTCCTCCCCGCCCACAGCCAGCAAGAGCAATTCTCCCATGGGCTCCCCACTTCAGGGCAGCCCCCTCAACTCCTCCATCTGGGGGCCATCAGAAAAAGCTCCCCAGAATGCACCAGGCCAAGACTAAGACCAGAAGCGCCCCCGGCCCCCTGCCAGCCCCCTATGCTTGCTGGGAATCCAGAGCCTGCCCAGCTTTCTCCCCAGACCAGGGTGACCTTCATGCCCTTCCTGCCTTCTCAGTGGCCCCAGAAGCTCCCCCTTCCCTGTCTCTTTCCCTGCTGGCCCTCTGGCATGGAGGTAGGTCCTAGTTGTGTGCAGGGAGGATGGTTATGGAATGCCTGGAAGCCTGAGCCCAAGCCCTACCCTTCATCGACTGACCCTTTCCCGGAGGAGGCATGACAAATTCAAATCAAGACAATGTTTAGGCTCCAGACCAAGAGTCCTCGGGTCCTTGCAGGCAACCCCTGACTGTACAGGCTTTTATGAGGAAGCAGCAAATCATAAGAAAACCATCTCCTTAGGAGGACTTCACTGGGACAGAAACTGCAGACTGATGCCAATTCTGGCCCATCTCCCTGTCAACACGTATAGAATGTACAGTGGCATCCAATCCAGAATCCTAAATCCCTGCAGGCCCTCTGACAGGCAGAGACAGCGGTGGGGAGATTGGCCCCATGTCTAGAGCACAGATGGCTCCTCTTTCTAGTGCTTGTCACAACCCAGAGAGGTATTGCTCGGCACATTTTACAGATAAGGAAACTGAGGTTACTGAGGTTAGGTAATTCGACCAAGGTCACATATTTAGAAAGTGGTGGAACTTTTCAAAATACTAGGTTGGGGAAATGCTCACCATTTGTAGAGAAATTTTCGATAAGGCATAAGGACACAGGTTTCCAGTTAACCCTCAGTTACCCAGAAAAATCAATTCCCCAGAATGTCCCTCTATGTTGTGCCTGCACGCACTTGGGTATTTTAACAGAGCTCTTGGTAAACAGGCCCGAACACAGTGGGGAAATGTACAGAAATCAGCAACTGTATTCTCTGAATTCAGTGGTTTGCTTGGACCGGACCCCCAGATAAGAGGTAGTAAAATATGTTCCTTTCAGAGCAATGGCAGGGAAGTAGGATGAAGCATCCACCGCCATTTGAGGCACAAGCATCCATTCGGGTCCCCTGTCCACCCCCCCCACTCCCCCACCCCCGGCTCTCACAAGCAGCTGACCCTGGGTTGACAGGCCACCTGCCGGGACTCACTGAGATGCTGGACAAAGCAGGAGCCTGCCCGCATAGGAGAGTGCTCAGTCACCGATCTGCCGCTGTGTGGCGTTGGGCAGTAGCTTTCCTTCTCTGGAGCTTTGTTTTCCCAGCCATCAAATCAGGAGTCTGCAAACTTTTTATGGAAAGGGCCAGATAGTGAATATTATAGGTTTAAGGTCTGTCACACACATATATATATATATATATTTTAGTTTTTAAAAAAATTTAAGTAATCTCTCCACGCAATGTGGGACTCGAACTCATGACCCCAAGATCAAGAGTCTCACACTCCTCCGACTGAGCCAGCCAGGCACCCCGTATATTCTTTTTTTTTTTTTAAACAACCCTTTAACAATGTGAAACCCTATAAAAATGGAACCACGCCGGAGAGGCTTCCAAGAATGTACCACAATAGGGCAGAACCGCCTCTGCTCCCCTTCCTACCCTTAAGTTCTCATTCAGCTCCTTAAAATGAAGATGCTCCCACCGTTCTCCCAGGAGCCAGGGTCTCCCTTCAGCCCTCAGGGTTAATAGTCACCCCCCTGCTCTAAACCATTTAGAATACGGACATACTTCAATGTCAATATTAGCTACTGCTCCAAGCCCCCAGAGTGGCCCCCACTACAGGGCCACCTTGCTGCCTTCCCCCTCTCTCCAGACCTCCCTGCAATTTAGCAACCACAGAGGGCTGCTGCCGGTGTCCTGACAGGTCAGTGGCCATGCTGCCCCACCCACTAGCACGGCCCTGCAAGGGGTGTGTGTCTATGCCTCTGTGTCCTCCTCACATGCTCAGCCGACCCCGCGTGTCCCTGACCTTGGCCATGTCCTGTGCTTGTCCTTGTGTGTGGTGTGCATCAGCCAGGCCCTCTATGCCACAGCCGTCTTGTGTCTACAGGACCGTCTTCATGAGAGCAGCTGTGTTCCTGGCCCTGCCTGGGAGCTCACGATGGTCCTGCTTACAGGGCGAATTTTGTGCTGAGGCGGTGAGCTGGGCTGAGGGGGGAGGCAGTGCAACAGGCTCAGGCCAGGTGTTCTGGGCGCCCAGGAAGATGAACCATCAGCATCTCCTTTCTTTTTTTTTTAATTTTTATTTTATTTTATTTTTTTATTTTTTAAGATTTTTTTTTTTTATTTATTTGCGAGAGAGAGGATGAGAGACAGAGAGCATGAGAGGGAGGAGGGTCAGAGGGAGAAGCAGACTCCCTGCTGAGCAGGGAGCCTGATGTGGGACTCGATCCCGGGACTCCAGGATCATGACCTGAGCCGAAGGCAGTCGCTTAACCAACTGAGCCACCCAGGCGCCCCAGCATCTCCTTTCCACACCTGTCCTAAGGTCGGAATGAACCTGAGTCCAGAAGGGTCCCTGAGCCAGAGAGTTCCTGTGCCTGCAGAGGCTGGGTAGTTGAGCGGGGGTCTGGAGATGTCAGAATCCACGAGCTGGATGAGGAGAGCCCCCTAGGCCCCACCTGTTCCACTGCACCCTGGCAGTCCAACCTGAAAAAAATGATTAACTACTACATATAGATCAATGTTTCTCTCCTGGTTAATGATAGTTCAAAGAAACCTTGTTAATTTGGGCCTCACTGTGTGCACTAGGATGCTGGTCAGAGGGGAAGCTCCGCTGAGCTAAAGGGCCTGGAAGTGACATTGAGGGTAGGGGGCCAGTGTCAGGGAGGCTGAAGCTACCTGAGTGGTTCTCTTTAAGTTGGGTTGAAACTGGTCTCTACCTTGGGAAGCCAGACCTGTTGGAAGAGGGGGTAGAGGCCCCGAGGAGTGTGTCAATATGAAACTTCCAGGAAAAATTCTGAAGAGCTCCACACCTCTATCCCCAGGAGGGTCTACAGAACTTTGCAAGCTGGTGGAGAGGGAACTGCAGAGGGAAGGGAGGGTGCGAACACATGGAGGCATGAGGGACTTGTTGAATGACCCGAGAAGGGTGGGCCCACGGCAGGGCCTACTGGGGCAGGTAGACCGAGTTCTCCTTCACTTCTGCCAGAACGCCCCAAGCATCTGGGCCTCCAGGAGGATCCCTGACTGGCCCTGGACGCCCAGCAGAGCCTGTGGGGCAGGGGGAAGGACCCTCCCCTCAGTCAGCCCTTTCTCCCCGAGCCCTTCCTGGCCCCTTTTCTGGGGAAAAAAAGAACTATGTGGGAACAAGGGGCTTTCAGCGAGGCCCGAGGGGCCAGCGACGCCTGGGCCCAGGAACTCCCTGCCTGGCAGTAATTTAGGTCCCGAATAAATATTGGCGGCCTTGGCTAACCGAATTATTCTTTCGGTTTGAACCAGCTCCCCCTTTTGAGTCAGATCCGGCTGGGCAAGGAAAGCGCTTTCCGAAACCCCCGCCCAGTCTTGTGAGCCCAGGGCGAAGGGGTGGGGGTGCACGGCGGCCGCCCCGAGGGAGGCTCCAGCCGCAGTCGTGGGCCTGGGGTCCCCTCGGCGGCGCCCCACCCCCCGCTCCCCCCGCCCCCGCCGCGCCCCGCCCCGCCCCGCGCCGCCGGCCGCGCCCCCTACGGCGGCTCCTCCTCCGCTGGGCGCCCGACCCGGCGCGAGCCTGGTTCGCCGAGCACGTGCTTAAGGCACCAAAATAGAAAAAGAAATTGCTTGGAAAGAATTTGATATTTCCAAACGAGCATCGAAATCGCCTTACGGGAAAAGTCAGTCTTGTGGGATTTCTTTACATTCATTTCACCGTTCACAGTTTTTATTTCAAAATACGCCAGGGGGTGGGCACCGTGATCTTTTTCAGGGTTTAGCCTCCACCCCCGCCCCCATCCCCAGGGCCCTCGGGCCTCGGGCCCCTCCAGCGGCACCCCGTGTCAAGTCTGTTCGAGGCCCCATGTCAAATCCCTGGGGCCACAGAGCCGCCCAGCTGTTATTTTGCAGAATTTCTCTCTCCTGGCTGCCCGCTAGCAGTTCTGCTTATCGTCCTGCCACTGACTCACAAAGGGAGGAGGGGATTTCTGAGCTGTTTCAAAACCTAACCAGAATATCAGGGGTTTCATGCAGCCCTTGTTTATTTTTTTAAAAAGCCCCCAAAGCCAACAAAATATGACACACAGGAGCAGGAGGGAAGGTGGGGTGGGCAGGGGCCTTCCAGGGCCGAATGGCCTATCCGCTCCTTACAGCTGGACCTGGGATCCAGGTTTCCTGTCTCCCTTCCCGGAGCCCTTGCTCACGCCGGGTCTTCTGCTTTGCTCTGGGCTGCGGAGGAGAGCTGGCATATATGGAGAGCTTCCTCCTGCCACGCACAGTTCTAAGCGCTTTTTAAGAAATAGCTCATCTGATGCACATAATTGCACTAGGAGGTGTGAGAGCTATTAGTATGCCATTCCCATTTTACAGATGTGGAAACTGAGCATGAAGAACTTCACTGACTTGAGGCACATGTCTTCGGGAGAAAGATGCTCATCACTTCCCCACTCCGCTGAGGCAGATCCTGCTCAGCCACAGCAGGCCTCAGACTCACCAGAGTGAGGCTACTGGGTGCCGGAACCTCCCTGTTGCAGAGACCAGTGGGTCAGGAGCTTGGGGACACTGAGATCCTGAAGAATTGAGGATGTGCTGCCTTGAGTGGCATCCAGGGCCCCAGATCCTGCTCACCACCACCACCGAGGGTCCACTGGGTAGGAAGACCCAGCGTAGGGGCTTTGATCCAAGCTGCCACCCTGGGACCAGAGGGATGGAGTGATTACCAGACCCGCACAGTTACCCAGCCCTGGAACTCCAAGAAGAAGGGAACGTGTATGACCTCAAGGCTAAAATAGAGAATATCCTGCCCTTAAAAACTAGTAAGTGCTGAGGTGCCTGGCTGGCTCAGTCGGTAGAGCATGTGACTCTTGATCTCGGGGCTGTGAGTTCGAGCCCCATGTTCAGTGTAGAGATTACTTAAAAAGAAAAAAAAAAAATCTTAAAAAAAAAATTAGGAAGTGCTGCCCTGGGGAAGGCCTAGATAGTATGTGATGCTGTGGCGGGGGAAGGCAGTGGGAGGAGGTGGAAATGGATATCCTGCCCTTTCTCTCCCTCCCTTCCCTTCCTTCATCCCCCTTCTATGGATCTTCATTGCACTCCTGCTATGCGCCCGCCCTCTGTGGCCTCTCACTTGCTCCTCTTCCTTCCCCATTCCTTTTTTCACCAAGATCTCCTGAACCCTTGTGGGACCTCAGACAAGTCCCTTCAATCTCTGAACACCAGTGTCTCCGGAAGAGCGGTGGCCCAGACGCTGTGGCTTCGCCAGCAGCATGGTGCGGGCCCATGGGAAGGACCGTTCCTAACTGCAGGACGGAGGCTCTGTGGATGCTGGACAGTCACATAATGACATGGGGCTGACCACAAGAGCACCAGGATAGTAAATGTCACAGCAGAGGTGTATGTTGGGAGCACTGGGACCCAGAGGGGATGTGGATGACGGCTTCAGGTGGAGCCTGGAAGCAGAGGTTCACTGGGTAGACATGGCGGGAGCTGCTGAGCCCGGGAAGGCACTCGGGCACAGAGGGAGCAACACACGCAAACACTCGGTGTCAGGAACAGAGCATAGAGCACTGGGAAGACAATCCTCGCAGTGTGGCTGTATTGCGAGGCCTGTCGGGGAGGGGTGGACACCAAGCCGCCACCATGCCCAAGAGTTGGCTTTACCCCAGGCCCAACACCCGGAGAAGCCACCTACGTGCAGTCTTTCTGTCTTCAGCTGTGGCTAGGACCAATAGTCAGATCTGGAAGAGCCTGATGAGGCCGAGGCAGGGAGGGAAGTCGGTTGCAACGGCGAAATCCCACAGGCCAGCCCCATGGCTGAAGAAACCGAGACACAGACGGGCGGCTAGGGAGAGGCAGGAGGGCTGGACAACCATCTGTCCCCTTTCGGGTGTCCAAGATAGGCCAGCGTGGTGCCTCACATGTGGAGAAGGAAGCCCTGGGGGCTGCGATCTTTCTAGTGAGCTGCAGCTGAGTGGGTACACATGCGTATGTGTTCCCCAGTGAGCTCTGGGCTCTCTGCATGCAGGATGCGTGTGCAAATGCACAGGGGTGTATACACAGGTTCGCACACATGCTCCTGGGCACACAGAAGCAGAAAGGATGGGGAAGTGCATGTGGGGAGAGTTTGAGCTTTGGGTTGGCAGATTTGGAAGAAAGGAGGGCTGAGGTGCAAGCAGGACCATTTGGACCTGGATGCTCCTCGGGTTCTCCCTGCCAGGCACTGGTTCAAACGTTGTCGGGATGTCAAGAAGGGAGGGCAGGCCGTGCCTGTGGGCAGTCGTGGGGTGGGTAATACCAAGAGGATGACCGCAGAGACCTGGCCTTCGGGTATGGGATGGGGTGTGGGGAGAGGTGCAGGGAGAGCAGGAAGCTTTTAAGGGATTTTGAGTTCTTGGAGCCAGACAACTCCAAGCCTGGAAGCTTTAGTTTTGATGTTAGCAAGGTCCCATGCATTCATTTGGGGTAGCAGGAATTAAGGCAGCCCCCCCCACCCCAAAGCCCACGCTTAAAAAATTGAAGGGGTTGATGGAGCCTGCTCAGGTTGGAGATGAATCACTTACCTTGCCCATAATTCCTCCTGGCATCCTGGCATCCTGGCGTCTAACCCCCCTAAGACCCCACCAGAGACTTCAAGACTTTGAAGCTACTGCGTGAAAACTTAGAAAACCTGATCAGGTGGGGAGTCTCAGGGCCCAGCCCAGATCACCAAGACCAGAGCCTGGGGGGCAATTCAGCCTGGGTCTCCCCTGGGGGACACACAGGGCAGGGCTGTGCAGAGGGGCCGGCGGTGAAGATGCCTGTTGTGCTAAGAGATAGTTGGGATGGTGGTGGGGAGGGTGTGGTTATTTAAACATTTCTGTCTTTACTTTCTTCCACAGACTCAGAAGCACACCGCATTTGCCCGGTCAGAGGCTGTCTGCAAGTAATACCACCAACACAACAGAATGATCATTTGTTGAAGGTCTATGTTATTTCTAACCTCACATTAACTTTGCAAGGTAGGTATTGCTAAATCCCGTGTTACACGTGGGGAAATTGAAGATTAGAGACGGTGACTAACTCCTGCGAGCTCACCTGCAAGCGAGGCTCACCAGGATTGGAAAGCAGTCGGCCTGGCTTCAGGAGCCTGGGTGTTTCCTGTTCCAGTAGCCGGGCTGTGAGTGCAGCCTCCTGGGAACTTGGGAACCTGTCTGTGCTTCCCCTTGTCTTTTTGTTTAGTAAATAAATTAACTAATTAATTTAAAAAGTGCCTAACTCAATTGCAAGAGTGAATGTGCGTAAGGACCTTAGAGCTGGGCCTGGCCTGCCTCAAACTTCAGTGGCTCTAAGCTTCAATTACTTTATGCTGCCTTGGGGGACCAGGGCCGGAAGCCAGGGGGAAGTCTCTGGGCCCCAGAGGCCTTACCTGGTAAGGATCCAGAGTGGGAGGATACCTGTGTCTGGCTCACAGCTGGGACTCAACTCCTGTGATTGGCCCTGGAGGGGGCTCGGACAACAGGCTCCAGAGATGAAGAGGCAGCTTCTTGATGGGCTCGCTCTCCCAATTCATCATAATCCTGCCCTCAGGACGCCAGAACCTGCGCTGGTGGTCACCCCCGCCCCAAAGACTTTCCTGCAAGTTTCAGGGAACTCGGCAGCTCCCATGAGATCGGAGACCCCCCCTCCCCCCGCCTTTTCCTCTGTCCATGTCCGCAGGCCAGTCCCCAACCCTTGACTCCGTCGGTAGACCTGCAGCTGCCGAGATATGAACTCTAAAATCCGGGAGGAAGTGGACACTGAAGAAAAGAGTACCCTAGCCCCCTCTGGCCTAGTCCCCCCCACCATTCACCTTGCCCGGCTGCCCCCACGAGGAACACCGATTCTTCCGACAGGGGGCAGCCCCAAACTTTCCCCGAAGCACTTACCAACTGGGCAACTGAGGCCTGGGATGCGGCCGGCCGAGCCCCCACCCCCACCCCCACCCCCACCCCCACTAGCTGGCTGCCCGCCCGAGCCCAGGGTCCAGCTGTCAGGGCCCTGGCATCCAGCCCCCGCCCCGGGGCAGGGCCGAGCGGCGGAGGAGCGCTAGCCGCGCCCCCTCCTGGCTGCGCTCCCGGCTGGGCCTCTGGAGCCTGCCTCTCCCCCTCTGATGTAAACTGATATTTTAATTCTCTTACAAGGAATGGTGTTTAGAGAAATGACTTAACCGGATTACTCATCGTCTATAATGACTTGGCCTGGCTCCGAGGCTATTCCTAGACATGACGCTTGAGGCTTTGATTCTTTCTCTCTTTTCTTTTGCTACCTTTTTTTTTTTTTAATACCAAGAAATTACAGCCTTGTGCCCGCGGCGGCCCCGCCCCTACATGCCCCTCGCACGGCATCCTGGGAGACGTAGTTCTATCCTAGCCGGCCTGCCGCGCCGCACCCCTGGCTTCCCGCATCTCCGCCGGGTGCCGGCGAGCGGCGGGGTCCAGCTTGGGAACCTGCCTGTGATAAGGGACGCTACAGCAGAAACCCCTGCTGTGCGGTGATTGGGAAAGTCACTTAACCTGTACATGCCTTGGTTTACTCCTCTGTCAAATGGGAGACAGTATACACCACAGGGTTGAAGGGACAAGTGGGTTCTTGCTTTAAGTAAAGAGGCCGCACACACCCCACGTTTTAAGAAGTCTTTGTCCTGTGCCTATGCACTGACCTCCAGTCTACTTACCACTTTGTATTACAGAGTGACGCAGAGAACCAGGCTTTAGTTATTCCCGTCCCTGGGGCTTAATAGGGTCCTCCCACGCAGTCAGCTTTTCCTTACCCCTTACTGTTTGCGGATGAGCCTCCGAACTTGTCCAGCACCAACTCTCTGCTCCTCGACGCCCTCGGCTGTAATATGGGGATAAATATAGTGTCCACATCACAGGGCAAATGAAATCATCGAGGTAAGACGTTTGGCGTAAAGTCTCATAAACACTGGTCCAAAGCATTGCACTCTCCTGGCGCTCAGAAGCCGTGAAGAAGGGACGGCTAATTCCCTGCAGCCTGTGAGATTGACAAGGCTACATCTTCGGATCCAAAAGATCAGGACTTTGTTCTGGTTGTGCTTATGTCCTCAGTGTCTAGCCCAGTGCTGGTACACAGTCAGACCAAGTGTTGGATGAATGAGTAAATCAAAGATTACCCCTGCTTTCCAGAGGAGGGAGCTGAGGCTCCAACAGGTCAAGTGACTTGCCCAAGGCCACATAGCCGGGCTGTCTGTGTAGGGATGCAAACCCCCATTTTTTCTCTTTGTTGTCCCCCTCCTTCCCAACACAGGGGAATCAGCTTTCACCCTGCAGGCCCAGGAAGGGCAGAATCTCAGGTTTCCACCCTGTTAGGCCCTTGTGGGGTGGAGGAGCTCCCAGCCCAGGCCTGGCCCAACACAGGAAGTTTCTCCCCATTCAGCTGAAGGGCAGGGTTAAGAGGTAGGGGTATGGTGGGGGGTCAGAGGAAACGAGCAGCTGACTGTAGACATGGCTCCCTATGTAGGCAGAGCTGGGGAAGCTAGTTTTCACGTGCCCTGGGGGAAAGTGGCCAACTCTCTTCCGGCTGGAAGTTGGGCCCTTGGCGATCTCAGTCTTGGCTGGATCCCTGTGCCAGCACCACACCTCCTCACTCCTTCACCCCCAGCAGGTCCCCAAAGGCTGAAAGCTATTCTTGGCTTTTTCTAAAAGAGGCATTTGAAGGCATGAGCCAATTTTTTCCATTCCTGAGCTTGGGTATCATCTATTTCGGGCGTTTGTTGTTTTCCATGAGTTGCAATGCCACTGTGAAGCCGGCCTTTCCTGGACAGCTAGCACGAGGGAGCGAGGCAGGAGCAAGGCGGGGCCAGGGCCAGCAGTTAAAAATACTTCCCGCTTCATTTCTCCTTTGAAAACAAAGCCCTGGGGGCCTTTTGCAACTGCTGAGCCTGGGAACAGAGCTTCCCAGGGCAAAAACTGGCTGTGCGTTGTTTCCTGAGTGAGCTGGATGGGTTCATGTGGGTCCCAGAAGAAGCAACATTGACGTGCTGTGTGACCTTGTGCAACACACTTAACATCTCTGGGCCTAGTGGCCTCCTCGCTAAAATGAGGCCAGGTGGACAGATCTTGAATGGGCCCTCCAGCTCCGAGAGCTCCAGGATGAGAAGCACCTCCAGGGCCAGGTTTTCTTCCTAGAACTGGGCCAGTAAGGGGTGCTGTGAGTTAGGAGTTAGGAGAAGGCAGCTTTTAGCTTTAGCTCAGTCTCTGGGAACACTTTGTGAGCTTTGGGCCCTGAAAGTGTCCTAAGGTGGTCCTGAATGTTCTCAGAGGGTTCATGTAATTGAAAAAAAAGATTAAACGCCATCAAAGAGGGAGTTAAATAAAGGCACCATGGTAGATCCACACCAAGGCATGCAGCGCAGGAGTTTTGAGACAGGCAGATCTGTGTTCTGACATGGAGAGATCTCCAAAACCTGTTGTTGGAAAAAAGGCAAGACTGGAACAATTAGAATTGTATCATTTGTTTAAAAACACACATAAAACAAAGCTAAATATTTTTCTACACCATGGATGCATATATTTATGAAAATACATAGGGAAGGTTCTGGAAGATTTTACCCAATCTGGATAATAGTCCTTATCTCTGGGGCAAGGAGAGAAATTATTTTAGAGTGGTGTCAGAGAGGAGTGATTTGTTTGTAATGTTTTACAGGAAGAATGCACTTATTAGCGGGGTTTATTTGTTTGCTTGTTTGTTTTTACTGACACACGGAGTGACACCAAGACATTGACGGGCTAGGTGACTCCTCTCAGGCTGTCCTGGGCTGGGATCCTCTGGGCAGAGGGTGCAGCGGGAGGGGGGCTGTACGCGGGAGCTGGAGGTGTGTGACATAGAGGCTGGAGCAATGGAAGCATTTATACTTTTAGGGAGGCAAATGGAGATGTTGTTCCTCTGCAAGATTTATTGGCCATTGTAAATTACATTCTATTGCAAACAGTTGCCTCAGGAGGCAATTAAATTTAGATCATATTGTTCTCAGGTTGGCAGAGGCAGGCGTTGACTTGCTGAGGTTTTGCACAACAGCCACTGTCTGTAAGAGTGTGGTTGGCTGCCTGGATGGCAGAATAACCCTATTCCTTGGTGGGATGAGCTGCTGCTTTGTAAAGTAGTGAGTTCCTTGTAAGAGGGGGTATCCAATCTGGGAGGGAGGATCTGCCCAGACTGTGTCCCTGAGGGGAGCAGGTAGGTCTCTATCCCGAACCTTAGGCAATCAATCCTTATGGAATGGGCAAAAGTGGGACTAGAAAGTCCATTCAGCTTCCTGATGGCATTCTATTGTAGTATCTGCCACCCCACCACAGCCTCAGCTGTCCTGGAGAGTTTGTAAACGGGGACGTGGGGCACAGTATTACAATCATCATGATAACAATTGTTCCGGGCAGTCACTAAATATTGTCAAGGATGTGTTTGTTACTAAATCTACAGGCACTGGCTCTTACAGACCACCCCATTATGAGGGAGACAAGGGAGCTCAACTGAGCCTGTAGAGAGCTTCCCTTCCAGGGTCACCAACCTGCAGCCCTCGTCCATTTGTTTAGGGTGACAGGTGGACAGTAGTGGGTCCGAAAAAGTTTGGTGGGTGCTGGGTTATGAGGGCTCCTCAGTCATCTGAATTTCAAGTCTGCACCTCACTCCTGGATTCCAGGACTCAGTTCAAGCTACTGGTGGACGTTTTGTTGGCCCATCACTTCCTCACGAGCGCTATGTCTTCCCCTTACACTCGCTCCTCCTCAGGCTGTGGTCCCTGATTCTGTTAATGGTGCTGCCAAGGAATGGCTGAGGGGGGTGGTTAAGGAGGCCTTTCTGGAGCTCCAGTGCCTGGATTTAGCTCAGGCTCTGCCACTTACCACTTGTATCACTTCAGCCAATTAACCTCCTAGAGCCTCAGTTTGACCCTATAAAATGGGGACAATGATGACGGGAAATACCTAGAGTTGTTATAATAGAACTAATCAACAAAAAATATTGTGAGGGCCTACTACGCGTTACGAACGGGGTTCAAGTCCTAGCTAGTCAAATGTTGAGATCTTAGCCTCTTTTTTTTCAAATTGTGGTAAAATATATGTAACATAAAATTTACCATTGTAACCATTTTTAAGTGTACATTTCAGTGGCATTAAGTACATTCAGGCCACCATCCACTGTTACTTTTTCATCTTGCAAAACTGAAACTGTACTTATTAAAGAACTCCCCATTCCTCCCTCCCCCGAGCCCTGGGCAACCATCATTCTACTATTTGTCTCTATGAATTGGACTGTAAGTACCTCATATAAGTGGAATATAACAGCATTTGTCCTTTTGTTTCTGGCTTATTTCACTGAGCATCGTGTCTTCGAGGTTCATCCATGTAGCACATGTCAGAATTTCCTTCCTTTTCGAGGCTGAGTCATACTCCCATTATATGGACATACCACAGTTTACCCATTCATCTGTCCATTTTCATGGTTGTTCCCACCTTTGGCTGTTGTGAATGATGCTGTGAGACCTTGGGCTCTCAAAGGTGAGCCTCAGTTTCCTCTTCTGTGCTGCGCAGCCATCTAACTCCTCCCTTCGGTGGAAGCCGACGCAGCCGGCTCAGCAGCTCCTCTGGTGCCCATCCCACCCTAACCTCACCCTCAGCTCCCCAAGCAGGGGTCATGGCCCCTCGTTGGAATGCTTTGTAGCTGCCAGTCTCTGTCCTTGCGACATTTATGGACATTGGCCACAGTGGGCAGGCTTCCTGCACCAAGGGTTTTTAGGACCCCACGGAACTTTGACCAAAGGACTTACTTGCTAGTTTGGGCTGGGGGCCTTGTTTCGCTAACACCAACCACCTCTACTTCTGTGTTGGTCTGGGTGGGAGTTGGAGAATACCCATGACCCAGTTCAAGTCAAAGTCAGAAGCACTTTGCTCACCCCACTCTGCCTCAGTGCCCTACTGACGAGCAAGGAGGAATTTTCCAAGACTAGTTTTGGAACTAGTCTTGAGGCACAGGCAGCAGTGATTCCTGGGTGTCCTGCCTCAGCCCCTCTAGGCGAAGAGCCTACTTCAGGTACCTGGGTCTCAGAGCCGGGGGAGACGGAAAGCTCACTACAACTCCCAGAGGCCCCCGGGCTCAGGGGGCGGCCTCCGCCCCCGCGCGGAGGAATTGGGCCCACCAACCGGAGCCCAGAGCGGGGTGGGGGCGGTGCCCGGGCGGGGCGGGGCGGGGCGGCGGGGAGGCGGCAGGGTTGCGGCGCCTCGGGCCAGTTGCGCGGAGAGCGCGGGGTCGGTGAGCCGGGCGTGCGGAGGGCCTCGGGCGGGCGCCGAGGGACCTCGCCGGGCCATGGGTAAGCGGCTCCGTGACCTGTCCCGGGACGGGGCTGGGGGCCCCGCAGAGGGGGCGAGGTTGCCCTGCCAGATCCCCTCCGGGCCCTCGTGGCTGTCGGGGCCGCTAGGAGGGCGGAGCGGGGCCGGGCGTGGACTCCGGGGCGAAGGCGCCGGCGACCTAGCCCGGCCTGGGGCGCCAGCGCCCTTCGCCCTGTGCGGGAGGGGTGAGGCTGGGTGTCGGCGCACACTCTTCGAAAAAAAGGAGAGACAAAAAGTTTTGGCGGCCAGGGGCTTCCCGGACGTTTATCTCGAAACTCTTTTCGTCGTCTTTTGGCTGAAATTTACCAAGTCCTATACGGTTCTGTCATCCCACTTCCTGCTGTGGTTTCAATCTCGAGCTGGTCTCAGCTAATTTGTTGTGACAGGCTGTCCGCAGCAGTTTCTCTGCCTCCCCGCCCCCATTTGCCCCCCCGCCCCGCCCCATCCCCGGGGTTCTCAGAACTCGCCGGCGCCGCCGAGAAGAGGCACCGGGGTCCCTGGGCGCGCGCGGGGCGCTTTCCACTGCGGCCGCCGTTTCCTGAAAGTGACTCTGCGCGGGTTTTGAAGAACTTGCTCAACGCACTTTGAAGAATCAACTGTTCCTCTTTCAGCAGAGGGGTGTTCTGATCCTTCGGCGGTTACCGGCTTCCCATCCCCTACGCTTTCTCTTTTCTCTTCCCTTTTCTCTTTTCTTCTCCGTTCTCTCTTATTCTTGTCTCCTGTCCATCCTCTTCTGCCCCCTGGCAGGAAAGAGGTAGCTTCCCTCTTTGCTGTCGTCTTCTTTCTTATGTTTTTCTTCTCTTTCCTCGGGTCTCCAGAAGGGACAGGGTGGCGGCCCCGGGAGTGATGGGGGTGAGAGTTGAAGCTCAGGCAGCGAGTGTGCGACGAGAGATGTTTGGCTTCGCGCTCGGCCGGCCGGAGCTGCGGAGTGGCCGCATCTCTGTCCCTCCGCAGAGTGTCCCGGGGTGGGGGGCGCCCTCAGGCGGGATTCAGGTCCCCCAGGCCCGCCGACGTGGGTGGGAGGGTGGCGGGGCTTTCCAAGCGCCGGACCGCGAGGGCTCAGGGTGCATGTCCGGCGGCACTGCGCTGGCCGGGCCCAGCGGCCCTTTGTTTGCGGGGTGGTTTGCCGGCCGGGAGGAGTCTGAGGGGCCAAGGGGAGGCTAACAGGTGCTTCCCGCCCCCTCCGGAGGACCACTGTTGGGGGTGTCAGCGTCTCTGCGCCTACATGCCCGCCGCGGCAAAGGAGGGGTGGGAGATGGTGTCTAGAGAGTCTGGCCCCAGAGAGTGGAGTTCCAGACTCCACCAGAATCCTGGGCACCCGCCCCGGGGCTAGAACTCGGAGTGGCAGAGGCAGGAAGGACCTCAGAGGATCAGGCCCTCTTTCTTTGATATCCAGTCAGAGAAACTGAGGCTCAGAGTGAGGTCTGGCAGTGAAGGAGAGGCAGGCCTCCAACACCTCTCCCCTCCCTCTTGCTTTCCTGTTACCTGGGGGTAAACTGGCCAGGTAGTGCCCACACTCCCTGGTAGGCCCTCGGGGTCTCTGGGTGTGGGGGTGGGCGGTGGAAAAGCAGTAGGCCATGGCGTGCCCCAGGCAGCAGTTAAGCAGCCTTCCTCCCATCCTGGCTTTGTTTCTCTCTTGGGCCATGTCTTGGGACAAGCCACGGTGGAATGGGAACCTGGAATATAGTTCATGGGGACATAGGAAACCATCCATAGATGGAACTGTTACTGTTACCAAGACCTCCCAGACTTGGAGAGACGGGACAGTGGGGAGTCAGCCTAGTCCGGAATAGGGTCTTTTAGGACCTCCCAGAGCTGGCAAAAGGGGGACAGGCATCCCAGTGGAGTTATGAGATGGTAGTCTTACATGTGGAGCCCCCATGACCCCTACCTTTCTATATTCCTCTCAAGACTGTCATCTTGGCCCCCACTGCCTCAAACCCTGCGTCCCCCATGCCCTGGCTGGGACACTGAGGCAGGGCTGGGGCAGAAGCTGGACCCTGTGCCTTCAGGGGTCCCATGTCCCGCTCGGCTGTCCTCAGTGCTGGCTGGAGCACAGCCCCTTGCAGTTCCTCCCTCCCCAAACTGCCCCCTGGAGAGAGCTCCACGCCGAGCCTCCTCTGCCAGGCAGCCGGCTCCTGGGCCACCGAGAGGACGGGCCGCCTCAAAGGCTGTCTTTGTTTCAGCTCGGGGCTCAAACTAAGAGAAACTTAAGCCAACAACCTCGGGCGAGGTGGGGCCGTTTCTGCTGGTTGTTATTGGGACTGCCCTTACGATTATTGTCGTAATTGACGCAGTGCTCCCAGGGGGTGACTTTTCATGAAAGGAAGTGTTACTTCCTTCCCATCACACCAGGGGTGAATGGGGCGGGTCGGCGGAGAGAAGAGGGGGGAGGGAGGGAGCGGGAAAGGGAGGGAGGGAGAGAGAGAGCGAGGAGATACCTATAGGCGGTGCAGTCTGGCACTAGGTCTCTGACAGGCTCTGTGGCCTTGAACTAGTCACAGCCCAAGCCCCTCTCTGTACCGGGAGCATCTGAGAGCAAGTAGCTTATACTGCACCCCTGTGGCTGTTTATGGAGCACCTGTCCCCTGCCCCCACAGTGCTCTGGACGGTGAGACACAGAGGGGAGCGAGCAGGACAGGCAGACCTCAGATCTCCCTGTGGGGGGTGGTGTGCACACGCACCACTTGGCTGTGGTTTGTGTGGGAAGCCTTGTTTCTCACTTTGTTCTTAGAACATCGGGCGCATGGGGGTCCAGCACACCCACCTGTGGATGGGGAAACAAGCAGTAATGAAGCAGTGGCTGATTTGGTGAAAGATGCACCTCTTTGGAGACAGAGCCCCTTCCCGTCTCTCCTACCCCGCGCCTATCTGATTTCAGCTTCTCAGCAGAGGCAAACCCACTCGGGGGCAAGAAGCAAGCCCACACCCTTTGAGCAGATAAGGAGCTTGGGGACTCCCTGCTTCCATTAAAAACCCTAGATCTCAGGGTTCAGAGCCTTGGGACAGTCAGATTGCACTGGTTCTGAATCCCAGCTTTGCCACTAGGAAGCTGCGTGACCTCAGGCGAGTTATTGAACCTCTGGGATCCTTATGTGTTGTATCTGTAAAAAGGGGGACATAGTATCCATTGGGTGGCTAGATTCTGTGAAGCAGTGTCCAAAAATGCCTAGTCCAGGGCCCACCAGGAAGGAGCACTGATTGGAGGTGGTGGAGTGTATGGTACCGAGAGGGAAGTAGGGAATGGCTTGAGAACAAGCAGCCTTCGGGGAGCAGCCTCTTTTGGAGTTAGTGACTTAAACCAACCTCTTCACTGCTGTGGTTTTCGGACCTGGGCGTTAAGCTTGACTTCAACACAAGCCATGGAGTTAAACAGAAATCAGGTTCCCGATGCCAGAAGGGCCTTGGGCATTCCCCCTGCCCAGCACTCTGCCGCCCCTCCTCACTGCCCGGTGAGGCACTGGGTCACCAGGGGCCAGGGGCTCATATCCTGGCCCAACCAGCAGCCCCCTGCCCTCTCCCTAACAGCAGCAGGAGGAAACCTCAGCGGCTGTGGACCAAGTCCTACTGTAGGTTACCAGAGCTTTCTCACACTATTATCTAGCTGCACAAAACCTGAGGAATAAGCTCAACAGGAAACACACAGGGCCTTTAGGAAGGAACATCTGAGGACAGCAAGGGGAGACCTGAATCTGTGGAGATGTGCAGTCCTGAAAAAGGAAGATGCTGTATCAGAAAGGTGTTACTTTTCTTCAAAGTGATTGCTAAATTTAAATGCAATTCAACCAAACCCCCAGTGGTTTGTTTTCTTTTTTTAAGGGAATGTGATAAGATTATCCTGAAGTTCAGAAAAAAATGATTTAAAAAGACTAATGATGGGGGACTTGTCCTCCAGATAGTAAGCTGTTCTACAATTAACACAGTGCGCACCAGTGCTGGCCTGCCACAGTGAATGAAACAGAACAGAAAAGTCCAGAAACAGTTTCAAGTATATTCCTTATCAGCCTTTAGATTATGGGGAGAGTAGCATTTCAAATCACTGGGGGAAGGGAATCACTCAGTCTCTATTGGGACCACCTCACCACTGGGGGGAAATATGATTAAATCCCTATCTCACACCTTATAGATTCCAGATGTGTTCAAAGTAAACAATGAAATAATCATCACCATTATTGTCATTATTGCTTTCTGGATGGAAAAAGCAAAATGGATCCACCTCCCCATTACAGTAGGGCATGGGAGGCTTTGTGGGCGAGAGCAGGACAGGAACTCAGTGGCTCCTGGCAGCAGCATTCACTCCCGAGCAAGTGGGACTCTCCTGCCTCTTGCAGGCTGGATGTGGCTGGGAGCCTGGGATCGCTGGTCTCCTAATCCGCTTCCCTCCCCTGCAGAGCCAGGAGAGCAGCCCAGCCCTGTGTCGGCTGTATTGGAAGGTGGGAGAGCTGGGAGGCTGGCAGGCAGGGGTTTCAGACTTAGTTTTCCTAGCAGAACCCTTTTCCAAATGAAGATTATCTGGAACCCTGGTCTACAAATGACTGGGGAAGGGAGGGTTTAGGGGAGCCAGGGACAGGACAGAGGGCTTCCTGGAGAAAGGGGGGCTCTCCCTCAGCTAAGGCTGTGGAAGCAGGGGGCCCAGGAGGCCCTGCCAGGGCAGAGAGCATGCTAGCTAGCCTGGTTGGGAGAGGAGGGAGGCTGAGTTCATTTGGGGACTCAGCTGGACACAGAGATAAAGAGAGCGTTTCCCTTTGTGGCTCTAGGCAAGAGCCCGAATCCTTTTCCTGTCTGGGGTTAAACAGCTCAGATTGGTGACCTCCTTTCCAGGTAATCTGAGTACCCGACTCCAGGAGGTTTCCCTCAGTGTGGCCCAGGCAGAGCTCACTGACTCTGGAACCAGGCAGAAGGGACAGAGGTCCTGGCTGCCCTTTGAGATCCGCTAGGGAGCTTTAAACTCTGATGCCCCTTGCAGAACCTTAAATCAAACTGGGGCGGGGGGTGGGGGACACAGTTATCAGTGTCCTTAAAATGCTCCCTGGTGATTCTAATGGACCCTGGTCCTACCACCTTATTCTTTGGAGGCCAAGGGTGCAGCTTGCAGGGGCACGTAGCAAGCTTGCAGGCAGGCTCCAGTGAGAAGCCGCCCCCTAACCCTAACACCCCATGGAGGACTCAGGATGGAGAGAGTCCTTTGAAGCTGGACCAGGGGGAAAGAAGGCAGAGAGGGTGTGAAAACAGGGGAGGTGGGCGGCAAGGAGAAGAGCTGGTGGAAGCAGGTGCGCCAGTGACCCGGGAGACTTCACCAATTCGGGGGCAGTGAGCAAAGGACTCAAGGGTCTTTCTCTCCCGTTTTGCAGAAGTGAAGACTGAGGCACAGAATCACCCGAGAACTCAGGAAGAAAGGCATCAGCCTGCTGGGTGGGGTGTGGGGGGGGTTCAGTTGTTAACACTTAGTTATTTCTGGATATTGACCATGTCTTGATTGGTCAGAAGCCAGCCTGAGAGGAAGGCCCGAGTGTCTTTCTTTTTGACAAGCTTTCGCATGGGTTTCTCCTCCAGGCTTATTTGGACTCTCCATCAAGGCTCTGCAAATCCTGGTGGTAACAATAGCAGCCACAGTGGTGGCCAGACCTGGCCACTTGGCCTGGTGGTCAGACAGACCTCGTTTTGAGCCTGGGTCTCCTAGGAAGCCTCTCTGGCTTCAGTTTCTGCCTCTTTAACATGAGCTCCCTCCTGGGACTAAATAAGAGCGCATACGGGGAAGAGCCAGGGCCCCACCTTGCAGGAACCAGGGCGCAAGCCCTTGGGTGAGCAGCTACTGAAGGGGACATGTGGCCAGAGGCTCTGGCCTCGGGGGTCACGCTGGTCTGGGTTTATGGTTGTTATGGAGATGCTTTTTCTCTCTAGGACAGGAGGGGACTCTCACAGGTGCCAACAGGAAGGATTTCCTGAGCTGGAGCAAATCAGGAGAATGGGACCGTTCACACTAGGCTAACAAAAAGGAAAGGCCAGTTAGAAAGAAAGAGAGGGTGATCTGAGACGTGGGCTCCGGAGCTCAGGTGCCCTGCCTGCCTGTCAGCGCGCCTGAGGCCGGTTCCCCGTTCCAGGGGTTTTTGCGGGTTTCTGCAGCCATCAGCTCATGGCTGCCCTCAGTAAAATCCAGCCCTGCCCCATGCAGGTTGTTGGGAGACTCGCTCCCTCTCCCTGACACCTGGCACCCACTGTGCGGGGTGCTGGCAGACCTCACTGAACCGGGGTGGTGGGCAGGAGTGCTGTGCTCGGCTGGGGGCTGAGAAGGGCCGCCCAGAGGAAGTGGCTTGTCAGGTGAGACCTGAAGGGTTACCAGACCCTTGCGGGTGGGAGGAGTAAATGGCCTCATTAGGGGCAGTTAGAGTTCGGCGGGCGCCCCTGGAAAGATCCGATGTTTCATAACCAGGAGCTTCCAGTCTTCTCGATGATTCCTGGAGGATCCAAGCACTGCCCTGGTGCCTTCGGACTCACAAACACAGGAGCCTCAGCCGCTTTCCCAGTTCGGCTGAGGTGCTGTGAAAACGTTCTGCCTGAATGTGGGGCAGGTTTTGGAGACAGGATTTCCCTGAGCACCACAGCCCCACCCTTCACCCTCCTCTGACTTGACCCCAGGGTGGTTTAGGGTTTCCCTCCCTCCCTCAACGTGGGTAGCTGGCTGGAACAGAGGAAGGAACAGCAGCAGGCGCGGGGCCCGGTTGGGGGTGAGCCCCGCAGAGAGGAGGGAGGGCAGAGTGGGCCACCAGGGTGAGCCCGTATTTGCGTGTGGAGGGCCAGCCTGCGTGCAGTCAGGGACCAGGGGGCAGAAGGAAGAAGTCGCTTCCCACCTGGCAGGTTCTGATGGAGGACGGGAGGACCCACCACCTCTCCTGGAGGACCTCTCCTCACTGCCTGTTCTTCAGGCCTGCATCTCAAGTGCTCTCTCTCTCTCCCTCCCTCCCCTATCCCCCTCCCCTTTGCTCCTCTCCTTGCAGCACCTCCTGTCAAAGCAAAAAGGAAACAGTCAGAGGAGGGTGATCCCCTAGACCCATCTGTGTCCCCCCAACCCGATGCTGAGCAGAGCAGAAGCCAGAGCCCCGTCCATCTGGAGGTGAGTTGGGTGACCCCTGGGGAGCCTCCTCCCTGCCCTCCCCCCTCCCCTGTGCACAGCCTCCCAGGTGAACTTGGGGACTCCCCAAGCTCTCAGGAGGGCGTGTTCCCTACCTTCCAGCCTGCAGAGCCAGGAGAGGGACCCAGCCCTGCGGTTTCGGGCCTGTGTCAGGAGGTGTGGGAGCTGGGAGCCCAGGACAGGAGGACCCGCCTGTCACCCCTGGGAGGGGTTTCAGACTTAGTTTTCCTAGCAGAACCCTTTTAGCAAATGATTTGCCTGGAACCCTGATGAATAAAACAGATAAAAGCACTCTTTTAGGATAAGCCACACGTACATCCATGCATCCCTCCAAGTTCACAGCGTGGATATCAAAGTCACTCAGCGAGACCACTGAGGCCATTTTGGTGAGTGTAGTCTGAGAGGGAGCCATGGGTGACGTGGAGCCTTGGCCTCAACATCCACTCCTTTTGGCCGTTTGCTTTGGTGGCACAGTCTGGAGTAAGACTCTTGATTCACGTAGAAGAGTAGTTGCAGATGCTAACAGTTCTTAACAGCTTGCGTGGAAGAGCGAATTCACGGGAAGAGCGGCCGTGAGAGTGCCTTCCTTCTGAGGCCTGCACCAGACCAGCTGCCGGGGTCCCCCCATAGGTTACGGTTTCTTAGGTGACTCGTGAGTTCGTGTGCCATTTGTTATCAGGGGTCAGAAACACTGCAGTGGTACTCGAATATTTGGGGAACACACGACTCTCTGTATTGTTCCCGGCCCCAATGACTTACATCCTTCCGGTGTTTGGGGCCTCCCCATCCAGGACCTGGGAGCTGTCTGTTCTCCAAGCCCTGGGTCCCAGCCCAACCATACCCCTCTGCCCTGAGCCACCAACCAAATGAATAGCCTTGGCAGAAATTGCCCCTCTGGAAGCAGAAACCGAAAGTCCTGCGTATCTGACAGCGGGGTGTCAGGAACCCGGGATGGGGCTTCGCCGCCCTGGATGCAGCACGCAGACTGGCGGCTCAGAGAGGCAGCCCACCACGGCAAAGGCTTGGGGGACACGCAGCCCCGCAGTGCCAGAAAACACCGGGCACTTTGTTCCTTCGGCTTTGACCACAGTCTGAGGCCGCCACCAGGAGCTCACAGTCTGGTAGAGGAGCTGAGATGCAGACACAGCAAATCTAGAGCAAGGTAGAGAGGCGGTCTGTACCTGCAGAGAGCCCTAGAAGCTGCGGGGCTGCTCTGGTGGCCGTCGCTGGAGCCGGGCCCCAGTGGACCCTGACCGCGGGTCCTGGGTGCTAACAGCTGACGGCTGCACCTTTCTGATGCCAGACACAGGCACTCCAGCCCAGAGCTGTAAGCTGGGCGCCGGGGGCCTGCTGCTTCCTATGGGAGCCTGGGGCTGGGGGCCACACCCCCCTCCCGCCCCAGCAGCCAGCCGTTCTGCCTGTCCCCAGCCACCCACCAACTGGGGGCTCACCCCAATGCCTCCTGTTCTTTCCCCAGGACTCCCCCGAGGCAGGCGGGGAGCGGGAGGAGGAGCAGGCCTTCCTGGTCAGCCTCTACAAGTTCATGAAGGAGCGACACACGCCCATCGAGAGGGTGCCCCATCTCGGCTTCAAGCAGAGTGCGTCCCTGGGGTGCAGGCAGGGAGGGGGAGCCCGGCAGGGGGTCCCATCCAGGCAGGGTGTCGGGCAGGCACCTCCACTCTGGGCAGCCCTGGGTGATGCCAGCCGACAGGGGTTGCACACAGAAAGGACCCCCCACCCCAGGCGCAGGGCTGCAGTGGGTGGGGCCGGATTTCTGTCCTCACCGGCCACCGGGCCCCCAGTGCTCGGGGTCTGGCCCAGCCATCCCTTGCGATGGCACTGTCCGGGCGCTTGCTGGTTCCGTGCCTGCCGGACAGGTCCATGGGAATGGGCTGCTGGCTGCCCCTTCCTCCCACAGAGACTGACAGGGGCCCTGCCCTCTCTCTTCTCCAGTTAACCTGTGGAAAATCTACAAAGCAGTGGAGAAGCTGGGGGCCTATGAGATGGTAAGGAGGGGACCTCTGAGTCTTCAGCATGTGGCATCTCGCAGCCCATCCGCACTGTGCCATGTGGGGACCCGGGGAGGAAGAGCCTTGTCTGGGGACAGAGCAGTCCTCACGGCCAGACAGGAGGAAGAGACGGGGTCCCAGGTCCTACCGCTCGCGCAGCTCTCCTGCATACTGTGCGGGAGGAGGCCTGCCTTGCCCACTGGTACTTTGCTGCTCAAAGCAAGTTTTCCTGTCTTCCCATCTGTTCTGTCTGCCCCGTGCCCCCCGTGCTGGGAAAGCTGCGGGGCTGGCAGTCAGGCGGCGGCCCCTGGGAGGGAGACCTGGCTGGCGGCCAGGGGAGCCCCCCTTCCTCCCAACCTCACCCCCACCCTCTGCTGCTGGAGAAGCAGCTGCAAAACTGCAGTCCTTGCCCCCATCCCTGCCAAGTAGGGGCCTGGAGCTGCCAGGATGCCCCCCCCCCGCCAGGGGAGCGCACGCCACTCGTGCCCTCACGCGGTGCCCTTGCAGGTGACAGGCCGCCGCCTCTGGAAGAACGTGTACGACGAGCTGGGGGGCAGCCCGGGCAGCACGAGTGCGGCCACGTGCACACGCCGCCACTACGAGAGGTACGGCTGGGCGGAGACCCCGGCTCCAGGACCCTTCAGCCCCAAGTGGGGCCGGGAGTGGGGTGCGGTGGGCACACACCACGAGCTGCCTGAGCGGTGTGCGCTGTGCTCATCCCAGCCGGGAGCTCTGCGGGGCGGCCGGGCTGCGGGCCCCTGGACAAGGCGAGGAGGAGCATGGGCCCCGGGGGCCGGCAGGGTGTCCCCGGTGCGGGGAGGCCGGGTGGGCCCAGACAGCTGGGAGGCGTGGCGCATGCCTCCAGGCCGGCCTCCTGGTGGACACGCGGGCCTCCTCCTCAGGCTGGTGCTCCCGTACGTGCGGCATCTGAAGGGGGAAGACGACAAGCCGCTGCCCCCATCCAAGCCCAGGAAGCAGTACAAGATGGCCAAGGAGCCCCGGGGGGATGACGGGGCCCCTGAGAAGCCGAAGAAGGCCAAGGAGGAGAAGTGGTTGGACCAGGTAAGGCCTGAGCCCGCCTGGGGCCACCAGCAGACGCTGGGCCTCCCTCTCCCCTCTCCCCGCCTGCGCCATGGATGCAGAACTCCCTGCCCGGGGATACCCAGAACCTGCTCTAAGGGCAGATCGGCGGGGGGGGGGGGGGGGGGGGGGTGCTCAGGGGCAATGGTTGCGCAAGTTCAAATGAGGGGCCACGTTGGGTCTGAACTCCAGTCTGCACCTTGGTCACTAGGCCCTGTGTCCTGATGCCAGGCTATGTCTGTTCAGAGGCCAGGATGCCTTTGGGGAACTTCTCACAGAGGCTTCTGGGTACGCCTCTGTGCCCCTGCTGCCATGGGGTCCTCCCCGCCACCGCCCCACCCCCCATCAGGGCACACGGCTCACAGCCAGCACTGAGGCATGGCCTTTTCTCCTTCTAGATGGTACCTGGAAAGACGAAAACCGACGCCGCCCCTGACCTGGTGCGGCTTCCCAGCCAGGAGCCCCCCCGGGAGGGCCCGGAACAGCCAGGCCCGGCCCTGGGGCCCTCTCTGCCCTTCGTGGGTGCCGGAGGCTGTCCTGAGGCCTACAAGCGGCTCCTGGCCACCTTCTACTGCAAAGGAGCCCACGGCATCATGTCTCCACTGGCCAAGAAGAAGCTCCTGGCCCAGGTGAGCAAGGCAGAGGCCTTGCAGTGCCAGGAGGAGGGCTGTCGCCACGGGGCAGGCAGTCCCCACGGGGACCCCCAGGCATCCCCAGCTGTTCTCGTGCCGGGAAGTCCGCGGAGCCCGGGAAGGCCAGCTGAGAACTCCAGGCACCGGCTGACCCCTCAGGAGGGATTACAGGCCCCTGGTGGCAGCCTCAGGGAGGAGGCTCAAGCGGGTCCCCGCCTGCCAGCCCCCATCTTCACTGGCTGTTTCCATGCGTACCCCACTGAGGTGCTGAAGCCTGTCAGCCAGCACCCCCGGGACTTCTTGCCCAGTTTTAAAGATGGGGTGCTCTTGGGGCCTCCTGGCAAAGAGGAGGGCCTGGCGGTGAAGGAGCCCCAGCTGGTGTGGGGCGGGGACGCCAACCGCCCGTCTGCATTCCATAAAGGCAGCTCTAGAAGGGGCAGCCCCTACCCCAAGCCCAAAGCCTGCTGGGTGTCCCCCATGGCCAAGGTCCCTGCCGAGAGCCCTGCTCCCCTCGCTACCTTCCGTAGCAGCCCAGGCCTGAGCAAGAAGCGCAGCCTGGAAGAAGAGGGCTTGGCCCATGGCGGCAAAAAACTGCGGGCCGTGTCTCCCTTTCTTAAGGAGGTGGACGCCAAGGAGTGTGGGGCCAAATCCATGGGGTCTGGCTTGGCCGTGTCCTGCCTGCTGGGCCCAGCGCTGGGGCCTGCCCTCCCCGAGGCCTATAGGGGCACCATGCTGCGTTGCCCGCTGAACTTTGCCGGCACCCCGGACCACTTAAAGGGCCAGGCCACGCTCCCCTTCAGCCCCCTGGTCATCCCTGCCTTGCCGGCCCACTTCCTGGCCACGACAGCGCCCTCCCCCGTGGCCACGGGTCTGATGCACTTCCCCCCGGCGTCCTTCGACAGCACCCTTCGCCACAGACTTTGCCCAGCCTCATCTGCATGGCACGTGCCACCTGCCACCACCTACGCAGCACCCCACTTCTTCCACCTCAACACCAAGCTTTAGGTCCGAGCCCCAGTGCTGTGCTGTGCAGGGTCTGAAATGGCCTGTGCTGGGGGGCACTGCCCGGGGTCTGGGCTGGAGCCTAGTGCCCAGGAGAGCTTGGCTGTGCGCAGAGCAGGAACGCACCCCTGTCTGGGCGGCCTGGCACAAAGAGGGAGGCCGTGGGAAAACCGGGTTTGTCTCAAGGAAGCAGCCTAAGCCCGGGGCCCCAGTCGCGGGGCATCGGGAGAAGACAGTGCCCGGCTGGCAGCCCCCAGCTAGGTCCCCAGAGTGGAAGCCAGGAACATGCTGAAGGGCTGAGGCACTGGGTAGCAGCTTGAGGTATCCAGGCTGCCCGTGGAAAATCCAATAAAAGACCAACGTGAATCCACCTGGCCCTGAGGTGTGCATGGTGTGGACCTTCCCGGGGGCAGGGGAGGCTGGGGTGTGCTCATGGCTGGGGGAGCCAAAGAGAGAGACCTACGAGCATCCACTCAGATCTGAAATGCCCCCGCCCCCACCGAAGAGCGGGACCCAAAGCAGGACTCAGCCTCCTGTTCATACTTCAGCAGGTGGTGACCTTTATCCTGTGCCTTCTACCCACTTTTCATAGGAGAGTCTCAGCACAGCTGCCTGTTACCTTCCTCATCATACAGGTGGGGGTCTGACGTTCAGAGAGGGCTGGCGACTTGCCCTTGTTCCCCCAGCAAGGAAGCGACAGCAGAGTTAGGCTCTTGGGTGTGACTCCAGTATCCAGAGCAAAGCCACAGGACCCCGGTGAACAGTAGGATGAGCCCTGCAGCTGGTAGCAGCCCCCCTGGGGGCAGAGGGGGTGAGCAGGGAACCTGACTTGGTCTGTCTTGGTGATGGGCTCACAGGGCTTGCTGCTGATTCCTCCCAAAGCCCCCATCCCGCTCCCCCTCGCGTGCTGCACAGAGTTGGACCAGGATGTTCTTGGCGGGGGAGGCGCCAAGAGGCAAAGGGGAGTGAAGCAGCCAGGATCTTGGCCTGGGCATCTGCGTTCTCAGCCATGGTTGCTCTGGGGGCTCCAACCCTGCAGCCTAACACCCTCCTTCTTAAAGGCTCTGTTTGGGGAGCGGGGGGGGGCATCTGTCTCAGTAGGAGGGAGGTAGGACCCCTTTCCGAGGCTTCCCTCCCCTCCCCAGGCTGCCTGTTCTCCCGGCCAGGCGCCACAGCCTGAGGCAGTCTGATGGATGCAGGGGTAGTAGGTGTGGGGCCAGGCCCCCAACCGCCAGCCTCAGATTGGTCAGCGGTGGCTTTTGACCTCCTCCGCTGGAAGTTGCCCTGCCTCCTGGGACACTCAGGAGCTCAGGCCATGGGAGGGGCAATCTATGTGATGACAGCCCCCCCCCCGCCCCGCCCTACACAGTTAACAGATGAGTAGGCTGAGGCCAGGGATGGGCTCTGTTTGCCCAATGCCACCACTGAGTAGGACAGAACCCGGACCAGGGCACACACAACATATCTAGCACCAGGGGGTGGGCTACCCAGGCTAAAGGCATCCCATCCAGCCGCCTCTTGCCTCCAGCCTCCGATTCTGGAAGCTGCCTGTGGAGGGGGAGCTCAGATGGGGCACAGGCCGGGGCCAGCAATGGGGTAGCCAGAGGGTGGCGGTCACCATTCTTGGCTCTGCAGGGGGTCCCCCAATTCCCCACCTCCCTCCTGGGCAATGCCAGGTTCCAGCCCGAGTAGCTACCTGACCTCCAGTCCCGAACCCCCGGTTCCCACACACACCGGCATGCTGCCCATCTCTGCAGGCTTCTGGAGTGGCGGACAGTTGGGGTGGGAGGGCTGAATTCTCCTGCCACCCTCACTGCAAGCGCCCTGGGTGCCGGGCCAAAGGCTATGGGGTCAGATCCCCCTGGGGAAGGGGGAGGCGAGGGCTACTTGTTCTGTGCAGGGTCCCGCCTGAGATGGGGCAGGGTCGCTGGGGTCCCTTCCATCCGCAAAGCCACAGCGGCCTCGCTCTGGCACAGAGGTGGGAGGTGCGCGCCTGGCGGCAGAACTTGGGCACAGAAGGTTCAGAGCTGTGCTGGTGGTGCCCTCTGGAGGCTGCTCCGGGGACTACACCTTTCTTTGAGAGGCGGCCCCGGCCAAGCCTGGTCCTTGGGCAGGAGGCCGCCACCCTTGCTGGGGCGTCAGCAAATCCCCAGAGCTTAATGTGGGCATGCTTCTTGGAACACTCCTGTGCCCTGCGTTTCCCGTGTGACGCTTTACGTGATTTTCCTCACTCGCCGCTCACAATTCCCGGCGAAGGTACCATCCTGATTTACAAATGAGGAAACAGCTCTGAGAGCTCAGTTAGCTTCAGCTGCGGGGGGAGTGCCTGACTCCTTGCAAGGGCGTCATGCACCTGCTTCCATCTAAATGGACAGGTGCGCTCCAGGTCCTCTTGCTTTTCACACTCAGCCCTTTGCCTTCCTGCTGGGTCCCGACGGTCCCCGACTCTGCCCTGGGGACCGGCCAGAACCTACGTTTGGGGCATAAACCAGGTTGCGGGGCCGTGGCATTCAAGCTGTTGAGGGTGGCGGCAAGGGCAGGCTTTGGCAGCACGTGTACCAAGATCGGAATGAGGGCGGCGGTGAGTGGGGCGACTCTGGAAGGGACATCCCTACAATCCCCGCCCCTTTGCCTGGTGACAGTTTTTAGGGTACAATTCAGCGGCATTGACAGCATTCACGGTGTTGGGCTGCCGTCACCACCATCCATGTCTGGGGTGCAGAGTTTAAACAGAGTGGCCAGGAGGTCTCAGTAGAAGGTGGCATCTGAGCAATGGCTGGAGGAGGTGACAGAGAGAGCCGTGCAGCTCCTGGGGGGAGAGCAGAGGGACCAGGACGACAAAGGCCTTGGGTGGGAGTGGGCACGTGTGTCTGAGGAACTAGACCTACGGGGTTGGAGCAGGGGGAGCTGGGGGAGAGATGGGGTTCGACAGGTGCTGAGGCTGGATGTGTGGAGCCTTCTGGGTCCCAGAGTGAGCTGTAGCAGAGGAGGGTCCTGGTCTCTGGTGCTCACAAGAGGCCTGTGGTCTGGGTGGGACTCGGTGCTGGGGGGTGGGGGTGGCGGGGAGCCCATCCACAGAGACACAGGCAGCATGCCTGAGCGCAGGTCTGGAGTGGGGGAGGGGGAGCATGGACAATTCTAGTGAGTGCTTTCGTTCTCCCAGGGAGCTCTGGGCACTGGGGCACTGGGGGTGGGAGGTCTGAGGAGGGAGAAGGGCAACTCCAGATCTCCAGGAGAGCAAGGCTGCACAGGGCAGGGCCATGGAGCTTCTGGAAAGTTCCAATTCCCACGCAAAGAGGCTAGTGGCAGGAGTGTCTGTGGGACTAGCAGCAGTGGGTGGGCTCCCTGCCACCTGGGGCCACTGGCTGCGGAGCTGGGGGTTGGAGTGGGAGGTGCCGTGGGAGTGGGAGCTGCACCCAGAGAGTCTGCTGAGCAAGGACAACCACAATGGGGGGCCTCCAGAGTGGAAGTTGAGGGGATGAGTGAGGGACCCGGGACGGGTGGGACCAATGGACCATAGATCCTAATGGCTTCAGAGGGAGGATGAGGGGGTGGCTAAAACTATTGTGTTGCCAGGTGAGCTGGTGGGAACATGCACGGAGCGGGGGAGGGTTAGTTGTGTGGGGTGGGGGGTTTGCGAGGAGGCCAGGGTGTGGGAAGCTTTGAAATCAGCACAAGAGCACAGCAGTGGTTTGGGGCAAGGCCCGCCTCTGTGTCTTCGAGATGGAGAACTGAGGATGGGGAGGAGGGACTGCAGCAAGGACCTGATCAGGGTCTCCTGGCATGACCTTCACAGTGGGGAGCCACGGGGTCTGGAAGCAGGGGTTCGCTCAGCACCCTCAGGGCAGAGTGAAGTGTCCCACCCTGGAGGCAGTGGCAGGGGAGCATCTCAGGGTGGGCACGGCCCCGGCTGGCAGGGGAAGCCCCCCAGGGAAGAGATTTCCATTTCAGCTCAAGACCAGGGGCTGCCTGCAGATAGTGGCCTGAAGATGTGTTTAGTTTGTTTGACCTCTGTAATTTAAATAAATGTTTTTGTAACTAGTTGCCAGCGTTTAAAAATCAAGAGATTTCACATCAAATTTTGGATATCAGGCTTCTCTTTAAAAATTAGAATTTCTGGCTGCATGTGACCATTTCCTAGAGCTCGGTAGTGGCCGCTGCCTGGTGGACAGGGTATACCTGCTCATTCACTACAGTCCCCGCAGGCCCGCTTGTCCTCAACCCCAAGGGACCCAGCCCCAGCCAGGCCACCCGTCCACCCCAGGCTCCCCGTTCCCACCGTTCAAGCCAAAGTCCTGCTACTGCACAGCCACTAGGCGGCAGCTCTCGTTCTTTGTTATCCCAACAGGAGTTTCCTAAGCCAGTGACTCCAAGAAGGTCACCGCTGGGAAACTCAGGCGGGCTTCCAGATGAGCCGGCAGGGCAGAGTCAGGTTGTTGCCACGTCTGCTGGGCACATCCCCTGGTGCACAGGCCAGCAGGGGCAGGCCGTGGCGGGCTGGACAGGGCGTGGGACCCCATCCTGCCCACCTCCTGAGCTATCCAAAGCCTCTGCCTCTCCCTGGGCCACATCTGTGCATTTGTGAAATGAGTACGTTCACTTGCAGGTTCTGCTCTGTGACCCAGAATGAGATGCAGATAGGGTCTATGGACTGATGAAAGGCCGGTGACCGCTGCACCTTGAACACACTCCTGGTCCTGAGAGGACCTTCCCAGCTCCTCGGGGCCCCTGGCTACTCCTTGAAAGCGCACAGCAAGTGTCAGCTGCTGCCCAGCCTGGTTATGAGCTCCCCCCGCCCCAAACCCGCAGGGAGGGAAGGGGCCGCTGAAGGGAACAGGGAGAAGGGGCTCCGCAGAGGCAGGGGTCTTAGAAGGGTGGCTGCACCACCAGCCCCACTCCCACCCCTCCCTGCAGCACGCTTCCAGCCCTCTCCAGGGTTCCTGCTTGGCTTTGTCATCCCTCCCACCCCTTGAGGGAGCAGCAGGGTGGGGAGGAAAGATCGAGGAGCTGGAAGCCAGAACACAAGCCCTGAGACTGACGCCCCCACAGGTTCAATGAGGGTTCTTAGACCCTTTATACTTGCAAGCAACAGCAAGAAACTCCCACCCAGGCTGGAAAGAGTCTGTGGGGCTCACAGACCCCGGGGAGAGGTGAACAACCACACATGAGGACAGCCACGCAGCCCCCTCTCTGGGGCACTGCCATCCGGGGGCTGGAGCGGCTTCCTCCTGGCTCCTCTCTTCCCAACGCCAAATTCAGTGATGTCTCTCTGGTAGCTTGAACTAGGCCAGAGTGAGAGTGTTCACGTCCCCCCGGAACCAGCAAATGCTCCCGGCCCCCTTCCTCGTCACGCGGGGGCTCCCCAGCACCACCTGGCTCAGCCTCAGCTGCTAGTCCTCCTGGTAGGCCTCAGCTCAAGGATACATTTTGAGGAGAAGCTGATCTTGTGTCCTGTGCTTACCTGGGTTCTGAACTATTAGTTCAGAGGAAGTGTGTCCTCCAGGTAGACCAGAGAGCAACAGCACCAGCAACGTCCCGTGAGTACACGTCCCTGGGCCTCCATTGCCTCATCTGTAATATGGAAGTGAGTAATTTCTACCTCAAGAGTTGTGGGCATTTAGTGAAAGTGCTCTGTAAAGTTCTGGATGTACATGAATCATCACCTCCTTCTCTGCAGTTCTGCTTGGCTAGGCTGACCACCCGCCTCCCCCCACCCCCGCCCTGCCCTCTACCTCAGGGCTTTTGAACTTCCGGCTTGTGTGTGACTGCCACTCTCCTACCTGGCTTCTGACGCAGAGCCACCCTGACCTTTGGGTCCTGTCTGGGCCTGGGTCACGAACGGTCAATCAGCTTCACCTCAGGCACCAACTCTCATTGTTCCTGGTTGCCTGCAGCTTTGGGTTGACTCAGTGTGAAAGTGATGCGACTGATTAGTAATGTCTGCCAAGAACCTAGAAAGAAGACGCTCACCTGCCACAGAGTTGCCATTCTTGTCTCTCCCTCTACATATATAGGCATGATTATGGGCTCATTAGTGCCACATCTCAGCCACAGGTCCTCTGCACATGAGCAAGGGTTGTGGAGCAGAAGGGCTTGGGCCAGGGAGCCTAATCCTAGAAGCCTGGGTTGGACATCACTTCCCAGGAGCTACTGAGTTGAATGCCTGAGTAGTAACAGGGAGGCAGCTTCTTGGGAAAAATCCAGGTAGGCTGCTCTACCCCACCCCACCTCACCCTTCCAAAAAAAGAGGTCTTCCCCCATGGGCTGTGAGGTGAGAGATCATTGATGATGAACTCCAAGAGTAGAGTAGAACAATTCTAGTGTCATTTGTGGGGTAACTGCAGTGCTTTGGAGGTGGGGCCTATGTGGCCTTGGGTATGGAGGAAATCAGTAGATGATCCATGAAAAGAATCATTCCAAATTCCAACTCTGGTCAGCTCACCCCTTGCGTAAACTTGGCCCATGGCCCTCCTCTGCCCTCAAGATAAACCCCAAATATCTTTGTTTGGAAGGCCCTTTGCCCAGTCTCCTGGCTCCCTGCTCCTCCCAGCCTCTGTCCGGGCTAAGCCATGAGGTACCACCTCAGCTCCCAGCATGCATGACCCTCCCTTAGCTCTGGAAGAACAGAAAACATCAACCTGAAAAAAATTCTCTCTACTACTCCCACTGGAGCCTCACCCAGGAGTTTTCCTTCCAGAGCCTTACTGGCTCTGGTGCTCATCCCGTGTGCCCCCACAGCACCCAGTACTTCTGCCATCTTGCTGGTGCTGGACCTGTTAGAGTCTGCACCCTCCCCCCACCCTGTAGGCTCCCTGAGGCCAGTCAGTGTTTCCTCCTCACCACCAATCCCTGCTTCTACCTAGGCCATAGGACAAGTGTCCCAGACTCACCCTATTTTTTACCCGAGTTATTATCAGAAACACCCCTCCCTCAGAGTGTTCCTCAGCAGCCTCTGAGTGGTTCCCAAAGGACTTGCTCAGGAACCATCCTCAGGTGATTTCTAGAGAACTGTTCCTCACCTCATCAGCCCAAAATGCTGGTGGCCCTGGAGAGGAGCAGCTCTTCCGAAGTGACCTCAGCCAATTCCTTACCTGGCTTTGGAGAAGGGATAGAAACCATTCTTGACTATTGCTTCAGAAATATGGGCCAAACCCCTTCTCATCCCTGCTGCACACACACACACATACACACACACACACACACGAGACTAGGCAGGAGCAGTAGCAAGATTTTATTAAAGTTTCTGGAAAAACGAAGGAAGGCCAACCCATAACTGCTTTTTGAAGTTGCTACTCAACCTAACCCACATGGTGCCACACCCAGTTCCAAGGTCACCCTTAATAGGAACCTTATAAGGATATCTATCCATCACTCTTAACATTTCATCTCATAAGGGATTCACCCATAAAAATCATCAATTACCACAGCCTTTTGCCTGCTCTAACCACCGCATTGACCTCTAGGCTTGTAATACACACTCCAACCACTAGAGGCACACTTAGCAGCAACAAAAAGGGACTTCCTCCCCTCCACCCCCTCCACTGGGGATCTACAATAACAGTGAGTCTCAACATCTCCCTCCTTGAAAATTCCAGCTCCTTTCTGCTCCTTGGAAGTTCCTGACCTGGGTCTGTGTGTCCGAGGCCAGACCTCCAGCAGCCCCAGGCAGCGCCACACCTTGGAATTTAGCCAGACTCACTCCCTGCCTTGGAGAAAAGAGGAAGTTTTGTTGGGCTTCACCCACCGCTGGTTTTTCCATGGTGGCTCAGTTGGTTAAGCATCTGCCTTCAGCGCAGGTCGTGATCCTGGAGTCCCAGGACTCAGCAGGGAGTCTGCTTCTCCCTCTCCCTCTGCTCCTCCCCCTGCTCATGCTCGTGCTCTCTCTCAAATAAATAAGAATCTTTAAAAAAAAAAAGGTAATAACAACCAACATTTATTTAAAAAAAAAAAAATATATATATATAGTGAGATGTGATTTTAAAAGACCAACGGATGTTATATATTGCTGGTGACAGTAAAACTATCACAGGCTTCCTGGATATATCAAGAGTCATAAAAATATTTGTACCATTTGACCAGTGGTCCTGTTTCTAGGAATTTATTACAGAAGATGATTGGGGAATGTTTGGAATAGAAGGAATTTCCAGAATCAACCTCTGTTCCTGGACCAAAGGTTAAAGCTTTTGAAACTGGGGGGAAGCGGGGACTTTGAGTCAAGGATAATGGAATAAAAGCAGTAGCCAGAGAGAGACTTTGAGGCTGACCTGGCCACACCGAAGCCTTCTCTGTTCCTCCAGTTTCCATTTGTTGGCAGGATTTGCCCCCATCTGTCTGCCTTCAGTTCCCTTATCACCTCTCGAGGGGCTCCACGAGGGAACTGCTATGGTCTGAATGTTGAAAAAATTCATCTGTTGAAAACCTAATGTCCCGAGCGATGGTGTTAAGAGATGGGATTTTCGGGAGGTGAGGAGGTCATGTGTGCAGACCCTTGCAAAAGGCATCAATGCCCTTATACAAGAGGCCTAGAAAGCTCCCTCGCCCCTTCTGCCATGTGAGGAAACAGCAGAAAGCCCGCCTAGAAGGCGGACTCTCACCAAACACTGAATTGTTGGCACCCTGATCTTGGATTCCTCAGCCTCCAAGACTGTGAGAAATTTATTTTTGTTGTTTACAAGGCACCTAGTTTGTGGTGTTTTGTTCAAGTAGCCCGAACAGACTCAGACAGAACCTAGGAGGAAACTGTTGCCGAGTGCATGAATGTGCACACACGTGTGTAAGGTGCACGTGTGCGCGTGTAGCTATGATAGCAGAGAATATATGACCTATTTCCCCGTGTCCCTTCTCCCCCCATCCCCATATTTCCCAAACCAGAACTTGGGACATGTGATTTGATAGGAATTTTCGAATTTGGGAATTGAGGTATGTGGAAAAAAATGAAATGAGGAAACACTTTTTCATCTTTTTAAATTAAAAATATATAGTGAGGGGGCACCTGGGTGGCTCAGTTGGTTAAGCATCTGCCTTCAGCGCAGGTCGTGATCCTGGAGTCCCAGGACTCAGCAGGGAGTCTGCTTCTCCCTCTCCCTCTGCTCCTCCCCCTGCTCATGCTCGTGCTCTCTCTCAAATAAATAAGAATCTTTAAAAAAAAAAAGGTAATAACAACCAACATTTATTTAAAAAAAAAAAATATATATATATAGTGAGATGTGATTTTAAAAGACCAACGGGTGTTATATATTGCTGGTGACAGTAAAACTATCACAGGCTTCCTGGATATATCAAGAGTCAAAAATATTTGTACCATTTGACCAGTGGTCCTGTTTCTAGGAATTTATTACAGAAGATGATTGGGGAATATTTGGCAATAGAAGAAAGTGCTCATAAATGACAGTCATGCCTCTGGCAAGAAGACTGCCTGCCTCTGTGGCATGGAAATTATGAATAGGAAGACTTTGTAGCAGAATAAGAAAAAAAGTATGTATATTTATGTCATATCATTACTATTACTTTTTAAAGAAAATGTTTTATTTATTTATTTATTTGAGAGAGAGACAGTGAGAAAGGAAACACAAGCAGGGGGAAGGGGAGAGGGAGAAGCAGGCTTCCCGCTGAGCAGGGAGCCTGATGCGGGGCTTGATCCCAGGACCCCGGGATCACGGCCTGAGCTGAAGGCAGACGCTTAACGACTGAGCCACCCAGGTGCCCCTCTTTGCAAGCTTCTTTGCCCCACTCTTGGGCCTTGTCAAACCTGTGCTTGGGGGTGCCTGGGTGGTGCAGTTGGTTAAACATCTCACTCTTAGTTTCAGCTCAGGTTGTGATCTCAGGGTCCTGGGATCAGCCCCACATCAGACTCCGCATTCAGTGTGGAGTCTGCTTAGGACTCTCTGCCCCACCCCCCTGCACTCTCTCTCTAAAATAAATAAACCTTTAAAAACAAATAAATAAACAAATCTGTGCTTGTATAGAAAGCAAAGGAAAGCCAAACCAGACACAGTGGAATTTGGATTCTAAGAGAGAGAATAAGAGAGAGGGAGGGAAGGGGAGAGAGAGGTGGGGGAAGGGGATGGGGGCTACTGAGGGAAAGAGGGAAGGATGAAGGGAGGGAAGGAGATAGATAGGAGATGGGTCCTCCCTAGGAGAGCAGGCTTCCATTGACCTGCAGGAGGGATGAGGGAAGGTGATGAAAAATGATATAATGGTTTATAGAGGTCTTGTCCTTGTTGGTGAAAGACAAGGAAGCATCTAGTTTGCTACTCTTCTGTTTATGTATTTTGAACTCAGGTCAGTTAAGAATTCATACTTCCCATAAATGAGAAGACAATAGCTCATTGATAGGAAATGTTCAAAAACTGAGTTTTTTTCTCTGTGTATTCTTGACCTATAGATGAAATTTTAGAATTGAAGCTATAAGCCCTGTTTATATGTTTGTGTCTGGGTATGTAGTATTTTCTTACCTTCAGATTATCAAATTTGTTAGATTATAAATCTCTTCCAGGACCTCTATTCTGATTGAGATTTATTTATCTTAGAGATGGGAGCTTATATAAATTGAACATTCCTAAAATTCCCCCACATTAAGGAAATTGAGCCTCTAATACTTTCAATGTATAGAAAGTTAGTTAGTTACACACTAACTCAAATGTTTTAAGAATTCAATACCACATAATTTATATAAATTTTTTGTATGAGACTAATTTAATACTGTTTTAACAAAAATAGCTATGTCTTCTATGAGTTATCAGCGTTAAGTATAAATTTACATTTTATTCTATTTGGGTATGTTCTTCCTAAACTACTACAGATTTACTGATCAAATTAGCTAGCACCACGTCTATTTAATGTTTAAGAATATGAAAAATTTGTGTTTAGTCAAATTGAATCGTTATTCTGATAAACTTAAATTTCAAGAGTAATTATATTTTGTAGTGTGTCAACTAGAAGATAGTGTCCAATACCTTTAGGTAACCTAAAATCTTGGACTGATTCTAAATTGGGTTCAATAACTGATATTCATTTAATTCCTAAATCCCTTTTTAGTAAAATAAAATGCTGAAACATTATTTCAAGCATAATTTTTAGCTCTTTATATGGTACTGAAGGCTATATATAATATATATATATAAGGGTCTATTGATAAACATGTCCATTTTTGCCACCTTGAAAAGTTATAATGGATGTGTATGGATATAGAAAGTTGTACCTTTGCAGAAAGGAATTTTATTTGAGTGGCCAAAGTTAGCTAAGGATTGATGGGTTTATTTATATGATTTTCAAAAAAAGTTTTAGTGTTAAATATTATACTGATGCCAAACTAGAATCTGGCTTTCTCTGTAAAATGACAAAATTTTCGGGCGCCTGGGTGGCTCAGTCATTAAGCGTCTGCCTTCGGCTCAGGTCGTGATCCCAGGGTCCTGGGATCGAGTCCCGCATCGGGCTCCCTGCTCGGCGGGAAGCCTGCTTCTCCCACTCCCCCTGCTTGTGTTCCTGCTCTCGCTATCTCTCTGTCAAATAAATAAATAAAATCTTAAAAAAAAAAAAAAAAAGACAAAATTTTCCTGGATTATCAGTCTTCTCTTAATAAGGGCTTGGTTAAAGGTTTTTCCTTTTTTTTTTTTTTTTAAGATTTTATTTATTTATTTGACAGAGAGAGACACAGCAAGAGAGGGAACACAAGCAGGGGGAGTGGGAGAGGGAGAAGCAGGCTTCCCGCTGAGCAGGGAGCCCGATGCGGGGCTCGATCCCAGGACCCTGGGATCATGACCTGAGCCGAAGGCAGACGCTTAACGACTGAGCCACCCAGGCACCCGGTTAAAGGTTTTTCTTTACCTTCAGAGTTATCTGTTTAGAGGGCAAAGATTCTGTGTCTTATCAGAATAATTTCTTATGCTTTAGGTTGACTTTATCATGTCCTTGATTATTTAAGTGAATAAAGTCCTCTCACTTTTGAAAGAGCTAAGATTCTTTACAGTCATGTTTCCTTTTATGTTAACTTTAACAATCTTTTTACCATCATTTTAGTTAAATGTGGTAGCCAAGGGGCTGGCTCAGTCAGAGAAGCATGTGTCAGGGTCATGAGTTTGAGCCCCACATTGGGTGTAGAGATTACTAAAAACATAAATAAACTTAAAAAGAAATGTGGTAGCCAAGTATTGTTTTTCAATAATCGTGATCCTACCTTAAGTGCTCAAAAGTGACAGAAGCTTTTGATATTTTGTCTTCCCCAAATCAGATCCTCTCTTAAATGCATATTGCTAAGTGAAAGAATCACCAATCTGAAAATGCTACATACTGTAAGATTCCAACTAAATGACACTCTAGAAAAGGCCAAACTATGGATACAGTAAAAAGATCAGTGGTTGCCTGGAGAGATGGGTGGCGAGGGAGGGGTGCCAGGAGGTGGAGAGTGGGGGAACAAATAGGCAGAGCACGGAAGATTTTTAGGTCAGTGAAAATACTCTGTGTGATACCATAATAATGGATACATGTCATTTCTTTTATAAATAAAATCTTAATAAAAAAATAAAATCCTAAAGAGTATCTTTCACACCTAAAACCATCTTTGAGATTTCCCAGAGGGTCCCAAGAAAATCACTTAGGATTTTTTCGTTTAACTTTGTAAAAAGAGAGGTATTACAAATAATTAGGTTTATCTGATATGTTACTATTAATGAGCAACACAGGAAGTTGGTTAAATCAAGAGATGCTTTTGTTTGGGTAAAATGTTATTAACAGGGCGCCTGGGTGGCTCAGTTGGTTGGGCGACTGCCTTCGGCTCGGGTCATGATCCTGGAGTCCTGGGACCGAGTCCCGCATCAGGCTCCCTGCTCGCGGGGAGTCTGCTTCTCCCTCTGACCCTCCTGCCTCTCATGCTCTCTGTCTCTCATTCTCTCTCTCACAAATAAATAAAATCTTAAAAAAAAAATGTTATTAACATAAAATTTTAAGAAATTGTATGCTGCATAGGAAGTTCTAGAGAATTGTCAGTGCCCTAGCTGTCCATGATATGTTTCTATTTATCAGAGTCCTGGTGCTGCTTTATGTAATATTAGACAAAAACAGGAAAGTGTTATCAATCATAATTTGTTGTTTTAAAAATGTTAACTTGATTGCAACTTTACTTCTTTGAATCTAGCACCTTGGAGGCCAATGGTTTTTTTTTTTAAAGATTTTATTTATTTATTTCACAGAGACAGAGATAGCGAGAGCAGGAACACAAGCAGGGGGAGTGGGAGAGGGAGAAGCAGGCTTCCCCTCAAGGAGGGATCCCGATGTGGGACTCCATCCCAGGACCCTGGGATCATGACCTGAGCCGAAGGCAGACGCTTAACGACTGAGCCACCCAGGTGCCCGAGGCCAATGGTTTTTGATTAGAGATTCACAGCACTTATTCATGGGATTTTATTAATACACAGGCATTTATGACCTAATCCAAATTTACAGACTCTCTTTCCTTGATACTGACATATTCTTGGTGTCAAATAAAAGATCAAATCCAGATTTAGTAAGGAGTGATTTTCTTTGAAGGATTACTACCAGGGTGACAGTGGAGGAGGGATGATTGTAAGGTGGGGGGGCAGCATATGAGACGACTGTAAGAACCCCTAAGATCGGCATGCGTCACATGGGTTGGGCAAAAAGAGTTTTCTTTTATAGAAAATAATGGGTGTGAGGAAGTGGGATGAAAGAGTGGCATGATAGGATAGTAAATCAGAGTTTTACCCTGAGGCCAGCCTATTCTCAGGAGGGTTTGTGTGCTGGCTCAGGCTGAGGGGGGGGCCAAAGTCCAGGGGCCTATGGGAAGGACAGAATCTTAACCAAAATTTGGTTAAAAAGCATTTTATTGCCATTGATCAGTGGGGACAAAACAATTCAGCTAGTCCTTTATGAGGCAAAGCTCAATGAACTCCAAAAAAGATAAACTCAATGAGACCTACACTGAGACATATTAGAAGCAAATTTTCAAAAGACAAAGGACAAAGACAGCATCTTAAAAGCCGCAACAGAGAAGCAAATCGTCACATACAGGGGATCCTCAATAAGAAAATAAGCAGATTTCTCATCAAAAACTTTGGAAGCCAGAAGGCAGTGGACCAGGATATTCAAAGTGCTAAAAGAAAACCCTGTCAATCGAGAACTTTGTATATGGCAACAGTCCTTCAAAAGTGAGGGGGAAATTAAGATATTCCCAGTTAAACAAAAATTGAGAGAGAGTTTGTTACCGTAAGACCTGCCTGGCAAGACATGATGAAGGGAGTTCTACAAGTTGAAATCAAAGGACAGTAACTCAGCTCCGTGCTTAGCGTAGTCTGCTTCTCCCTCTCCCTCTGCTCCTCCCTTGCTTGTGTGTGCACTCTTTCTCTCTCTAAAATAAATAAATAAATAAAATCTTAAAGAAAAAAACAAAACAAAACAAAGGACAGTAACTCGAAGCCACATGTAGAAGTAATGATCTCAATAAAGGTAAATACATAGGTACTTATTAAAGGTAGTATTATTGTAACAATCACTTGTAACTGTACTTCTGTTTGCTTTCTACATGACTGAAGAGACTAACACATTGAAAGAAAAACAATTACTAGTATAAAAGCTAATATTACTGTAACTTTGGTTTCTAACTCCAAATCTTTTTTTCTACATAATTTAGGAGACTAATGCACTTAAAAGAATCATTAGTTTATGTTTCGGGACACATAATATATAAAAATGTAATTTTGTGACTTCAATAACTAAAAGGGGTAGGGACAGAGCTATAAAGGAGCAGACTTTTTGTATGTTATTGAAGTTAAGCTGGTATAAATTCAAATTACAGTTATAACTTTAGCATGTTCAGTATAATCCCCATGGTAACCACAAAGAAAATAGCTATAGAATATACACAAACAGAAATTAAACTCTTCACTACCAAAAAATCAACTAAACACAAGAGAAGACAGTAATATAGGAGTGAGAAACATGAAAAGCTATAGTGCATATAGAAAACAAATAGCACAATGACAGAAGTAAGTCCCCACCCTTATCAGTAATTACTTTAAATGTAAATAGATTAAACTCACCAATGAAAAGATCGAGATTGGCAGAATGGATAAAAACATGATCCAACTCTATGCTATCTACGAGAGACTCACTTGAGATCCAAAGACACAAACAGGTTTAAAGTGAAAAAGCTATTCCATGCAAATAGTGACCAAAAGAGAGCAGGGGTAGCTCTACTAGTATCAGACCGAATAGCCTTTAAATCAAAAAGGTTTACAAAGAAGGATATTAAATATTGATAAAAGGTTCTGTACCACAAGATGGTGTAACAATTATAATCATTCACGCACTTAATGACAGACCGTCACAATACATAAAGCAAAACCTGACAGAATTGAAGGGAGGAATAGGTAGTTCTACAGTAGCAAAGACTTCAATACTCCACTCTCAATAATAGCTAGAACAACCACACAGAGACAAGTTAGGAAACAGAGGACTTAAACAACACAATAAACCAACTAGATCTAGCCTACATGTACGAACACTCTACCCAACAACGACAGAACACACATTCTTCTCAGGTGTACATGGAACATTTTCCAGGATAGATCATAGGTTAGGCCATAAATTAAGTCTCAATAGATTCAAAAAGATAGATATTGTACAGAGTATCTTCACCCACAACAGGATGAAGTTAGAAATCAATAACGAAAGTGCCTGGGTGACTCAGTCGGGTTAAGTGACCACTCTTGATTTGGGCTCAGGTCATGATCTCAGGGTCCTGGGATTGAGCCCTGTGTTGGGCTCCACGCTCAGCACAGAGTCTGCTTCTCTCTCTCCCTCTGCTCCTCCTCTCACACAGGCTTACTCTCTCTTTCTCTCTCTCAAATAAATAAATAACATCTTTAAAAAAAAAAAGAATCAATAACAAAAGCAAAACAGGAAAATTCATAAAACTGTGTAAACGAAACAATACAGTTTTAAACAACCAATGGATCAAAGAAGAAATCATAAGATAAATAAGAAAATAGAGATGAATGAAAATGAAAACAATTAAAAATAAAAATAGAACTACCATATGATCCAGCAATTCCACTTCTGGATATTTATCCAAAGGAAACAAAATCACTCTCAAAAAAAAATATCTGCACCCCCACATTTGCTGCAACATTATTTACAATATCCAAGACATGGAAACAACCTAAGTGTCCACTGAGAGATAAATGGATAAAGAAAACATGGGGTGTGTACACACGCACGCACACAGGAATATTATTCAGCCATAAAAGAGAAGGAAACTCTCTCAGTTGTGAGAACATGGATGGACCTTGAGGGCATTATGCTAACTGAAATCAATCAGACAAAGACAAATACTGTACAATCTCACTTACATATGGAATCTAAAAACAAAACAAAATAAACAAAAAACAAAAAAACCCAAACCAACCAAACTCATAGATACAGAGAACAGATTAGTTGTTGCCAAAGGTGAGAGGTAGGGAGAGGATGGGTGAAGTTGGTCAAAAGGTACAAACTTCCAGTCACAGGAGAAACAAGTCCCGGGGATGTTATTTATAGCTTGGTGACTATACTTAAATACTATATTGTATATATATATATTTTTTTAAGATTTATTTATTTATTTGAGAGAGCGAGAATGAGAGCGAGAGAGTACATGGGGGGGGGAGGGTCAGAGGGAGAAGCAGACTCCCTGCCGAGCAGGGAGCCCGATGCGGGACTCGATCCCGGGACTCCAGGATCATGACCTGAGCCGAAGGCAGTCACTTAACCGACTGAGCCACCCAGGCGCCCTGTATATTCGAAAGTTACTAAGAAAGTAAGTCTTAAAAGGTTCCCATGGAGAAAAACAAAAAGCTTGTAACCATGTGTGGTGTTGGCTATTAACTAAACTTATTGTGGTAATCATTTTGTGATACGTACATATATCTATGATTATGTTGTACACCTAAAATTAACATATTATATATCAATTATGTCTCAATAAAAAAGAAGAAAAAAAAACAAAGAAAACTTAGCAAAGAAAACAAAACACCTAGCTGTAAGAAGGAGCCTCTCTAGCTCCCCAGTGTCCCTGCAAGCGCAGTGGGGATCCCAGCCCTGCATCTCATCTAGCAGTAACAAAGCAGCTCCCCCACAGGGCCTGCTAAAACACAGTATTTAAATAAGATCTAGAGTTTAGTAGATAATACTCAAGATGTCTAGGTTTCAATCAAAAGCATTCAACGAACATACCAAGAACCAGCGAATTCTCGGCTTGAATGAGAAAACACAACAGATTGTCAACATTGCGATGTCCCACAGATTAGAATTGTCTAACAAGGAATTTAAGGCAATCATCATAAAAATGCTTCAGTGAGCAAGTGAACACACTTAAGACAAATGGAAAAAAAATTCTCAGCGAGGGCCGCTGTGTTGCATCTTGAGGGGTCCCCCTACTTCCACAAAACCTTCTCTGACCACGAGTCCTGTGTTGCTGAGCCCTCTATCCCAGAATTCCTGCAAGAACAGACACCACCTTAATTACAACACTCCTGGTCTCTGGTAGGTAACCTTGTGTGTGTGTGTCTTGCTTCTCTAGTGAAATTCTGGAGGGAAACTCAGTGTCTCTCTTCCTATTTTATTTTATTTTATTTTATTTATTTTTTTAGAAAGAGAAAGAGCACACACAAGCAGGAAGGGGGAGAAGCAGAGGGAGAGGGAGAGAGAATCTCAAGCAGCCTCCACACCCAGCGCAGAACCGGACGTGGGGCTCAATCCCAGGACCGTGAGATCACGATCAGGGCTGAAATCAAGAATCAGACGCTCAACCAGGTGAGCCACACAGGCGCCCCCCCCCTCTCTCTGAAAAACCTCTCTCACAAATCCCAGCAAACAAGGGTCACAAACAGGCGTGCTTCACAGACAGGGGCTGAAGGCTCCCCAGTGAAGCTACGATGACTAGCACAGCACGCGAGGCAGAATCTACACTGCAGTCAAACAGGTGGAAAGCGGTAAAATACACAACAGTCATTTCTACCAAGCAGGTTTCAACACTCAGGGCACTCAGGAAAGAGTGGAGAACGCCAGGCATTCGGATCAGAATCCCTCTCCCTTCAAGAAAGCTCCGACATTTCTTTTCTACTTACAGGCCCGAGAAGAATGTGCCGGACTTCCATCTGCGGGACATGCAGCTCCTGAGTCTGCTTCACCTGCTAGGGAGCCTCGCTCTCACACGGGGGCCAGCACTGGGCACAGCAGCGCAAGAGTGGTTGATGGGGAAGGCTTCCTCCTACCTCTGGGCCGAGGGGACTCGAGGGTCCAAGGCCACCTCCCTCCTGGAGTGACCTAGCTTCAGGATGTGGCTGATGGGACCCCGCAGAAGAAAATGCAGACCTTGGGCATAGGTCTCTGAGAGTCTCAGTGTGGCTGGGGAAGGTCAGCCTCTCCAGCCTGGTCTGTGAGCTACGCAGGGGGAGAGTGAACCCAAGACGAGGAGCACCTGATGCTGGGGGCTGGGGCGAGCACGCACTGAGCCTTATCGCGGAGCCACCATCCCAGCAAACGACAGCATCAAACCAGACATGATCTCCAGAAATTTATTGGAAACACAATACAAATTGATTAGTAGATGGTATCTACTTACAGACAGACAGTCCACACTAATATCACGCTCTGAATGAATCATCCTGGGGAAACACTCATGACCACTGATGCATGGTCTGGGCTAGTGTTCTCTGGCAAGGCAAATCAGAAGTTCGGAGCAGAGGAACGGAGGGGAAGGATGCACAGAAAACTGGGACATGGCTTTCCTGAGGGGAATGGTGAGGTGGGGTTGCTAAACGGGTAAATTCCCCCAAGGGAAAACAAGGACAACCGTGGAGAATAAAGGCTTTACCCCTCCCTTCCAAAAACATTTTCCTCTCTAGGTGAGTGAGTCTACAAAACCCCCACGGGGTCAGCTCCTGCGTCTACTCTCACCGGGGTCTAAGAATAGCATGGGGCATAAACAGCAGGCTGGACATGACACAGGGCAAACCGAGGCCACGTACATCGCAGCCTGCTTGCCTCAGACCTGCTCCTCTTCCCCCCCCCCCTGCTCTGAGCGGCGGGGGCTGACCGCTGCAGTGTGCTTATCCCAGGACCCCAGGTCAGCTGGCTTCCAGCTGGGTTTAACTAACAAGAGGCACCTGAAGAATCTGCAGGGCACGAGAAAAGGAGAAGCCAGGCTATTTCTCCCCACACATGCCTGGGGGGGGTTGTTTCCAGCAGTGACCATGCCTCCTCGAGGCCCCAGGTCCCACCATATAGGCCTTCTGTGGTCCCCAGTTCCTCCCACTGGACCTAGTCCCCGTGCTCTGGTAACGTGGCCTCCACCAGCCTCTGGGGGTGGCTATTTCCTGCTATTGCTCCCCACCTCTGAGTTTGGCCTCTTCTTGTTTCTGTGTTCAATAATTCTCTGGATTAAAACCCCTGTTTTAAATATTTGGAGTGGCTTCTGTGTCCCTGGTTGGATGCTAACTGATAGAAACCGGGCTGTGGGCAAAGTAGAATTGTGAGCGGTGGGCTAAAAACCAGTCTGTCCTCCTCTTTTGCACCATCTCTGGGGGTGGGCAGGTGGTGACGCAGAATGGGAAGATGGCTTGTGAGCTTTTTTGTGTCCTCATCCAAGGGAGCACAGACCAGGCTCAGCACAGTGCCACCGGGCACATCTGCCGTGGGCCGTGCAGACAGACCTGCATGTCTACCCCACGAGCTCGCTGCACCATGGTGACCTGCCCCCAACACACACAATGGAGACACTGTGGCCCCAGGAAGGGGTGGCCGGGAAACCCTCTCAGGACCAACTGCTCAGAACGGCCAAGGCCAATGTTAGAGGCTCCTTGGTGTCATTTCTCTATTCCCTTGAGTGTTCAGTCAGAATGCTGGGGAACTTTCCAGAGATGAAGTGGGAACATAAAGATCTTAGTCAACATCCTCTTTGTAGGAGGATGAGGCTGTAGAACAGGAGTTCTTACTACAAGGTGAAGGAACGGCTTTCTTGGTACACGTGGCTCAAAATGAGCTGCGCTTTTACCAAAGCTAAATGTGAACTACAACTAGGGTGGGGGACTCCCTGTTCTCTCTGCAGACTGGGCTTGGCCTCAGCCTCCAAATCTCTGGGGCCCGGATGAGGAGGGCCTCTCCCAAGAGGCAGAGAGAGTGAAGCTTGGCAGCAGAGTCACAGAAGTGGACTGCTCTCCAATCAACAGTCACATTTCACATGGGTCAGGAGAGGAGCATGAAAGGGCCAGGTAGCCATCGCACCTCCTGTGTCCATGAGTGACAATAAGTCCAGGGCAGGGCACTGAGACAGCTTTCTCGTGTTTTTCTTTAGAGAGAACACACCATGTGGCGTGTGATGCAGAGAGCCAACTGCCTCGTCTCCCTAGGTCTTTTCAGAGGGGACTTTTCTCTGGGGAACCCTGAGGACAATCCCTGTCACCTCTGCCCCACTCACTGGGCACCTCTAACACAAGCCAAGACCCAGAACAGCTCCAAGAGTTGGCATTGGTGGTGACACATCCCCAGGTCACGCTTGCAAAAGCCAAAGATGAGAAGCAACGCCTTAGAAGAGAAGCCACTCTGGCTGCAAACTGGAGAAGGAAAAGGCAGCTTGAGCTCTGGGCATCGCCGTCAGCCATCATCCATCAGGTTCTCTTTGCTGAGCTGAACCCAGACTCTGAGCATCTGGGCATCTACAGTGTCATTGTCATTTTAATGATACCTCACTCTGCTTGGGGGGCGGGGGAGTGTCAGCTCAATTGTAGTCATTCTGTCTTGCAACCACTTGGCTGTTTGGCCATCCAGCTGCAGTCCCCAGGGACAGCTCAAAGGCCAGAGACTCCAGTTTTCTTTCACGGTGCTGTGAGCCTGTCCCTGCAAATGGAGGACAGGGGAGTGGCCAGACTCATATCTGCTTGGGGAGTTGTGGGGAACTAAGCTATTCCTACCCCTGCAGCTGTGTGCACAGAGCTGCAGAATGGCCAGCCTGTGGGGCCAGCAAGCGCTGGTGCTGAGGGCAGACAGGAAGAGCCCAAGCCAGCGAAAACTGGGTCACAGGCACATCTCCCGGGGCCTAGGCACGTGTGTTCACAGAAATGTCTGGGCTGGAAGGGTGGGGGGGCTTGTGGTGTCGTATATGCACACTCACCTGCAAACACACTTCTCTCATTTCACCCTCCTAGGCCAAACAGATTCCGTCTGCTTAAAATAAACCTGGGGGGTTTGTGACTCGTTGAAGGACTAACCTGGCCGCAGTTGCTCGGCGGCTGGCTTGGCTGTCAGGGAATAGGGCAGTCCGCGAATGGCTTGTCACGGTGATACACGCGGTGATACACACGCTCAGCTGTTTCAACACCTGCTTTTGCTGGAGCTGTTTGGGGCCAGGCAGAACCAAGTAGGACACCAGCTTCTCTCCAACAATAAAATACAGATGATATGAAGAGTTCACAGGCTTACTGAAGAAGATTTTCTTATTTTTTGTCAGAATCTCATAATTCTGTATCTAGGAGGGGTAGAGGAGGGAGAGCCAAATATAGGATGCAGGGGTGAGAGCAAAACTTCCCCATTAGAAAAAAATAAAGATGAAGCCTATTGAGAAAAAGCCAAGTGACAGTAACGGCAAAGATAGGGGAATGTCATGAACTGCATACACTGGCACTTTCCTTGAGAAAAATCCATTCAGAAAGCTGCCATGTCCCTCCTGCAGACCATCATGGCGCCGACAACAGGGCTGAGCGGACACATGCAGGGCAGCAGCAGCTCTGAGCTCCCAGCAGCTATGCTGCTGGAGGAGCCGCGGTGCCTGGGAGCGGAGTGCTGGAGGAGGAGGAGGCTGAGGGGCTCCCTCGTCCCCTCAATTTTCAGGCAGGTCCCGCTGTGGGACAGTGAGGTCTCTGAGAGGAAAGCGAGGTGACATTGATTCACACATGGAAACGCGACTTTGGCGCCGTGCACTCCTAACAGTTTCTTCCCCTGCCCCACCGAGTCTCCAGGGGGCACATGTGAAGGTCTCCCACTGAAATGTGCTGGAAATGGGGCTGCCTCCTTCCCGGGCATGACTGTGAACATTAGCAGGACAGTGTAGCGAGTCTTGGCTTATAGTATGAAATAGGGATAGCTCAGTCTGACACGCAGCATGTGAGTTCTGGGGAAGGAGAGAAATGGGGTCAACGTTAAAGCAGTTCTGACAGAGGAGGCAAAGTGAGATCAAGGACAGAGTCAGCCCTCCCACCCACAACGTCGCCAACGTCAAGGAAAGGCAGTCAGGCATTCATTCAAATAAAAGCTCACGCAGGGTAGTTTCAGGTTGGACCAAAGGGAAATCTAATTGAGGCCAAGAAAATATGTGAATGACACTGAAGTATCCTAAAAGCTGGGTTTTGGATGGGCAGGTGTGGTGGTTACTGCCAAGGTGTACAGCATACCAGGCAGGTGCCGATATGCTTATCAAACCTACATCACGGGCAGTCTCTGACCAGATACTAAGGAATGGGGAGCACAACTGGACTGGAGGAGACACAGTGTGATCTGAGGTAACCATAAATAATCACAGTGATGTGGGCACTCACAGGCTAGGAACACTTTCCTGTAGGAGGGGAATGAATCTCAAACACCCACCATGTCATAGTGGCTCTCATTCCCACCCCCTCCCTCTCCCCCTGAAACCTTCAACTCTCCTTCCCAGAGTTGGTCCTCTAGAGACTCTCAAAAGAAATAAATAATAAAAAGCAGAAGTGGCCTGCGCATCACTACCATCTGGTATTACTCACTAGGTTGTGAAACCTTTCACTTGGTTATTAGGAAGGTGGCTAAGAGGGAAGTGGGGGTTGTCTGCTGAGATGGGACCAGGAGCCCCAGCCAAGGGAGAGGACATAGGGATGCTCACCTTCACAGCCTCCCGCCATCCTGAGGAAGGTCTGCAGGATGGAACAGAGCTGGGCCTTCACTTCATGAGCCTTTCTAGAATAGGGGAGATATATGTACACAGCCTGGTATTTGACAGGGCTCAGCAAATACGTGTTAAATAAAAACCAAGATAATTCAGTTTCGGACTCAGGCTAACCTTTGCTTCATTGAACCTACTGTGGGTTATGTAACTGCATTATTTAACAACTTTACCAGAACCTGTGAGCATCAGAAAGGTTAGGAACTTGCTCAAGGTCACACAGCAAGTAAGTTGAGGATTTGAACTCAGATCTTCTTAATTCAGGTCAAGATTTCCCTGCTACACCAAGCTGCCCCATTCTCCATCCATCCCAATAAGAGCATACTGTCCTTGTCAGTGTCTATGTGAAGGGTTATGTATGTGTCAGAACCTCCAGGATTTCTTAGAAAGCTCTCTCTCTCTCTCTCTCTCTTTTTTTTTTTTATGGGGGATGGCGGGGGAGGAATGCTCTGTTTTTGTCCAACCCCTGGGGAATTAAGCCATCTGCAAGAAGAGCCACTTATAATAGTTTCCCAAGTTTCTGTTCTGTTTCGGTAAATTGTGCTTCCTTTTATTTGTGCCAAACTTACCTGCTTCTGTTTCAAAAGCAACCTTCTAGCATTCAGGTTGACACCAGCCTACTTCACACTGGCTGTGGTTTTAAGTTGAGACATGTCACCACCCATTCCCGGCTGTAGAATCCCATCTGCCCTTGTAAGGCTATCACTTCACTGCCCCCTGCTAGGAGCTTCCTCAACCCCACTGCATTTCCTTGAAGGAACAAGTGCCACATGCAGGGTCCAGATGCAGAGGCCCCAGCACAGCAGAGAACCCTAGGAGGAGATGTACACCCTTTCTTAGGTCTCCTTACTAGACGATGTAGCCCTTTTTTGCTTATAAATAAATTCTCAAAAGCATTAATCTACACTTGCTACTTTTGTCTATACTAACCCTGATTCATAAGCACCTGTTTTTCTACAAAAATTTCCCTCTTGGTTTCACTCTTTAGAAGTACTTCATGTCCATGGACTTGGAGATTCTGCATCCCAGCTAATCAATGCAACGAAAACCACCTTCTTGAATCCAGCTGCTGGATTCTGAGTTCATTTCCCTCCCTTCTGAAACCCAGAGGCAAAACCACCATCAGAATTTTGGAGGCTGGAAAGCAGATACATGAGTGATAACAGACTATGCACTCAAGAAAGCCAAACCTGAGGCTGGCAGTGAAGAAAGCCAAGAACACAATTTGTCCAAAGGGTCTTCAAATGGCTCAGGAATTAACACCAGAGACCTCTGGCAGTGGGGAAGGGAGACTGAAGCCTGGAGATTAGTTGAAGGCTGTTGAGAAGCAGGTAGACCCCTAGAAGCCCTCCTGGCTCCATACTCTTAGGCAATTGCCTGCCTGCCACAAGTCTGAATGTGTGTCCTCTGAAGAGGACCCAAAAGAGGGTCTCAGTCTCAGGGGACACCATTTGAGGGCAGGGCTGGCCACTCCAAAATTGAGGAATCAAGTGAACATACGCCTAATGGATGATGAGACCTCCAGTGTTCTTCCCATTTAGTTCCCAGAAAGCATCCTGCTAAACCTTAAACTCTGGGGGAAGAGACTGTTCTATGGTCTGGTGTTTGTGTCCCCACAAAATTCCTATCTTGAAATCCTAATGCCCAATGTGATGGTATTGGGAGGGGAGACCTTTGGGAAGTGAGTAGGTCATGAGAGTATAAAGAGACCCCACAGAGCTCCCTAGCCCCTTCTGCCATGTGAGGACACAGAGAGAAGTCAGCAGTCTGAAACCTGGAAGAGGGCTTTCACCAGAACCCAACCATGCCACCACCCTGATCTTGGACTTCCTAGCCTCTAGAACTGTGAGAAATAAATCTCTGTTGTTTACAGTGATCCATCTGCAGCATTTTCTTATAGCAGCCTGAATGGACTACGATAGATGGGAAGACTCTTCCTCTGGGAAACGGGACCAGTCTATGAGAGCAGACCTGGAAACAGTGGCATTTGGGCCACCCAACAAACAGCCCAGCCTGATCACCATACCATGAAGCACACCAGAGGCTCCACCCACAAGCAGAACACAGAGCTTTCAGTTTGATTTTAGTCTCCTACTCTTAAACATTAGTAAACAACCACAGGTCACCAGGGGAAAACCTCCAACATAAATGTCAGAGACCAAAACAAAGAACAAAGAGAAGAATTAAAATTGGAGGAAACAGACTATTCATAGACAAGAAAACTTAAAAAACAGGAAACACTATCATTAATATCTTCAGAGGAGTAAGAAAAGATACAGTATCCATGAAACACAGACCGTATGTTATTTAAAAAAAAAAATCATGAAAAAAAATGTAAAAAAGATATCCCTTTTTATTTTACAAACCTAAAAGCCAGGAAAATGAAGCTCTGGGGCCAAGCAAAAATTGCACACTGCTGCTGAATTACCAAATATCGAATAGCAAATGTTCCAGCCAGGGAATGGACGTACACGTAGATTCAAGTAAAACACTGATGGAAAAAGTCATCTGTTACATTTTTTTTTCATGAATTTGCAGAGAATTACTGAGCTGTTACTCCCCTCCCCCTGCCCCCCATTATAATGGTGTTTACCAAACATACCAATAATTCACTACAATTCAGACCTTTGAAAATCTAGCTTTTGGTGTAGAATGGAAAGTTAGATGCCTCAGTGCCCGAGACAATATACTCTTTGATAGAGCTTTCTACAGATACACTTTTTATAGGTTATTTTCAGTATATGTCAACATCCATGTCTCTTGTGAAACGATAGGCTAAAGTAATGGATCACATGGCTGTACCTTTTCCACATACACGTAGGATGGATAATTATTGTATATTAAGGTGTGATTCTTTCCTTATCTTTAGTGTTAACCTACCCAGACCGGCCCCTCTAACACGAGTCGATAAATGTTGTCCTGCCCACCGGTGGTTTTGATGGCTGATTTCTGCTGCAGAAGGCAACATTATTATAACAGAAACAGCTATTTTCCCCTTTCCATTCTTCGTGTTCCCCTAAAATAGAGTTTGAACAAATATTTTAAAGGTGCAAAATACTATTAGAAAGTACTATTTGAGGGGTGCCTGGGTGGCTCAGTTGGTTAAGCGACTGCCTTCGGCTCAGGTCATGATCCTGGAGTCCCAGGATCGAGTCCCGCATCGGGCTCCCTGCTCAGCGGGGAGTCTGCTTCTCCCTCTGACCCTCCTCCCTTTCGTGCTCTCTGTCTCTCATTCTCTGTCTCAAATAAATAAATAAAATCTTTAAAAAAAAAAAAAGTACTATTTGAAATGAACATTATAGGAATCTCTTGGCATAACAGCCACAGAATACTTTATTGCTTGGCAGAAGAGACAAGAGGTGAGAAGAAAGTAGCACATTAGCTGGATGAGCGCTTGTGTCGCCCAATATAAGCAAGTGCGGTGTACAAACAAGTATACTCTGAATACGTTATTTCCACTCATTTAGCACAAATAAATCGTTTGGTTTCACTTGGAAGTGGAAAAAAAAAAATTGAGGGGCACCTGGCTGGCTCAGTCGGAGGAGCATATGACTCTTGATTGCAGGGTCATGAGTACAAGCCCATGTTGGATGTAGAAATTACGTAAATAAATAAAAACAAACTTAAAATTTTTTTTCTTAAATTGATAGAACCAAGGGTAGTTGGCAGAGAGCCTATAGGAAGATTGAAGAGTTCTACATTCTATAATCGTGGGCTAATTTATTTTGGGCTAACCCTCCAGCCAATAACAATAATAAACGCTGGATAAAATATTAAAAAAAAAACAACTTAAGGTTCTGGAGAGCAACCAAAAAGCAGGCAAAAAATGAAGGGGATATGATCCTTGAAAAAAAGGTGAGATTCGATGAGATCCACCCCTAACTGGCTTTTCCTTTAGGGACACTTCCATGCAGTACAAAAGGAATATGGCTCAAGCAGAAAACTGGAGTCTAACTGGGCTAAGGAATCAGGGAGAGTCCAGTTTGAGGCTGCTAATATAGCTGGAAATACAGGAGGAGATCCCGGAAAGGAAGAGGACAGGGAAAGGGAAGCCGCCAAATCTCTATATATATACTCCCCTCAAATCACGGGCTGGTTCTGGAACTATGAATTTATGAGGTGGGACTCCAAGGAGTCCAGTGGGAAACATCAGCTGAAAGGCTAAAAAAGGCTGAGCAGCAACCTCAGCAGCTGTCTACTGCTGGGAAGACAGATTTTGGAGTTTAAGTTCTGCCAAGTAGGAGGGATTGGGCAAATAATTTGGTCTTTCCATTGAAATCTCATGGGACTAAGAGCAAAACTGAAATAAACCAGACCTTTTAAAGTTTTAAAACAAGCCTCCAGAGAATCAAGGTGACCTACCAAATTAATTGCTTGCTAGGACAAAATGCAACACTCTGCAAAGGAAAATAACAGAATCTATAAAAAAAGATGAATATAATGGGTAACAAAATGGTATATTTTAGGAGAAATACAAAAGAACTAAATGGAAATTCTAAAACTGAAAAATACAAAATCTAAAATGAATAATTTGTTAGATGGGATTAATAGCAAATTCAATACTGCAAAAGAGGGGCCCCTGGCTGGCTCAGTCAGTAGAGTATGCAACTCTTGATCTTGGGGTCGTAAGTTCCAGCGTGTTGGGCAAAGAGTTTACTTAAAAAAAAAAAATACTGCAGGGGCACCTGGGTGGCTCAGTTGGTTAAGTGACTGCCTTCAGCTCAGGTCATGATCCTGGAGTCCCGGATCAAGTCCCCGCATTGGGCTCCCTGCTCAGCAGGGAGTCTGCTTCTCCTTCTGACCCTCCCCCCTCTCATGCTCTCTCTATCTCATTCTCTCTCTCAAATAAATAAATAAAATCTTAAAAAAAAAATACTGCAGAAGAATCAATGAACTTGAAGATCTCTAAAAGTTATTCAGACTGACAAATAAAGCATATAGTAATATGAGTCCATTTATATAAAATTCTAAAAAATGTAAACTAATCTGTGGTGACAAAAAGCAGACCACTGGTCACCTGAGATGAAGTAGGGAAGATGCGGTGGGTGGGAGGGTCGATTATAAAGGGTTATAAGGAAATTTTTGAGGGTGATGGATAAGTTTATTAAGTGGATAATGGATGGCTAAGTGACTGGTGGTTTCCTGGTACATACATACATTATACTTATCAAGTTGTATATTTTATTTTATTTTATTTTTTTGAGAGAATCTTTTTTTTTTTTTAAGATTTTATTTATTTATTTGACAGAGAGAGACATAGCGAGAGAGGGAACACAAGCAGGGGGAGTGGGAAAGGGAGAAGCAGGCTTCCCACGGAGCAGGGAGGCCGATGCGGGGCTCGATCCCAGGACCCTGGGATCATGACCTGAGCCAAAGGCAGACGCTTAACGACTGAGCCACCCAGGAGCCCTCAAGTTGTATATTTTAAATATGTGCAGTTGAGGGGTGCCTAGGTGGCTCAGTTGGTTAAGTGTTCAACTCATGATTTCAACTCAGGTCATGAGATCCAGCCCCAGCCCCAGGTCAGGCTCCGCACACTCAGCGGGGAGTCTGCTTGGGATTCTCTCTTTCCCTCTCCCTCTGCTCCTCCCCCTACTCGCGTGCACACATGCTCTCTCTCTCTAAAATAAATAAATAAATTAATTAATTAATTAAAATCTTTAAAATAAGAAATATATGTAGTTGAATGTCAATTAAGCCTCAATAAAGCGGTTTAAAAAAGAAATGATAATGGAAAATAGCTTTATGGGTTTTTTAAAAATCTGGTGGAATAACAGGTGCTGGCTTTAGAGATACTGCATAAGAATCATTCTGAGTTTAATAAAACTAGAAAAAAATCATTTAAAAATAACCCTAAGAAGGATAGGAGAAAAAAGAAAACTGGTGTGATCATGTTAATATCATACAAAATAGACTTCAAGACAAGGAGTATTAACAGAGTAAAAAGAATCATTTCACAGTGATAAAAAGGTAAAAAAGACATAAAAATTATAATTATATATATATATCACCAATAACAGAACTTTAAAATACTGAGGCAAAAATTGACAGAATAAAGGGAGAAATAGACAAATCCGGTTGGAATATAAAGTTGAGAGTCTCCCAGAAAACTGGAGAGAAAAAAGAAAATTGGAGGACCAGTGTAGGAGGTCCAATGTCCAATATCTTGACCCTCTCTTCTTCTTCTTTTTTAAAAAGATTTTATTTATTTATTTGACAGAGCGAGAGCAGGAACACAATCAGAGGGAGTGGGAGAGGGCGAAGCAGGCTTCCCGCCGAGCAGGGAGCCCGACGCGGGGCTCGACGGGGGGCTCGACAGGGGGCTCGACGGGGGGATCGACGGGGGGCTCGACGCGGGGCTCAACGGGGGGCCCGACGCGGGGCTCGATCCCAGGACCCAGGGATCACGACCCCAGCCAAAGGCAGATGCTTAACAACTGAGCCACCCAGGTGCCCCTTGACCCTTTCCTCTGCTGTCTGATTCCAGATGCCTAAAATGTGGTCAGCCCTGTTTCCCCAGGACTCTGGGCTGTGCTCCCTGGCTGCCCTGGGGAGGGGCTCCTGTAGGCACTCAGCAAAGCTGCAATCAGACTGTCATGGAAACTCTCAGGTTATCCTCTTCTGGCACCTCCATTTAACAAAGTTGCCTTCAACCTTGCTCCTCATTTTTACATTAATTACTTTTCACATTCATTTATATGTAAATAATTGTTGATAAAAATAAATATTTGGTTGAGGCAGGAAAATGCATAGATTATAACTCAGATGTTTTCTGAGCTTAAAGAGTACTCAGTCATCTGGAAGGAAAAACAGGAAACAGGAAAAGAAAATAATAATGAGCTAGGTTGGGAAGCTTAAAATGAACCCAGTGGGGGGTCCCCGAATCAACTAGACTGTGACAAATCTTTCCATTTCCATTGCCCTGGGGGCCTCCAGATTCAGAACACTTCTCACTTCCATAGTGGGATCCAAAGAGACTGCTCAGGAAGATACTTAAATCAGTTGGTTTCTGGAGTTGGTCTTTACCTCCCCGGGGCATCAAGATCTAATACTGATGTCTCAAGGGCCTTCTCAGACATATGTGCCAGCTCTTTGGATGGATGGGTCGCGCTTCTTCTATGGAAGAGTTGTTCCTTAGGGACTTAATCCTCTTCCTCTGCTGTCTTCCTCAATCTCCTTTCCCAAGCATCTACACTTTCCCGAAAAAAACACAGGATAGCTCTCAAGTTAGAGGTTCACTATCTTTCTCAGAGACTCACCTTCCACATATCACCGAGAATGGGAATACATTGGGAGAGGTTGGTTAAAAAGGTTTCCTCTAATGTCCCTTGCAGGTAAACAGAGACACTTTATTGAGGAGGACCCTTGAGCAACTACCATGGACTTTTGTCACTCTTCTATTGCTCAGAGGGTGTGAAGTCTAGACCTCTTACAGGCTCGCACACTAGTATATCCCTCAGGAATAGGATAAAAGTATTCTCTGGGAGCAACTGATATTAGTAAACCCAGGAATGGTCCCAGGTGTGGCCGATTTGGCACCCTTCCAGAATATTCCAAAACACCAAGTTGTTAATTACTCATGCCTAATGCATTTGGGTCTGTTTTTCTCTACAATGCCACCCCTATGGATTCACAGTATGAACGAACATCCACTGCCCTCACATAATGCTTCAATAGTCCTGAAACTCTCTAGATATACTAGGTACTCCGCTATAATTACTTCACATTCAATAAACCCCGGGGCCATAATGATCCATTAGAAAATACTGGGGAAAAAAAGAAAATTCAAAGGCACTTTTATCTATGAAACTAGGTTGTAACATTACATCTTGAGACAAGGAGATCAGAGGCGAATCCAGGGACACTTGATGTTCTTCCACAAACAATATTTTGGAAGATTAAAAAAAAAACTGTATTCTTTTGAAAGGCTATAAAAATGTTGACAGAAGGCAGCCTGGGCCCAAGCATGCCTAGGAATGCCATCAGCTGTTGCTGGCAGTCTATTTTTATTGGGATTTGTGAACACAGCAGATGCATTCCCAGAGCTCTCTCACTGGTACAATGGGCCTCATCACCACCCATTTCTCGGAGTTGGGATGCAAACAGTTGGAGCTGTTGAATCACTGATTCAGAAACAAGTCATCCAAAGGACAGTCTTCACACCCCAGATCATAATATTGTACTTAGAGGCATCCACACTGGATACCCTCTTCATAGGGGACTCAGAAAAATGATATTACTCAATGTGGAAAACAAATAAAGAAAAAAATTTAGATCTACAGTGTATTCACACACCCCAGAGGAAATAAGCCAGAAGAAAGCAGATTAAAAGGAGCTTATTGTACAATTCATCAATTTCCTTGGCTCAGGTGTCCTGATTCTGTCCCACCGAAAACTCACCTCTCTCCTGAGCCTGCTGCTTTGGTTTTCCTGACACTGAGTCCTGCTTCAGTGGTACCCCTGGGACAAAAGCCGTATCATCTCAGAAAAAGAGGAAAAGAGCACACTCCAATTGATGTCCCTTTGTCGTATGACTACAAAACAGAAAGAAGTTGCTCTCCGGGGTCCCCATTTGATAAAGACAGAGACATAGCAGGCGATCACCCTGTCCCTGGTCACCTGGGCCGCACAGAGGAAGACCTGCTGACTGGGGCGGGGAGGGCATTTTCTTAGGGGTAAGGAGACGATGAGAGATGCCTGAACAGCCCATCTGCCCCTCTCCTCTCTGGATTTTTTCTGACTCAGCCTTCCCTCTGAAAAAAATGCCACTGTCTCAGGATGATGAGGTTCCATCCCCTCTGCGGTAGGGTCTCTAATTGCAAGAGCCTCCAGGGAACAAAATGAGCCCTCTTTATCGAACTAATTTCCTGTCTTCAATACTCCTTTAAATAACTTAATCAAAGGCAATTTCTCTTTATAGATACTGGGCCCTTCTAATGTGCAAATATGCTTTGGAACATACCCATTTACTTTCAAGCAAACCCATGAGTCATTTTTTGAAAATCATATTTTTAGGTAAGAAATAAATGTAGTTTTAAGAAAAGTGTTGACATTTTATTTACATACAGTCCACATATGACTACAAAAGCGTTGGTTGATAATCTTAACAATTTTCAAAATACAACTTTAGTAATAGCTCTTCTTTAAAGGGTGGGGGGCAATAGAATCTTAGCACTTAATGAATCCCTACCATGAGTCAGAGTCAATGCTGGGTATACCACATAATTTAATTTAAACACATTTCACCTTTAGGGGATTCTGTGAATCTTCTCTTATTTCTTTTTTCTCCCCTCTCTCGGACACTAATGTAGTTCTTATGCTCTCCTTTCCAGAAACAGTAGGGGCTGTGATATGGGCCGAAGAGCTTCACAGAGGCAGGAAATGGAAGGACAGCTTTAATCAATGGTGGCTTACAACTCACAGGCTAAGCACAGAAAAATGCCTACTATGTTCCTCTCTATATTTCCAAACACACACCCATCTCCAATACACAGAAAACATAAACACCTCCCAGGTACTTGCTGCACTCAGCACCCAAATCTGGGTCCTTATTCACCCATTGGAAACAACCCTGGAGAGGAGCTTAAATCCCATCTCTGCTGTTTGTTAGCAGGGGGGCTTTAGGCAAATCCCTTAACCTCTTTGAGCTTCGGTTTGTTCATTATTAAAATGCAGGCTGTAACACCTACCTCACAGAGAGTCTGGGAGATCAAGTGCTATAAAGTCGGTGCAATATTTTTAACCATTATCACAACTCCATTAAGGCAAATGAAATTTGTACTTTACAGAGGAGAAAACAAGTTTAAAGAAACTAAGTGATTTACCCAAGGCCACACAGGACGTAATCAGAGAAGGCAGCAGTTAATCCCACCTGATTCCAAACATTCGGAGGTACTTTTTTTCCCCATGGCGCAGATAAATTCCATTTCCCTTGCTACCCTCTCTTCTGGGCTCTCAGACATGGAAAGGCTTTCCAGTAATTGCTCTTCTATCCCCACCGATCTCAGGGCCTTCATTACTCACAGCCACATGGAGTTAACCACATGGGCCAAATGTGGTAGGTACTTGGTTTGCTGGCAATAAGAATGTCATCAAAGCATCTGTGAGTCAGAAAAGGAGACAGGATTTGGAAAGCACATGACAGCATGTAGCACACCACTGGACCAACAGCCTGACGGACGAGAATGAGGTGTAGGGGACTGACTGGTAAGGGACCAGGTAGATCTCTGTTTTGAAATTTCATTTTTCCTGTCATTACTGACCCCAAATAATGAGGCCTCTTATGTATGCAGATTCTGTTTTCACCCTTGGAGCTTAAGTCCCAATAGGGGCGTCACAGAGGGGTATGTGGGTTATACTTAACAGAAGACACAGAGGGCTGACTCCCAACCACCAGGGCCTTTAAGTGGCCAGGGCCAGACAAAAGCCAGTGACTTTCAGGAAGATGATAAGAAGCTGTCCATCATTTTTTTTTTTTAATGTCAGGTAAAAATCCTTTCTACCAACAGGAATCCGGACCCTTTTTCTCTTCATCATGAACTTCCAACTGAAGGTGGAGGCTGAGGGAAGGGTGCGAGCCACTGAGAAGGGGACAGGAAGCCCTAAAGCTGAGAGACCTGGATATTTCTGTACAATCAGGTTTTGTTTCCAGTTAAATTAGTTCTGTCTGTCGACATCCTGTTTGGTGTGCTCGTCTGTCTGACCCGCTGATAATTAAGTCGCAATGCCAATTGATTTTATGATTGGATCACACAGGGTGAGGCTTTTCCATGAATTTGTATTCATCAGTTCCAGTAAATGACGGTATTGACTATCCCATGAAAACTCACTATCAGCCTAATACTTTTTTCCTAGTACTTTGAGTTCACCTTGGGAACTCAGGTTTAATATCCTGAGGAAATAAGAAACAGACCCTTTATCCCAAGGAAAAGCTCCACTGGGAATACAGAAGTGGGGACATGTTCTGCAATGTGTGTTTCCATCACACTTGCCTCTCAGCCCCACAGTCACCCATCGAAACTCCGCTGGGGCGGTGCGGGGGGCTGGGACCCTGCAAACACTGTTCCTCTGCCGTCCGGCTCCCGGATGCGCCAGCAGGGGGTGCTAGAGGGAGCCGGCGAGGCAGGAGGTCGGAGAAGGCACCTGCCACGTCCTGCTCCCGTCAGCCTCACGGCGGCCGGTGTTTGTTCGGTTCCCAGCTCCCGGAACCAGCCTCGTCACACCTGAGAGGAGCGAGCACCGGCGGAGCAGCGCCTTCCCTCAGGGGCCTCAGTTCTCGCTGCTCGGGCCTCCTTGAGCCTCCAGCAAGAGGGGGAGCCCCAACGTGGTCTTCATTTGGCTCTCCCAACCTTGGAGATGGCGGCGGCTTCCCGTGCCCCCCACCGTGTTCCTGTTCACCTCCTCTGCCCTCCAGTACCTGTCCTATTGACTTCTTACGTTAAATGAGCTAAGATAACTTCTGTGCTTTCTCCTTCGCCGACTCCTACGGCGTATGTGAGAGCCACAACTTCTTTCATAACCGTGGTTAAAAGAGCAAACTCGAAAATCAGCCACACCTGAATGGAAATCCCCATCCATTTATACCTGGGAACTTTGGAAAATTTAATTGACCTCTCTAGGTCTCATTTTCCTCAATCACTCCTTTATTCAATTAACATTTATCAAGAACCAACTAAGTTACAGGCACCGTGCTAGGCAGTAGAAATACAATGTTATGCAAAACAGTTACATTCCCTGACCGCCTAGAACCTGCTGTCATGTGAATCAAATGAGGTAACACAGGTAAGGTACATGTCATCAGCCTTCCTCTCCATACCAAGCCGGCAAAGACAAAAGGGTTTGAAGAAAAAAGTTGTTTCAACAGCTAAGTCTCTTCAGAAAATGAGACGGGGGTCTTCTCCTCAACGAGGTGGAAGGTCTCGGTTAACGTAACCCCACGGATTCACTGTGTGCCCTGTCCACTCGTCCCGTTCGGAGCAGAGAAGCAACGACCTTTACGGTAACAATCTTGAGAAGGAAATGAGACAAACAGCCCTAGAGAGGGAACACTATGAGGTGGCATTTTTTAGAAATTCTAAGGAGACAGGTACCTGTGATAAAATGTGAGCTGTCATGCGGGGCTAGGACTGGGGCCTGAGTGACTGTGACTATAGGGCACAGGTGGAAAAAGATAGTAGAGAGCTGCTCTTCCAACCGCAGTCACCACAAGGGTCTTCTTACCCTAAAGTGTATATTGTACGTGTATATGTATGAACCAGAACTTAATTTCTGCTTCCTGTGGTAGGACAGCACACACCTCCAGAGGCCAGGGAGGTGATGACATAAAAGGAAGATTCCTGATTCCATTTAAGTCTGAATCCAAAAGCCCCAGGCTGTGGGCAAGGAAAAGCTGGGAAGAAATCCAGTCTCCACATTTTGACACAATCTGTCCTTAGTCTTCTGCTGTCTAGATATTGGGCGGATTATGGCAAGGATGGCCATGTCCTTGTTAGCAAATAAGTATTTCTGCAAGACTACTATGTAGCTAAATTCTTGAAAGCCATATCTATAACACACTGATAACCTATAAATGCAAATTAAACTTTTCACCCTCAGTTTTTTATTCATTTTGACATCACTATGACCATGAAAAGTCATACTGAAGGAAAACAACCATGGGAAACTATTACTAGAAGGTCTATTTCACATCCCTGCTCTAGGGCCTCATTATAACTGATTTACTGTCACTTAAGGAATTTAGAGGCCTCAAAGACATGAAAAGCCTGGAGAGAGTTTTACTCGTAAATAAATGCCAACATTTAAACCATCAAGACAGCTTCAAATTCTAGGACTACTGAAATGGACAATATATACTGCCTGGATGATTTATTATCCTTGTGTTTATAGTCCAAATGGGAAGATAATTCAGGGGTGCCTGGGTGGCTCAGTCGTTAAGCGTCTGCCTTCAGCTCAGGTCATGATACCAGGGTCCTGGGATCGAGTCCCGCATCGGGCTCCCTGCTCAGCAGGAAGCCTGCTTCTCCCTTTCCCACCCCCCCTGCTGTTGTTCCCTCTCTCACTGTGTTTCTCTCTGTCAAATAAATAAATAAAATCTTTAAAAAAAACAAAAAAAGGGAAGATAATTCAATTCCACCTGAAGAGTCACTATGTGCCCAAACCCCAAGGGAAGTACTTTGGATAAGAGGTGATATTTCTCAGCTTTTCCATTTCAAACAAATTATTATTTCTGTATTTACGACATCACCCAGGCAATTCCCTTCATGACTTGTAGCACTCTTGAGCAATTAAAAACATTGTATAAGGTGAAAGAAGTCGGGGACAAATGCCAAATCCAAAATGATCCACAGAACACCAAAGAACCCCCAGAGAGCACAGTTGCCTCAGACATAAGGTGAAATCATCCCTTCTGCTCAGGAAAACATAAATGAGTGGTAAGCATGCATCCAGCAAGCACATTATCACCCAGCAGAGACAACCTGATAAATACAGACTTCCTCTCCAAACAAGCCTCCTCGCAGGGAATGTGGGCAAAAAGGTCCCTTCTGAGGAGATGGTGAAGTATCACTTGGCAAAACGTCTTCACTGTGGTACACAGCAACCTTCCCTCTTATCCCCTTACCACACATGCAGTTCAATTAGAGGGTGGAAGAACCTGTTTGCTACACGTCTTGGATTTGGCAGGGGACATGCTCAGAGGGGACAAGGGCAGAGAGGCCCTGGACTGTGGGATCAGGCCCCCAGAATTCCTGGGCTTACATACCATCCAGGCCATTGTGATGACTGTAGTTTCTTTTCCCCAAAATGCTCAGAGACGTGTGATTCGGCGTGGTTAGCATCCGCTTGGTAGTGGGGGTTTGCAGGCTTGGTGTAGATCGAATTACATTAGGTTTCTTTGAAGGATGGATCTCTGGCAGGGGGAGAAAAGGTTTGTCAACTCAGAACATGGTATTAAAAATCTCTGTGTGCACTTACGTTGCCTCATAGGCACACATCTTACTTCTTAATGAGCTGAGAGTCAGTTCCTTAAGAGCCAGCCTGTTTTCCCAAGGACTTGCATAATGAATCAACTTCAAGTGCTGTTACCATGGCTTTACTTATCAAAAGTGAGCTGCTGCTCCTCTGCTAGCTGGAGCTCTGAGCTTCATGTTGGGAGGACAAGCAACAAAAACAACAACAAAACGCCACTTGCACTTCAGAAGGTCACTTGAGCACAGATTTACTAAGGGAATAAGGCAACTAACTCTTCAAGGTCTTAAGAAATTTAAAGGTTATCTGGAGAAGACGTAGCATGCAGCATGTCTCGGGTGTGAGAGATTTCTGGAAAACAGGATTCTTCCTCTGGCTTTGCAAGGAGGGTATAGGACCGGGGTTAATCTCTCCCAGCTACAGAACATTTTGATGTAGATGAAACCTGACACCAAATGCCAAATTCTAGACTCAAGATGTAGTAGAAGAAAAGCTTTGATGGAGGATATATCACAAAACGGTGACGTGCACGTGGGATATGTGTGTTTATGTGAAGTATGTTGTTGTCAGCCACATAGCCTAGAATTACTTGCACTTTTTGGATAAAGCAGATGGACAGAAATTGCAGTCTGTAGCAACTGGATTTAAGGATTTCAGTCTGTTACTATTATTGGGCAATGTCTTGTCCAAAGCTAAACCTGCCCCCTGATTCTGAGTCACCATCTGTGCATGAGCCACCCTGTCTTCTCAGGGAAGGGCCAGGATATCAGCTTCATTGTCCAAAATTTAGGAAAGGCTGTTAGGATTGTTAGAATTACTATATCTTAGTCTGGTCAAAATTCTACACTTGCCAAAATTTAGGAACAGATCAAGTGCTAACCAGTATATGGTGCTGATTTTCTTTTTCCAACATGGCACTGAAACTTCGCCAACCCCATTTTTCATTACAGCCTCCACACTACGCTCCATCCAAACCATAGCACCTGCCTTTGGACTCATGAAAGCCTTTGTTCATCAAGTTCTCTTGGCCTCATAATGGGAAAAATACTGTTTTCCTATTTTTCTATTTACTACTTATCATTCAAGGTTGAGGTCAAATACTGCTTTCTCCATGTAGGCTGCCCTAAATCTCATCAGAAATAACTATTCTTTCCTCCAACTGTCCAGTGAATATTACCTGCAATTCTTTTATAGGATTTAATCCTTTGCTTAATTGTCCTTACCTGTGTACTTTCCCCACTAGACTAAAACTTTCGAGGGCAAAGTCTTATTCATCTTGGCATTCCTCCAAATCACTTGGTGGTACACATCATAGTGTCTTGTATGTAGTAAACACTCAGAAATATGTTAGGTAGGGATGTGGTTCAGCTAGTAAGCACAGCACATCTTTGGGCTTATCTGGGAAGCACAGACACCAATTTATCCGCAGGAGGAACACACAATTACCCATGGTAAGACTGACTAATATGCAATGTTATATTCTATTTCTTATGATCAGAGACTTGTCCTTGCATGGTGGGAAGGGGCTTGGAAGATTAGGTCCTGCAAGGGCATACAGATAGCACACTTCAAGGACTTGATCACGATGACCTACCCAGGTCCTGCCTGTGATAATGAGGTAATATTCTGGGGGCTATCAAAGCAATTCTTTAGGCCCTGAGAAATAAAACAAGAAATCAGGTGACCAAGTAAAATCAAAGAAGGAGCTGTGAGCTTCTGACTCTTGGATGCTCTGATGAGGACCAGATAATATACCAAGTTCAAAGCTACACTTTGATGTTTAAGTGTGTCTAGAGTCTGAACACTTCATAACTGTATATCTTTCTGACAGAGCAATAAGGTTCAATGCAACTTTGAGTACATCATTCACTTTTACTGAGAAAATGAAAAAGCAAGAATATCAGAAGCATTAAAAACATGCCAGTATAGCTTCCAGGTATAGTAGGAACCATTTTAGGAATGATTATTTTGTAAATTATCTTAAAACTTTGCAAAAACCAAAAAAAGTGTTATTGCCTAGTGATTTTTTAAAATACTCTTCTTAATTGTGATATTTCAACACGTATATGGAGCCATTATCTTTGGCGAAGTCCAAGTTAAATAAGATGGTAAAAACCAGAAAGCAATACAAATGCTCCCCTTTCAAAGTAACCTTAATTGGTACATCAAAACTATAAATATTCTTTTAAAGATAGGTTAGAACGAGTCTTATCTCATTAAAAAAAAATAAGCCAAGTGGAAGGATCTAAATCAAAACATTAAGAATATTCATCCTCTAATAATCTAGTGATTCTTACTTTCTTCTTTTTGCTCAATCTGTATTTATATCCATAAATATACATTACATTTTTATTGATTTTTTGAAAAAGCAAACATACCCATAACCTTGTGTATATCTTGTGTATAAAGCTTCTAAAACAAAATAAATTGACTATACATGTGAAAGTATCCAATTTCAGCTACTTGAAAGGCTTAGATTTGGTTTAAGTATGACAATTTAGAGTAGCCAAATCCTTGTAAGATACAAAGATTGTTCTTTGAAATTTTCCTATTAGAAAATACCCACCTAAATACCCAATGATACATGCCAAAGGTTTCCTAGTGCTTTTGCTTTTCAGTGGACTTCCAGATAGCTCGGCATGTCTGTCTGCATCTGAGGAGAGAAGGAAACATGGAGACAACCAATAAGGCTGATTTCTCTACCTATTCTACACACACTGCAGAGACAAAAGGTGCCAGTGGAAGACAATGCAAAATATCCACCAGACTCCTGCACAATTTCCTGTGGGGTTTGAGAAAACCGTTTCTAGTTCTGGTTCCAAATTACTGAATGAAGGAGGTACCTGGAGAACACTCACTTTAAAGACTCATGAGAGCAGCTAACACATATCTTGCACACACGTGCTTTCTTTCTGTGTGTGCCCATCTGAAAAGCAGTGGAAATATGCTTCCTTCCTTGCCATGGCATTGCTTTCTCATAGTAGAAAAGCTTCCACACAGAATGAGGTGAATCAGTCCTAATGTAAGATTCATGTGGCGGAGAAGACAAAAATGACAAAGCGGACAAAGGCAATGCATTTGGCCATCCCTGACCTAGTGGGAGTGAGTCTCCACTGAGAAGTCTTCATCTATCTTGATTAAACTCAGTTCCATTAGATGAGAGCCTCACAAGGGTAAACATGGGTCATCGGTTTTATTGCTCGTTTTCTATCCTTCATATCCTACTATGATGTCAGTGGTGCTGAGCTTTAAAAGGTTGCCTGTATGTAGTGTCTCATCCATTAGTCAGAACAGTAAAATACTGTGGGAATGGCTGTTAGTGTTCATAAAGTTCCCCTCACACTCCTCATACCCTACCATAAGACACTTCTGACAGAGAAAAATAAGGCATATAACACACACACTCTCTGTGTTTTAATTAGTTGTCATTAGGATGGAAGAGTAGATGTGGAACAGGACTGCTCTCAGACCAAGGAGCTAAGTTACAAAAATAGAGTTTGAAGGGAGAAAAAAAAAGTGTATTGAAATGTTTTTTAAATCTGCAGATATTGCCATAAAACTTAAGAGTACTTTTAGCAGATATTTTGCTACGTGTATGCCTTTTCCCCACCTTCCAATACTTGACAAAAATGCCCTACTGGTTTTCTGAGGCTGAGACCACATTTCTAGGCATACATACAGGAAATTTCCTTTGACAACCACAAGAATTCTCTCTGCACTATTAGTGTTAAAATATACAATTCACTCTGGAACCACAAATCATTTAAAATTAAAAATTAACTTTTTCATAAGCTCTAGCTTTCTCTTTCACCAAGGAAACTATTTTAACTATTAAACAGAAAGAGGTGGGAAAATAGCATTTAAAAAGAAAACGTCTAAAATAAACAAAGCACATACTGCAGAGAGCCTCAGATAATAGGAATCAGAATATGTATCCTAAGCGCTGGCTAATTATTATACAACCATGGACAACTATAAATGATCTGATTTCTTTTCTTCCTTACTCAGCTGATTTCCTTTGGGGAAAAAAAAATTACTGAGATACGAAGTTTTTCACCTGTTGTTGAATAACAATGAAGAATAAAGGAAGAAATATACCAAGCATATTTTGGGGGAGTAATCTAAATAAACATTAAAAAGCAACACAAATCTAATCCCTGTCAAAACGCTGTGAGTGGATACTAAATAATTCCTTCCTATTACTAATTCGTCTAAAATTCAAGTTCTACTTGGGATGAGGACAAGAGAAAATTTTGTCCTTTCTATTAATGAAAGAAAGCTTGAATGAATCAGCTTGTATTTCCTCCATGTTCTGGACAAAGGCAACCATTGTATTACTAGTAATAAGATTAACTTTGCACTTTATTCCAATTAATAAGGCCCAAAGGAAAACTGTCAATGTGGTTACAATTGATAGACTCTCCTAGGACTATCACCTTGACAAGAATCAACAAAAGGAAGACTATCAAAGAGGTCACCAACACAATACCTAAAGATATTTCATTTTAAACCACACTAATCTGCTTTTAATTTCTCATCAAATCAGTAGCATTACTTATGTGATGTTCCAAGTGACAATTTACAGAGCACCTGAGTGGGAGATCAAAGCTCTTTAGAAGCATCACTAATCCCCATTACATTTTAAAGTAGTTCGTGGCAAGAATGATCAGTCTCTGCTATGAGGAAATAAGTGCTAAGGCTACCTAGTCACTGTTTAATATAAAAATTGCATCTATTCAATGATATACACTGAATACGCATGGGAAAAATACCTTCTGCCCTGGGGGAATGATCATACACATGGGATTATCAGGTCCACACTTGAGTTGGTTAAACAGAATCTTGGTCTGCACTCAAGAGCAGACCAGTGGTGCCACTTATCAAATTATTCACCTAACTCTATTAAAAGATAATTCATTAGTATGCATTAAAAGTGCACAGATAAGGCAAGCAACCTGAGAGATGCCCAAAGAACCCAGAAGGAATCAAAATCTGCCCAGAAAGAGGGAGAACATGAGCATCTCACCCCAAGTCACTTGACTGCACACAGGCACATTTCTTTAGCTTCCTAGAGTACATCTCCTTGAGGTAAACCTGGAAAAACACTGTTGCTTTCATTGCAACTCACAGCCATTTTTCTACAATGTTTTGGAAATATGTGTGTGTGGGAATAAAATAGAAAAACTGCAAAAAGTACACACTGAATTAAAATTCACAAAAACATTCACATGGGCTTCCAAGATTGCTGTCAAAATAGAACCATCCGTAGAATTTTCTTATAGGAATTGCAAAGGCATTTCTAAAGATGACACAAAACCCAGGTGCCATTATAAAAAAAAAAAAAAAAAAAAAAAAATCACAGGGGCGCCTAGGTGGCTTAGTCAGTTAAGCATCCGACTCTTGGTTTCTGCTCAGGTCATGACCTCAGGGTGGTGGGATCCAGCCCCGTGTTGGGCTCCACGCTCAGTGGAGAGTCTGAGATTCTCTCTCTCTCCCTCTCCCCTTCCCTAAAATAAATAAATCTTTTTAAAAAATGATAAATTCAACTATGTTTTTAAAAAATCTGCTTGACAAATACATCATAAACAAAGTCAAAGGCAAAATGGGGGATATATTTGCACCATGTATCACAAATCAAGAGCGAACATCCTTAAAATATAAAAAAGTCCTCACAAGTCAGTAAGACTTCTAATAGAAAACAGGCCAGGGGCAAAAACGGCTGACAGAAAGGGAAAAACAAATGGTTTTCAAATGTATGAAAAGATTTCTATCTCATTCAAAATGAGAAATGCAAACTAATATAACTTACATGTCACCTGTCAACTCGCCAAGGGTTTCAAAGATGGATAACACTGCTGGCAAGGTTCTAGAGAAATAGGCATTCTCTAGACATTGTGGGTGGGAACGCAAATCGTGGTTTTTCTAAGGAGAACTGGGTAGTGACTATTAAAATTCCAAATGCATGTTCCTTGATCCAGATATTTTACTTTTAGGGGTCTGTCCTGTGACCTACCCGCACATTTCACACATCGGTATGAAATGCTATCTGTGTAAGGATATTTGTTGCAACATTACTTATGATAGAGAAGACTGGAAATAACCTAAAAATCTGTTTAATAAGGAATTAAAGTACAAAACATTATTATGCAGCTGGTAAGAAAAGGAGGTAGCTCTCAATGTACTGGTAGGGAATGGCTTCCAGGATCTTAAGTAAAGAAAGCAAGGTGCAGAACAATGTGGACATTAACATCTGTATTGAAACAAAAAAGGAACATACCTACTTAGACTAGTATAGATACACAGAGTATCTCTGGATACCTTAGACAGGATGACAATGGTTACCTCTGAAGATGGTATAAATGGGAATGGCAATAGGATTTCTAGCCACTTTTGTATCTTTAGAAAAATTTGAAGTATCCATTCAAAAATGAATTTTTATTCAAAACAAACTACCCAAAAAACCCAAACCAAAACTGTTCTCACCTAATATTAGAGCTTAAAATTTCACACTTTATACAATTATTAATAGTTAACTTTTGCTGAGAAATCTCTAGAAAAACTCGTATTTTAAAGCTTCTGAATGCAGGTCCTTGGGATACTTCCAAAGCTGAATCAGCATCTTCAAACAGAAAAATGTGGCTCCAGGTGCCTCTCAAGGAACTGCGTACTAGGGAATGGTGGTCATTCAAGTCTGGTGTGATCAACTTAGAAACCACGGAGTCACCCATGCAAGCTACAAAGGTGGCAGGTCATTCACTTGGACCCACTTCTCCAGACACTTTAGCTTCATCTACGGAGTGCTGCGAACATACCCACTTCTACTTAACCTCAGTTTCTGAGGATCCTGAATCTCAAATAGTAACCCTGTGCTCATTAGGTGTTGGGTGATTTTACAGATGTTTGATAAAGTCATCGGGAAGCTCAGTGGTCATTTCTGATGGTGAGAACAAAGGAAGAACACCATTATCACATCGTGGCTTTTTTTACTGAAGGCAGGGGGAGAAGAGACAGGCTGTCTGAACCTTGACAACCCATGCTATCAGTCTGCAAATTGTGTCAAGGACACAATACCTTTCTTTCTGTGATGTTCTGGTTTTTGATTTACCAATCCATGTTTAATAAGCACTATCTCTGGTAGAACAGGCTCAGGCATTGTACTGATGTTAGTCATTTTTGTAATGGACTTACATATTTACATATAAAGGCATAGTATTCAAACAGAAATTTGGGAAATTTGGTTTTAAAAAACCACATATATATGTATATATATGTATTTCTTATATGTATATATTTTTCAACACGTTGGTCATACTATATACCTAAGTTTTTAAAATTATTTTTTAAAAATAAGAAACGTATTCCCATGGCTCAAAATTGAAAAAGTTTAAAAGGATAAACAGAGGGGAGTCTCCTTCCCACCCCTTTGTCTCAGCCTCCCAGCTTCCCTTCCCGGGGACATTATTTGTTCTTATGTTTTCTCTGTGATACTTTATGGATATATAAAGATTTCCCCTTTTCAGTCTACTGTTTTAATACCATTTTCTTAACAAAAATAAAACAAAAAGGCCAGAGTACTGTTGTAATAAACAAAAAAAAAATTTCCTCTAAAAGGATCAACTTGTAAGTCAAGCACTCATAGTTACCATTATGCTCTGCACAATCTGAGATTTTTGTCTCCTTAGCTTTTCCCTTCACTCTCACACAGTCTGTCACCCTGTGAACTCTGGCTAGGACATGATTTTGATGGTGCTGCCAAGGCCAGAAGCCATGGAAAGGGTCAGCTTCTATAGTGCTTAGAACTCTCAAGTTCACAGGGAAAACTACTTACCTTCCTGAATATTATGAATTATTCTAAAATGCATCAGTTAGAGCTCTTGATCCATCAGTATCTTTGGAATTACAGACTTTCATCTCATCTGAACGTACATTCATACTGCATCACAGGGATTAACTTTTTTGAGGAGGGATGGGGGGTCACCATTGCCCTTGAGAAACCAAGGAAAGCTTACTAAAAAACAATACACCTATGCATTCCCCCTGGACCACAGACACGGTTGCCTACAGACATCAAGTTATTAACAGTTTATCTTCTCCATAACAATCCAAGATCAAGGGATCTGCTGAAGAGGTGGTAACAAGGTACATGTAAGACAGGAGAAGACGATGTAAGAATCAATTAGATACTAGAAGAGTTCATTAGTTGCTTGTCTGAAAAAAAGTAACAGTAGATGGCTGCTGAAACTTTGTAATTTTAAATTTCAAGGTAAAATCATTTTGAGAATCTATTCTATATGTAACTTGACCAAAGAAGTGAAATGCAAAATATGCTCCTTGAATCTCATCACACCAAATAACCCTGTTCTTTTATTACTATTATTACTATAGCTATATGTTTATAGAAATAAAACACATGTAATTTAACTGACCCCCCCTTTATTTAGTAGCATGGCCTTTCAATTGAGGAATAATATATAAAATGAGGTAAGAGGGAAAAAACACTTCATTGAAGAATAATAAAAATAAAGGCAATTTGCGTATTAACTGAGAAACTAACAGAAGAGCCATGGGAAACAGAAGCTTCCTCAGCTGCCAATTTAGTTGGTGATTTCTTTTCCATTCATAGGAACAAAGATGATACTGGATCCTGGCCAATTTTAATGGAAGAATTTCATTCAATTCTTTTTCTCATATGTTTTATTCTCCTGTTTAGTTAAGAAACTATAAATGTGTTTTAAATCAGCTAAGCAGTTTGGATGAATGCAAGTATTTTCCAGTTCCTTAAAATGGTTAAGAAAAGGATAAGAGGGGTGCCTGGGTGGCTCAGTCGTTGAGCGTCTGTCTTCGGCTCAGGTCATGACCCAGAGTCCTGGGATCGAGCCCCACACTGGGCTCCCTGCTCCGCGGGAAGCCTGCTTCTCCCTCTCCCATTCCCCCTGCTTGTGTTTCGTCTCTCGCTGTGTCTCTCTGTCAAATAAATAAATAAAACCTTTAAAAAAAAAAAAAGAAAAGAATAGGATAAGAGCATAAATCCATGAACTCAGAAATGCTAGCATGAAATATCCGTATCAGCCAAAGTTCCAAATACACATGAGTCTAATGGAGCTAAATTCCCCTCCATGGGATTCAGAGAGTACTGCCATTTTCCACTCTCTTTACAAAGCACTTTTCTTCTCCTTATAAAGCTTTTACCTGTAAGTTGTAAAGCCTTTCAACCATTCTGCTGAAAATTACCTTTAGGAACAAAAAATGATTTTCAATTATCCCTCCTTATATTGATACCCTCCTTAAATCAAAATGGAACATCTCATAACAAGAAATTTCTTTTCTCACACAGAAAAAGCATCTACTAAATGTCTACACAATTTCCTTTCTGTTAAGTCAGACAGCAAATCTGCTCATCCTTTAAGGGAGAAAGTTGCATGGCTCTAATGTGGAGCCAGGCCTGTGACTAAACATAGCAAGGCTAGAATCAGAGCTAGCACACAAAGTATGGACACATTTGAGGGGTACATGGTAATAACAGAACAACCCACAATTCACTGATACATATGACCTTTGTTCTAACAACAACAAAAAAAATGAAACATAAGCAAGACTGAGCATGTTGAAAATGAGAGTAATAGTCATGTACATGGTAGGCAGTAATATATGTATGACTATGAAATGGAAACCAAATTGGACAAATATAAAGAATGCTCAACCCATAAATTTGGTCACTAGCCTGTAAAAACTAAATATGTATTTTCAGAAAATTCACCCAAAGACACTAAAATCCATTTATAATTTGCTCCATCTTCCAATAACTTCCAAAATAGTGTTTGTTATGAAGCACTGTGAATTTCCATTAATATTGTACGACTGTAAAAGGAAAATGAGAGGTTTACAAAGACATGCAATTTCTAATTAATGTAAATGGGCAAATTTTATTCGAACCTAATGAAGCCATGGAAGAGCAGGCTGCATGTCTCGTCTAAGGGGCCTCACTGGGACACCGTCCTTAGGGGTTACATCACGGCACGACCTTGCAGGTGAAAAGTGCCTTCCCGTAAGAGTTCTCGGGCAATCCCAACACAAGACCTCCCTGGACAAGGGTGCCGCCCACCGAATCTCTGCTGAGCACTATCCTCTCTGCGGAGAGACTTCCAGTGTTTCCTTTTTAGGTTGGCATGATACAAATGGCAGCAGACAAAAACAATGTTAAAAAAATAAACCAAATAAAAGGCTGTACACAAGAACTTAATGTTTATTGCCAACAAAAACAAAAAAAACAAACAAAAAAGAGAGACAGGGAAGGAGAGAAAATGGTCAGAAGCACAACACATAAGGTTAAGAATTTAAAAGCATCTTACATTCTGCCCTAATGGCAGCATAATTAATAGGAACAAACGGCCGTCTTGCTGCCTGCCGCAGCCGGAGGGTATTTTTGCAGACCTGACGAGCAAATTTTGTGAAATATGTAGTGTGAAGGAAGAAAGCTTGGCGGGTCTTCACTGCAGACTTTGGGCTCCCCGTGTTTCGGACTGGCATCCCCTGCATGGCCTGGCGAGACATGTGACTCCTAACACGGGGGTCCTGCAAAATCAGACACCGACAGACACATAAAGGATAGAATGCCATTGGCATCAGGCTCAGAGAAAAGGCAATTTTTAAGTTTTTCACTGAAGCATCTATAACTTAATACCCTACCCCTAAAGGAGGAAATTTAGAAGTATGCATTTTTGGGAAGAGGGTAGGGGCGTAGAGAAGGAAACTGGGTAGGGGTGGGAGGGTGTGTGATCCTGTTTCTGTTTTTTAAGTGTTTCTTTTATTTCCAATTCATTAACACACAATGTTATATTCATTTTAGGTGTACAATATAGTAACTCAATATTTCCATACATCCTCCTGTACTCATCACAAGTGCACTCCTTCCTCTATTTTGGTTTTTAAATTGACATTGACCTTGGGCTGGGTGGCTCAGTTGGTTAAGCGACTGCCTTCGGCTCAGGTCATGATCCCGGAGTCCTGGGATTGAGTCCCACATCGGGCTCCCCCTTCTCTGTGGGGAGCCTGCTTCTCCCTCTGCCTCTGCCTGCCACTCCCCCTGCTTGTGCTCTCTCTCTCTCTAATAAATAAATAAAATCTTTTATAAATAAATAAATAAATAAATAAATAAATAAATAAATTGACCTTAAGAATCCAAAATCAAGTTCACAATAGTAAAAAACTGCCAAGGGGGTTAATTAAATTATTTTATTTTTTTTAATAGTGAAGGAGTCCTGAGATCCTGTTAGGCCTTAAAAAGTCTCCCTCTGGTCGACATAGGTGCTTATATCTGCAATCTATGAGAATTTTACCAAAATTGTATTTCAATTGTTGTACCTCAAGATTGAGTCCATACCACCTTCTTTGTCCCTTCTATGACAGCCCAGGGGCAGAAAAACGTCCAATTCGTATTTATTACTTTATGTAGTAAGACATATTTTTGACAGTATTTAAAGGTTGCAAACTGTTTTCCAAAGAGCAATTAAAACATTTAATTTGTAAGCTCTCTACTTATGCTAACACTTCCCACACACATTGTTCTTTTGTCTGAGAACAATATTTTGAATACCTGAAAAACTTTGATTTGTCCCTACCCTCTCTCCACGCCCACCTTAAATATTATGGTGTTACATTTAGTTATAAAAAAACAGTTTTGCGGGGCACCTGGGTGGCTCAGTCATTAAGCGTCTGCCTTCGGCTCAGGTCATGGTCCCAGGGTCCTGGGATTGAGCCCTGCATCAGGCTCCCTGCTCAGCGGGAAGCCTGCTTCTCCCTCTCCCACTCCCCCTGCTTGTGTTCCCTCTCTTGCTGTCTCTCTCTCTGTCAAATAAATAAATAAAATCTTAAAAACAACAACAACAATAGTTTTGCTTGCTTTTAAGTTATCCTGTACTATACTTCTGTTTCCAAGGAGTATCTAGCCATTGAAATGACATTCATCAACATAAAAGATTATTGCTCATATACCTCTGTAGTTGGGCTGGGAGATAACTTCTCTTCCTCCGATTGGGTGGGCATTTTCAGGCCTCCATATTTTTTCCAATAGAGCCAACAGGTTGCACACAATCTACACTGCATATTAGGTGGGCCCCAAGAATACCACTGATGAGATTGTGTAGCTAAAGATAGAGGAAAAATATGGAAAAACAAAGAATGCTATGTAATTTGTAACATCAATACACATACCATTAAATATTTTTAAAATATTCCAAAGTCATCTTTAGTTTACAATGTTACTTTTCTTTCCCCAGTTCACCAAACATAAAAGTCTAATACATGCACGTATTTTTCAAGATTCAGAATTCATTAAACCATTTATTTCTATATACATATCGAGTACTTGTGACTCCTGTTAAAAGAAGCTAATAGATGGAAGTATCCTATATAATAAACTGTGCTATTACTGAGGGAGTTTCGTTAATTAAAAATACCCTCTATTGTGTACATTTCTGGAAATAAGTTATCAGAAAGGTATTATTATTGTTAGATTAGTGTTTAAGGTCTAAGTCTAGGTCACCAAATCGATCGTTCAGAAACTACCTCAGAGTTTAAGGTGCTCAGAGAGGCCCCACTGATTAAGGCAGGAATCTGTCAGAAATAGATAACTGTTTTCCATTTCCTTATTTTAACAAATGAACAAAACAATCATTTTAATATGTCTCCCTTTAAAAACACAATCCCTTTCAAGACTATTTAAGTCCAGGGACGCCTGGGTGGCTCAGTCATTAAGCGTCTGCCTTCAGCTCAGGTCATGATCCCGGGGTCCTGGGATCGAGCCCTGCATCGCGCTCCCTGCTCGGAGGGAAGCCTGCGTCTCCCTCACGCACTCCCCCTGCTTGTGCTTGCTCTCTCGCTGTGTCTCTCTCTGTCAAATAAATAAAATCTTAAAAAAAAAAAAGACTATTTAAATCTAGATCCAGTGATCATATGCAGCCAAGATCACAGAATGCTTAGGACCTAATAACCTGGCTGATATATCACTTAGCTAAACAGTGCAAGCCACTGCCAGATTTGTTCTGCAGTTTGAATTACTGCCATATAACATTTAAAGTATTCCCACAATGGATCTGAAGTTTAAGAAAGGAAACACTGGCACTGAAACATTAAGTTAACGAGGTACATAAAAATTATAATTCTCTACATTTGCCTTGGAATACTCTTCCCCCTGATTTGTAAGTTACCTTCGTCAGGTCAAAATGTTCAAACAGTACATTAAGGTGTCAACTAACACTTCACAAGCCAATGTCAGAAAGAGAAAATATACTGACCATTATAATCAAACTGTGTCTTAGTTTATTGAGAATAATATTGTGCACCCATCATGTGTTATTTCTAGTGGACTCCTTGCAAACAGCAGCCCAAAACCTTTCCTCATAATTTAGAAACAATAAGTCAAATAAGTTGATTTTTTTAAACACAAATTTTAAGAATCCTAAATATTAGGCTCCTATTTTTGATTCTGAATATAAAATTTCACTCATATTTAAATGTACATCTTTACCCAAGTTAACCATGACATGGCATTTTAATATTTGTCAAGCAACATCTTTCCCCTTACATAATTAACTCAAATGCAATTAAAAAGTGACAGGGCGCCTGGGTGGCAGAGTCAGTTGAGCGTCTGACTCTTGATTTTGGCTCAGGTCATGATTCAGAGTCATGAGACTGAGCCCTGCATCAGGCTATGGAGTCTGCTTGAGATTCTCTCTCTCCATCTCCCTATGCCTAGCCCCTCTGTGTGCTCTCTCTCTAAAATATATAAAATCTTTTTTTTAAATAAAGAAAATCTTTAAAAAAGTGACAAAAAGAAAACACCAAATTCTATAAAGATAAATCTTACATGCATGTTATGAGATACATCTTATGATATTATTTAATGAGTCTAAAATAAATATAAAATAAAAATCACTCATTTGTCATGCACACATAAAAATGACAGAATAATTATTTAAAAGGATATGTGAGACTACATATGAGTGTAAAAGGGGTAAGTCAAAAATAAGACAGATTAAGCCACCACTTGTCTGTAGGATTCTTTTTATTTTCATTTAAATACAAATAAACTTCAATATCTAAGAGTTTCCAATTCAAAGACACTCATGCAATACACATACAATTATGTATATGTACATATATTTCCCTTTGTGCTTCCATGGTGCAGAAAAATGGTTAGAAATGTACCATTTCTATGAAGTCAGCAATTTGCCTGGATCATACTTTCCTTGGTTTCAGGTAAGAAAATTATATGACCGTTTTTTATTTTTATTTATTTACTTTTAGAGAGAGTGAGCGGGGGAGGGGTAGAGGGTAAGAGAGCGTCTTAAGCTGACTCCACACCCAACATGGGGCTTGATCTCATGACCCTGAGATCATGACCCGAGCCGAAATCAAGTCAGATGCTTAACCGACTGAGTCACCCAGGCGTCCCTATGTTACCTAGTTTTAAAAGTCTTTTCTAGGGGTGCCTGGCTTCAGTTGGTAGAGCATGCAGCTCTTGATCTTGGGGTTGTGAGTTTAAGCCCCACAATGGGTACACAGATTACTTAAAAAAAATAAAAATTAAATTAAAAAAAAAAAAGGGCTTTTCTAACACTGTAGCTTGGTGTGAAGTAGAGCAGAGGCCACATTGCCCCTCGTTTCCGTGCCCTTAGGGCAGTAAGCTACAGCTATCCCTCCAAAGGGCTGATGAGAGAAAAAACTGGGCACCAAGTAAACTTTCAATAAATACTAGTTTCCTTCCCTCTCTCACCCCAAGCCACTTTGATTGTAAGGAAACATAGATTATAATGTCATTGATATCCATGAACAGATTATGTTGTTTGAGATTTTAAATAAGTATAAAAATACCAAAAGTGTGGGGCGCCTGGCTGGCTCAGTCAGTAGAGCATGCGACTCTTCATCTCAGGGTTGTCTGAGTTAGAACCCCACACTGGTGTAGAGATTACTTAAAAAAAAAAAGAAAAAGTGTGGGGGGGGGAAGCTAAGAGAGACAATAAAATAGCAAGAATTTTTTTTTAAAAAGTGTATTGGGGCACCTGGGTGGCTCAGCTGGTTAAATATCCGACTCTTAATTTTGGTTCAGGTCATGATCACAGGGTGGTGAAATTGAGTCCCACATCGGGCTCTGTGCTGGGCGTGGAGTCTGCTTAAGATTCTCCCCCTCCTGGGCGCCTGGGTGGCTCAGTTGGTTAAGCGACTGCCTTCGGCTCAGGTCATGATCCTGGAGTCCCGGGATCGAGTCCCACATCGGGCTCCCTGCTCAGCAGAGGGTCTGCTTCTCCCTCTGCCCTCTTCCCTCTTGTGCTCTCTGTCTCTCACTCTCTCTAATAAATAAATAAAATCTTAAAAAAAAAGATTCTCCCCCTCCCTCCCCCTCTGCTGTTCCCCCCCGACCCCGTGCGCATATGTGCTTGCTTTCTCTCTCTCAAATAAATAAATAAAATATATATTTTTTAAAAGTCTATCAATTACTTCATCTCACCAAACCAATCTAACATCCAGGTCAAATAAGCTGTAATACTGCCCATGTCTGCTAGGATTTTGACATGAACAGATACTGATAAATATACCGGGGGCCTGAAAGCAAAGGCAAACATAGAACAGCATCTCCCAAACCAGTGCGCTCTGACAGAACCAGGTCTGAGGATTATAAGTAGCCCTTCATCCGTACACAGGTCTTCCTGGCAGAACTTTTTGGAGCCTCTGTCAAAGTATACTAAGAAACTCCAAAATAGGATTTGGTATATTCCGTGGAACCATGGTTTGCACAAAGCTAGCAACAACTCTGAACGCAGCTTAGCAAACACTGCAGTGGGATACTCAACAGAGGACCCTGCAGAAGCAAAGCAGAGGAAACCCAGGACCAAAATTCAGTGTCCAGGCCGAAGGGAAGGGTGGGCATCCACTCACACCGTCCTGCTCTCTGAGAGGTGCGCCTCAGGTACCTCGAGAGGGCTGCTCAACACCTCCCACCCCGCAGTGGGAGCACAGGGCCACGCACAGGGCCACGCACTGCATCCCAGGCCCCGAAGGAGAGGAGAAAGCCGCCTTACCATACAACTTACCATAACAGCTCTCACAGGCTCGCCCTACAAGGGGATTCTGTGGCTGGAATGTGGTCCCCACGGCTCCATTCACAGCACCAGGTTTGCCATTGCTGGCAGATATTTGGTTGGGATTTGGTTTGCTGCTTTCAATGAAATATAAAGTGAGGTGATAAAAACGACCCGTATAACAAGGCAAAAGTCTATCTCTCTGTTGCTTTATCTTAACTACATATAAACATCTGAATGTTTGGTAAAGAAGAAATAAGCTGGTAAACGTAAGGGATTAAAATGAACTCAAACCATTCATCTGTACAAAACAAGGGTATGTAAAAACCAATCTCTTATGCCTGATATGCACAAAGTAAAGACAGCCATTATTAGCTCTCCTCCACCCGAACCCAATTTCCTTAGAACACCCTCTGCGGCTTTTTGAAAGACACAAGCTCCTAAGCTCTATTACTTACCATGAATTCTCCTGAGAATAAAAAATACTTTGGGGGGATCAAACAATTAAGTTAAAGCGGCGTGCTGTGTTTAGGAGAGCCACCGCGCCATTCCTGCCGCTGGTGTGGGAGCTGCTGACAGGGCGCGGGCTCCTGAGGGAACTGCACAAAAGCCACGTGCTCAACAAAGACACTGTGGATGTCAACAGAGCGTATCTCTAGAATCTAAGTTGGCATTTCAGGGGATTTAACCGTTTATGATAATGATTTCCACGACGTCTGAATTTTTATGAGAAAGATTACACGGCACTTGACATTAGAAAAGCCAACCAATGTATTTTGAGGTTTTTAAGAAAACATTTTTAGGAGGATGAGAAGGAGACATCTATCAAGTGTTTATATGCAAATTTCCCAGAGGCCATAATTCCTTAGAAACAGGTAGCCTAGAGTACCTTGGTACTTACTTGGTGCAAACATGGCTCACTTTTCCCCACATGGGGTAAGCTAACTCCCCTGCTTATAAAGCCATGCCCTAGAATACTACACAGGTGCACATGACATGTTCTCAAATAAACTCAGAATTTATTAAACATATATTTATTCAGTGCCTGACCTCAAGGAGCTTTCATTCTAGAGGAGCTTTCACGTCTATTTGCTAGACAGAAAACAAGCAAAATAAACTAGTCAACCATTTGTTAGCAATGAATGCTGAATGACTGAATGCAGACTATACTCTAACTCCCCACAGCTACTGAGGTAATGAGAGTTCACAACTATCAAGACACTTGGAGTCTCAGCACAGAGTTGGCTCAGGAGCTTCCTCTTTGCCGTTTCCTGTTTCTTCAATTCCATTTACCAGTGAAAGCCTAATGTGTAAACTTGGCCTGACGGCAAATTAAGATTTCTTTCTGGCATTGTTACTGCAACTCTTAGGTGACACCTCACCACCACCCCCAGGAGAAATCATTTAACCTCTGTGTGCAGTGAGGTCCCCACTTTGTAAGAGGACTATTATTTACCCTTCTAACCTGTGCCAGCAATGTATCTTGAAGACAAATCTTTTTTTTTTTTTTAAAGATTTTATTTATTTATTTGACAGAGAGAGAGCACAAGTAGGCAGAGTGGCAGGAAGAGAGAGAGGGAGAAGCAGGCTTCCCGCTGAGCAGGGAGCCGGACGTGGGGCTCGATCCCAGGACCCCCGGATCATGACCTGAGCCAAAGGCAGCCGCTCAACCGACTGAGCCACCCAGGCGCCCCGACAAATCATTTTTTAAAACACATTTTACACAAGACAGAATGTGTTTATTTTCTTATAGTTTGCAGATGAAAATGTACGTGATTAAAAGTGGTGACTTATAGGGCGCCTGGGTGGCTCAGTCGTTAAGCGTCTGCCTTCGGCTCGGGTCATGATCCCAGGGGTCCTGGGACTGAGCCCCACATCGGGCTCCCTGCTCAGCGGGAAGCCTGCTTCTCCCTCTCCCACTCCCCCTGCTTGTGTTCCTGCTCTCGCTATCTCTGTCTCTGTCAAATAAATAAATAAAATCTTAAAAAAAAAAAAAGTGGTGACTTATAATGACTAAGATTTCCAAAGGTATGTAATAAATATTTCTGATTTTTAAGAATCTACTAGATATAGATAGGAAGGATGGCCCCCTTAAATCAAGTGACTGACTGAATCTCAGAAGGCTTCCCTCAAAATATGAAAATTTCTGACATTTTACCCAGGGCTAAATATATGTGTTGAAAAAGAGCTAATACAAATTTACAGGTGAGCTGCCTGAAAAAAGAAAGAGAGCAAATACAACCTAAGTTGTTCAATTGAATTTTGCATGTTATTTGACTGAATAAACCACTGATCGTAATTATAATAATCATAAAAGGAAAACAAGTGTGCAAAGACTCAATGAATGCAGACATGTGAATCACTTAAAATCCATTTTGCAAATCTAAGTACCTACAGATTAATTCTCAGGTGACAAATGATTTCAATGTGACCATTTGAATAAACTCTTACTCTAAGACAAACATACAAAAAAAATTTTTAAAGCTGGGGGCGCCTGGGTGGCTCAGTCGGTTAAGCAACTGCCTTCGGCTCAGGTCATGATCCTGGAGTCCCGGGATCGAGTCCCGCATCGGGCTCCCTGCTCGGCGGAGAGTCTGCTTCTCCCTCTGACCCTCCTCCCTCTCATGCTCTCTGTCTCTCATTCTCTCTCTCTCAAATAAATAAATAAAATCTTTAAAAAAATGATTAAAAAAAATAATAAAATAAATAAAATAAAATAAAGAGCTGAATAAAACCAAAGATTAGTTTTATAGGGTGGTTAGGAAATTGATATGTTTGTTACCCAAGACATCATACAAGTTAAGAAAAACACACTCAAGGGGCGCCTGGGTGGCTCAGTCGGTTGAGCGACTGCCTTCAGCTCAGGTCATGATCCTGGAGTCCCGGGATCGAGTCCCGCATCGGGCTCCCTGCTCGGCAGGGAGCCTGCTTCTCCCTCTGACCCTTCCCCCTCTCATGTGCTCTCTCTCTCTCATTCTCTCTGTCTCAAATAAATAAATAAAATCTTTAAAAAAAAAAAATTTTTAAAGCTGCATTGTATGAAACTGTCCTTTTAGCTAATGCCCAAACCTCTCCCCCCTCATCTGTATTCCAGATTCTACCCCTACTGCCCTCTTCTCGAGAATTTTGTACATTTGATTCTCTTTCCTGGACCCTCTTCATTATCATGCAAACATATTTCTCCTACTTAAAAAACTCTACTATTCTTTTCCAACCTACCCCTCAAAGTGAAGAACTCCTTCGACTGACCTTTCCAGCCACTTCTGTTGAGAGTTGCCCATTTTGACTCTCTGCAGTTCCTTGGCTTGCATGCAGTCCTCGACCACTACATTAAAGATGACCAAGGAATGACCTACTGCCATGTTGCTAAATTCTCAGGCTATTTTTCATCAACATCTGACATGATTAATTAATCTCTTCCGCTCCTTCAAACACACTCCTCTCTCAGCTTTTGTGATAACGCACTCACCTTGCTATCCTACGTTTTCTGATACATAAATCCTGGATTTCCTCAACATTGGCCCAAGACCCTTTTCTTCTTACTGCTCCTCCTAAGAAAGCTCATCCATGGTTTCAAACACAGTTTTATATGCTGATGAAGCTCCAATTTGTATCTCTAGAGCAAAACTTTCCCCTGAACTTAAGATCAATACATCCGACATCAGATTCAACACCTCTTTTTGGATAGAGCAAATTCAAAATGACCTAGCCTGCTTCTCTGCCAGTTTCTTAGCTTGGTGAAGGGCACAACAATCCACCTAGCTGTGCTGGCCAGAAATCTGGGACTCTAGCTTGACATCTCCCCTCTCCCCTCCATACACGTTAATCACCTCCACGTGGTGTCCCATTTCCAGGGCCACAACTCCACGTCAAGCTACCATCACCTTTCTTCTCCAAGAACTTCATAACTGGGTCTCCTTACATCCACTATTACTCCTCTTCCCCAAACCATTTTCTAAAATAGAGCCAGTGATCTTAAAGCACCAATTTGATCATGACACTTCCTTGTTTAAAATCCATTTCCACTGTTCATCAGATGGGTACACTCCTGGCCCTTGCCTACCATACCAGCCTCCCGCAGCTCACCGCTCTCTTGACACCAGCTACACTGCCTTTGTCTCAGCTCCTTAACTACTGTTCTGCCCCTTCCGATCTCAGGATCCCCTTGGCCTGGAAAGCCTCCATCACCTGGTTAATTCCTCTTCCTCCTCCAGAGTTCACTCAGACTCACTTCCACAAGGAATCTTTCCTGACAGCATCAACTGAGTCTGGTTTTCTGTACAGATTCTCATAAAAACTATTCTGTTCTTCCCCATCATAGTACTTGTCACACTGGGTGACTGTTTCGCATCTGTCTCCCCCACGCTAGAATGTAGTCTGTCTTCTTAACCTTACTACCTCTAGTACTGAACAGAGTGCTCTGCATATAGGAGACTGCTGGGCTCCAACAAATGACAGCATAAAATAATTCTTAACCTATTATTTGTTTCAAAATACTTGATTTCAGAGTTAATTGTGAAATTCTTCAAAGGACTCAGATTCTTATCCAACTCAAGGTAACTTCATACCTTCCATTTATGTAGAAGATTTATGTAACTTTTACATCTTTCACTTAGATCAGGCTGGCATCGTAAATATTTTCAGCTCTGTGGATATTACAATTTCTGTCACAACCTCTGAATGCTGCCATCGAAGCATGAAAGCACACATAAATAATACATAAATGAATGAGAATGGCTGTGTTCCAATGACACTTTATTTACAAAAATAGGCAGCAGGTCAGATTTGGCCTGCAGACTAGTTTGCTGGTCTTTGACTTAGATCAAGACTCCAATGAAGTCAATGCAAAACATAACAGAAACAATTCTCTGGGTTACTAGGTGAAAACTGGTTAGATGTACTTTCCCTTGGATGTGACAGCACTACAATGCCCAAGAAAGCTGCTGTGCTTGCTTCTAAAAACCTGACTTATGGGGCGCCTGGGTGGCTCAGTTGGTTAAGCGACTGCCTTCGGCTCGGGTCATGATCCTGGAGTCCCGGGATCGAGTCCCATGTCGGGCTCCCTGCTCAGCGGGGGGTCTGCTTCCCCCTCTGCCCTCTTCCCTCTCGTGCTCTCTGTCTCTCATTCTCTCTCTCTCAAATAAATAAATAAAATCTTTAAAAAAATAAAAAATAAATAAAAGTAAATAAATAAATAAAAACCTGACTTACGAATCGCCACACTGTTTTCTTTGGGGAGTTGCTCTTCTATAAATTACTCAAATAAAATATAAAATGTTCTAAAATACTGGAAACCACTGCAGGAGGGACATTACAGCTCTGAATAAAAATTATGAATCCTGTAAATTACATGTTATCTGCCTTGAGATAAAAAAATTATTTAAAAATATCGCAATTGATTATCTACAAGGCCTCCTATATATAAATGTATTACTATATCAAAGTTCAGTGAACAAAAGCCTGGGTATAAAACAACTGTACTGAGTGACAAAAATCCTGGAGAAGCACACAGAACTTTGTAGCAATTTCACGTTAATCCCCACAGAACCTAGTATTGCACTATACACACGGTACTCAATAAACTAAGTTTTCTTGAACAAATGAACGATCTCAAAAGGCCTCAAAAAAGATTATAATTCATTTAAAATGTAGCAAATGAAAAGCAAACTGGCATCCATTTCGATATGACGATTTCTAAGCTCCCCCAAATAATGATGACAGAATACCAGACATGTGAAACAACTGATACCTATTCATTATTTATCCAACATTTACAAAGTATGGTTCTTCTTACTCTCTTTAACCATTCTGCCAAGCAAACAATGTCAAATCTGCAACCAAATAAACAACCTCAAAAGGGCAACGTGCACCACACCTCCCAAATCCATTCCATAACACAGAAGTTTCAAAAGCTGCTAGCTTTCTGAAACACATTTGCTTCAAATAATAGAGTCTCAGAGGTTAGTTTTCTGATGCTTTCCCTGCAGCTTTGATAAAAGGATACCACGTGGCATTTTTCCTCTCATCCTTTTGTCTACTTGGGGTTTCTCCCACCAGCCATTTTTCTTTCTAAAAAAAAATCACTGTAGTGGTATAATGGAAGCAAGTCTCGTGCTTTGTAGTGTCAGAAAATAAGATACACAACAAAATTCAAATCTGGCTGAAACTGACCAAAATGACATATTTTGTTTTCATAGAATTCATACTATGACAAATATTTTAAAAGATTTCTGTTACTTACTAAGTTGGGATATACACTTGTTTCAGTTTACTCTCGGCTTCTGCTGCTTTTAGACGTTTCTAATTCAAAAGATAGATAAAATATTTTACATACATTGCCTAATAATTATTACCACTTCACTGTCTTAAAAAACTCATAAGAAAATGAAATATTAAAACATCATTCAAAAACTGCCATTTTTAACAAAGGCCTTTCTTTCATGTACATATTCTCAAACTCTGTTCATTTGTAAGACAATTCACTAGATTCTGAGGTACAGAACTGCAAGTATTAATACCATTTTAGACCTAGATTTTAAAAAGAAAGCAGTGAATAAGTCCATTTTCTACTGCTCCACCAGTGAATAAACAGGACTTAGAAATAACCATTTTTATTTTGCAAATTTAGTTTCTACTTTCTTTTTTGCCCTTCTGGAACATACACACACACACACACACACACACACTCCTTGCTTTAAAAAATATTTTTATCAGAAATGATGAGTTTCCAAGGTCCATGAGAAAGAAAGAGATAACTCCCCTAAGTACAATTAAGTAAGTATTTACCCTCAAGTGTTAAGAGATATGCAATAAACTTTAAAGCCTAGCTTAACTCACATCAGATTTCAGGAGCCAATTAGGAGCCAAATGTAGGAAAAGGAATGGGGAAAAGATTACCTAATCATATCCAGAAACTGACCAACACAGTAAATGAATACAAACAAGGAAGTAAAACAATATATGGTAGATATCTGAAAAGAAGACAAACCAGAATATAAGGCAGTCATCCACATTCTCAATGAGGAGAAAACAAAACATTTAAGAGGACAACTTAAAACTTTTAGAGGGGTGCCTAGGTGGCTCAGTCGGTTAAGCGTCTGCGTTTGGCTCGGGTCATGATCCCGGGGTCCTGGGATCGAGTCCCACATTGGGCTCCTTGCTCAGTGGGAGCCTACTGCTCCCTCTCCCTCTGCTCGTGCATGTGGCTCTTGCTCTCACTTGCTCACTCTCTCACTCAAATAAAGAAAATCTTTAAAGAAAAAAAAAAACTTTTAGAGACAGAGTTGAAATATTTGGAAATAATTTTATCCAAAAACTACTTTTCGACCACCCATAATGCCATTATTTCCACCATCTTTAGGGACTTTTTTGGCCTTGAAAAACACAAGTTTCCAGAGTACATGGTCTTCACTTCTATGTTGTTTGAAATAAGCACTTTTGAATTCTACATGATGTTGACACCAGAAACTTTTCAATAAGCCATGGGTATGTGTTCACTATTCATGATCTCGACAACTCACTATGGTCATTTTAAAACTGATCCTTGGAGCGCCTGGGTGTCTCAGTTGGTTGAGTGCCCGACTCTTGGTTTCGGCTGACGTTGTGATCTCAGGGTAGTGAGATCGAGCCCCAAGTCGGGCTCTGTGCGGGGCGTGGAGCCTGCTTGGGATACTCTCTCTCCCTCTGCCGCCCAACCCCCCCCGCAACTTTCTCTCTCAAATAAATAAATAAATCTTTAAAAAAAATAAAAAAAATAGAAGTGACCCTTAAAATGTATTTTTATGGCACCCAACACTTGCCACTGTATGATCACATAACTTAGGGAAACTCATGTCTGTGTTAAATATATTTGCTCCTTTCTTTACCAGCTCTAAACTGTGACTAGAAGAATATAAAAACAAGTATTGACTGAAGTCACTAAGGAAGAAGTACCTTTCCCCAAAAGTAATAGTACTCAAATTAAGTAAGTGAGAGAATTATCTCAAGCTGGAACATTTAGGAAGGACTCAAAATTAAAGGATTCCCTGCTTTTAGAAATATCTCTGGAGAAAAATTTATGTACAGTACCAAAACATCGAATTAGTAATACTAACTACTACAGTTAAGGTCAAAGACTTAGAGGATATATATATGACACAAATGTCATCTAAGGAGGTTTCAGAAGATCTTTCAAAATATCTCAAACTGTATGGTTGATGGCATTGGTCTAAATTTCTAATAATCCATAAAAATAACCTGTTCACATCTTAGGTCATTCCACTCGACTACACTCACAAAGAGATGAAGCACCGAGCACCTGCAAGGAAAATAATACCTCTCTAGTAGTATCTTTCCCTGTCGTCTTTCCAAAATATTTATCATAATGACTTCTGAAGTAAAGAAAATATTAGGACTAAAATCTTAATATCTTAAGGACATGAAATCATATAGTTTAAAATAGTACAGAAAAGATAAAGCAAATTTAAAATTAAGTATATTGCTAAGAAATATTAAGATATGAACAGAAAGCTCACTTTAATGCAATTGTATTGGTTGCAATATGAAGAAAATTACCTGTTGCACGTATCTGTCAGTAGTTTTCCACATGTAATAATATTCAATGATGCTAGTCAATGATTTCCAAGGGAGCTGAAAAAATATTTAATATGATAATGGAAAACAAGCTACTGTAGAAACTGCTTTCTTTTTAAAATCACTTTTTAAAAATAATGAGGCAAATATCCACATGGAAGATTCATTCCAGGAGAAGTGTTTGAGAAAACTAAAATTAATTCTTAGCAAAGGATACCCCAAACAAGTTATATTCAGTCAGAGACTCTAATACAACACATTCCATTTCTCACCTCCCATTTTATTAAAGATTATAAACATTATGACTGATAATATTTCATGACCTATTCAGGAAAGTTATTCCTGGGCTGCAGGTGGGATTGAAGTACAATTTTTAGAAATGATATTTAAATAGATTTAGCCTAAGTTACTTCACACTTCCAAAGATGCAGCTACACCTGGTTGTCATTTGGTCTCTGGCATAAAGGTTCTCATCTCTATAAAAACTGCTTTATTTTGACCTATTTTGTAAATAAAATAAAAACCTAAATCTCGGGCGCCTGGGTGGCTCAGTTGGTTAAGCGACTGCCTTTGGCTCAGGTCATGATCCTGGAGTCCTGGGATCGAGTCCCACATCGGGCTCCCTGCTCGGCAGGGAGTCTGCTTCTCCCTCTGACCCTCCCCCCTCTCATGTGCTCTCTCTCATTCTCTCTCTCTCAAATAAATAAATAAAATCTTTAAAACAAACAAACAAACAAAAAAAAACCCTAAATCTCTGGGAGACTATGTAGCTGAGTGTGGCTTGTATTTGAGAAATAGGAAGCTTACCTTTGCTATTTTCCTGTAATGACTCAAAACTGGCCAAATGAGCTCCTACTAACGAGACCCTCTGTAAAGGGAAATCTGTCAGTCGTCCGAAATGTAAATCGGAACAGATCAAACCTTCAAACAAATGATGTGATAGTCACAATCTTTAGCTGTCGTGCCAGATGTTACGGATAGGTGACTCAGTGCTCTCTCCGACTCCTAGCTAGCTTGCCCTAATGCACCATGGGGATCGGGGAGTCACAACAGTACTTCCCACACCACCCTGCAGCAAGGGGTCTGCTTGAAACCCACGGGTACAATATCCACACCATTCTTATCACTTCCACGTTTCACTCACCTGTTTGCTCTGAAGAGAAAACAGATGGAGTTTTGAGAAAGGACATTATTTTCAGCTTAACAGGGTGGCAACTGCAACAGCAGTTACAAATGTGGCCTCCTTAAAGGACCAAATTGCACAGCCCCTGGTGTCTGCATTGCAGCTAAGGCAAATACCGTTTTCCACGACCCAACGGGCAATCTAACGGAGTTGAAAGTGCCTGAGGGATGGTGTAAGGAGCCCCCCGCAAGACCTCACAGGGGAAGACCTCAGAGGATAGTCATGGGCACAGTCCCCCAGGGCTTCAAGCAAGCTAAGACCTCTTCGTCCCCCCACTAGTCTTCTTCGGAGAAACAGCCCCTGGCGTGCAATTACCTGGAAGGCTGAGAAAAGGAAACCAGGTGACTATGGAACCTGAGCTTCATCATCAGCCAGATTTTATCTAAGCCATAAAGTCCTACTCAGCTGTGCTCAGAACACCGCGCTCTCAAGAAGTACACGTCTTGAAAGTACAAGTAACACATCCCAGTGTGTCTACTGTTGCAGTATCATTTCTCCCTCAACCCTCACGGCTTCATAGGAGTTCCCTAGGACATGGCAAGTGAGGAGGAAAAAATCTGAATGTGGCTGATGGCTTTGCATGATATACTGGCACTGACCAGAATTCTACTGCGGCAGCATCTCAGCCCCAAGCAGGAGTGGCTCTGAAGTACAGTGAAGAAGGGAGATCCTTTGGAAGCGCAGGACATTAGGCACCATCGGGTTTTCTACTTTGAGCTGAAGGAAAGCTGGCCAGAGGTACTCATCCATACCCACTCGCTGAGAGTGGTTATTTACCTGTCACAGTGATCGGGGACTTGAAAGGAGTCAGATTAGAAGGCTGGTAACAATGAGGCTTAGGAAAGAGGTTTGTGGGACGGATACCTCTGGATGGGACCAAGTGTGAGGATATTTGTGTCTCCATGCTTATCAAAGGCTCCCTCTGGAGAGGAGGTTCTCATTAATATCAGGAGGACAAGATGATCTCCTCTAGGGCTTTCAGCCAGCCTCCTTCCCTAGGCAGAACAATGACTGCTCAAAGGACACATAAACAAAATGGACACAGAGGCAGGCAGACAGAGATTACACATGGGTACCACCACATGGATGTCCTCTCACCAAATCTGATCTGATTACTCCAGGTGTCCAATCTGCAAGGAACAGAGTACACTGGGCTTCCAACATGGCACCATTCCTGGTAACATGTCAGTTACATTAGACTCTCAGCATCCTGGAATGAACAGACATCTTGTTCTTGTTGAATGGACAATTATTCTAAATATGACTAGCCTTTTCTGCCTATAATGCATTGACCAGCAATACCAACCACAGACTTATGAATGACTTGTCCTCACAGAACACTGCTTCTAACCCAGGGCTCAGAACCCTTAGGAATAAAGGTTTGGGTCACCCGACCAGGTTAAGAACACTGGTCATCTAAGGGACTAAGGGGAGAACAGTGGAGGAATTTGATTTTGAATGCCAGTGAAGACCTCAGGATGAGTTTCAGAAACAGGGAAAAGAAGACTAAAGAAGCTATATTTCCTTCCTTGCTTGGTATAATGGTTTTCCTTCAGCAGCCCAATTCCCTTTCTATTTTTATATAAGGTCTGTCAGGTATTTTTACCTTTATAATTGAATGCAGAAGTTACAAGCAATAAAGACAGGGTTGTGACTAAAACCAGAGTAGGAATAAACCAGAGAAGGATGCTGTGACATTAAATTTGAGGAAAAGATACATTTTCTAATGATTCAGGGATAATTACAATTGTTTAAAAGTTGATATATGGAAAGGAAGCATGTATGGAAGGCAAGGATGATGCTGAGTTACCAAAGAGGTGGGTGATGACAGATCCTATATACCCACTTCCAATCCACTTCTAGCTTACCTTCCTAAAAGCTCTAAACTACATTTTCCCCAGATACCCTGGACCAAGGATGCAGACATATGGGCCACGTTTAGGCAAGCTGACAAGATGACATCCAGATAGAGAAGTGAGCAACGTAAGGATGAGGCTGCATGCAGGGAGAATGAACTGTTTGGCAAGACTGATGGTTGAGGGGCACCTGGGTGGCTCAGTCAGTTGAATGTCCGACTCTTGATCTCAGGGTCCTGGGATCAAGCCCTGCATCGGGTTCCGTACTCAGTGGGGAGTCTGCTTGAGTATTCTCTCCCTCTCCCTCTGCCCTGCCCCCTGCTCTCTTTCTCTCTCTCTCTTAAAATAAATAAATAAATCTTAAAAAAAAAAAAAAAAGGAATGATGGTTGAAATATCATGTTCTTCTGGGGCATCCGTGTTGACCTTTCTGCCATCCACGCTTAACATCACGGATGCCAAGCAGCAGAGGGCATGGGTATTTCCACTGTTCCTGGAAGTGTAGTGTCCCACCTTGGTTCTCTAGTCTTCCCAGAGATTCTGTGAGAACTTACTATCCTATATTCATTTCTGATTAAATTAGATATAGTGAATTTCGTACTTAGCAACTAAGAACCCTGACTAATATAACCAATACATTTACTCTTTATACTAAACTGGGTGAGGCTGAGTTTCTCTTATCCATAATCAAAAGCACTCTAGCTTGTACAAAGGTAGGAAATGTTCAAAGAATAACCCTAGACATATGGCATTTATTTTTCTTTTGTTTTATTTATTTAAGTAATCTCCACATCCAACGTGGGGCTCGAACTCATGACCCTGAGATCAGGAGTTGCACGCTCTTCTGATTGAGCCAGCCAGGCGCCCCAATGTGTGGCGTTTATTGACAGAATCAAGTTGGAGCAGAAATCAAGCAAGACTGGTGGTAGAGGCAATATATGTAGTAGAGTTTCTGCTAGGATGTTGCCATTGCAGGGTTGGTTGGTTAGTTCTTGACTTCACAAGTCTTGGCTGTGAGGCATGTAAACTTGGAACCTGGCCTGCCTGGAGGTTCTGTTAGCCCGTAACACACCCTGTAATCAATCTCTCTCTCCTTAAACTAGCTCACTCAAATGGATTCTGTTGTTTCCAATTATGGCTTTCCAACTTCCTTCAAGTTCACTTTCCTATCCTGGAAGGCTAGAATGGAAATACTGTATTTCTGAGGCTCCCTTGTGATTTATTTCTTCCAAACAGATGTAGAAGACCTACATTCAGAAGCGCATTAAGCAGGACAGAGGGAATGGTGCACAGGTTATCTGTTCAGCTGCAGCAGAGCTAAGAGGCACAAAATTGTTCTAGAGCTATCAGCTCCACCAGAGGATCCCAAGACCATGTTTAAAGTAGTTTAGTCTTGGAACAGAGGTTAACCCAGCAGCTTCCCTCTTCCCGGGTGGGGCAGAGGTAGGAACTCCCCTGCTGGACCATTCCTGTGGAACATTCTGAGGTCCATCCTGGAGCCTACGTCTCCAACCCTATCAATTATCCAAAATTACATAATAAATATATAATATTTATAACTATAAAAAGTAATTATCCAAAATGAAATCCAATTCTGTTTAAAATAGCTTATATAATTTTGTTATCTGCAATTGAAGCTTAAGTGATAAAACAGCTAGGAAATATCCTCTGCTGAAAGGAGTTTCTATAGCAAGAGACCTAAATGCATAAGGAACACAGACTTTACTATTCTGCACTTTGAATTTATCAGGTTCCTTTGCATATTTCAGGTCCTGCTTCTCCTTAGGATATAAAATCCATAAAAGAATGTCATTCCCACCCTAAAAATGAGAAGGAAAAAAAAAAACCCAGATAATCTACAAAACCACACCAATTCTTGAGCCCATCACAGAGCTAAAGTTACAAGACAATCAACTGAACTGAACTCCAAAGTCACTGAGTAAAGACTAGACTCAAACTATTTTTACTTTGGAAAAGCACAAAACAAAACAAAACAAAAACAAAAAGAGAGAGAGAGATAACAAATTAAAACAAAGAAGAAAACAGTCAAAAATTTACCAAATTATTAAAGGTCAACAGTGAGCTAGGGCAACTGTTTAGCATCTATGGGAGCTCTAGACACCAGGGCAATCCATCCATGTTTGCCATAGATCTCCAACAGGTGTTCATCAGAAAGAACTGGCCCAGAGCAGGAAACCTAAGAAAGCCCCTGCTGGTGGTGATGGAATTCGAATCTACACTAAGAAATGAAGAGGGGCAGGGCTCCTGGGTGGCTCAGTTGGTTAAGCGACTGCCTTCGGCTCAGGTCATGATCCTGGAGTCCTTGGATCGAGTCCCGCATCGGGCTCAGGGAACCTGCTTCTCCCTCTGACCCTCCCCCCTCTCATGTGCGCTCTCTCTCTCTCTCATTGTCTCTGTCTCAAATAAATAAAATCTTAAAAAAAAAAAAAAAAAAAGAAATGAAGAGGGGCAGAAATGGTAACATTTTTTTTTTTAAAGATTTTATTTTTATTTATTTGAGAGAGAGAGAATGAGAGACAGAGAGCATGAGAGGGAGGAGGGTCAGAGGGAGAAGCAGACTCCCTGCCGAGCAGGGAGCCCAATGCGGGACTCGATCCCGGGACTCCAGGATCATGACCTGAGCCGAAGGCAGTCGCCTAACCAACTGAGCCACCCAGGCGCCCTGAAATGGTAACATTTTTAAAAATAAATAACAATACATAAGTAAATATGGGGAAAAAAGATATTTTTAAAAATCTCTTTAAAAAGATCACTGATTGTCTAAAGGAAAAAAACAGTAATAATTCACTGTGAGATTTAGAACATAGGCAGAAGTAAAATGTATGACAAAAAAAGTGCAAGAAGGGGAAGGAGGAACTAGAAGTGTATTATCACATGGTTCGTTCTTTCTCTCTCTCTCATTCTTTAAGTAAGCGCTACGCCCAACATGGAGTTTGAACTCATGACCCAGAGATCAAGAGTCACATGCTCTGCCAACTGAGTCAGCCAGGTGCCACGGTCACATGGTTCTTATAATCTATGTGATCTAAGTGGATTTGACTGAAGGTAGATTGTACAACATTAAAGATGCATATTGTAGGGCGCCTGGGTGGTTCAGTTGATTAAGCGACTGCCTTCGGCTCAGGCCATGATCCTGGAGTCCCTGGATCGGTCCCGCATCGGACTCCCTGCTCGGCAGGGAGTCTGCTTCTCCCTCTAACCCTCCTCCCTCTCATGCTCTCTGTCTCTCGTTCTCTCTCTCTCAAATAAATAAATAAAATCTTTAAAAAAAAAAAAAAAAGATGCATATTGTAAACCACCGAACAAATAAAAGTTTAATTAGTAAGCCACTAGTAGAGATAAAACTGGAATAAAAAAATAATTAAAGGGGCACCTCGGTGGCTCAGTTGGTTAAGCGTCCAACTCTTGGTTTCGGCTCAGGTTGTGATCTCAGGGTCGTGAGATCGAACCCCCCATCTGGCTCCGCACTCAGCATGGAGTCTTCTTTTTTTTAAAGATTTTACTTATGTATTTGACAGAGAAAGACACAGTGAGAGAGGGAACACAAGCAGGGGGACTGGGAGAGGGAGAAGCAGGCTTCCCGCGGAGCAGGGAGCCCGATGCGGGGCCCGATCCCAGGATCCTGGGATCATGACCTGAGCCAAAGGCAGATACTTAATGACTGAGCCACCCAGGCGCCCAGCATGGAGTCTTCTTGGGATTCTCTGCCTCTCTCTCTCTTCCTCTGCCCCTCCCCCTACTCTCTCTCTAAAGTAAAATAAAATCTTTTTAGCTAATTAAATAATTTTGAAAAGGGGGAAAGAACAGAATAGGACAAATGGAAAATTAATGGTAACATGATTGGTTTTAAACCAAAAATTACATTACTGATAATGATATTAAAGGTAAATGGTCGGGGCGCCTGGGTGGCTCAGTCGTTAAGCATCTGCCTTCGGCTCAGGTCATGATCCCAGGGTCCTGGGATCGAGCCCCGCAACGGGCTCCCTGCTCCGCGGAAAGCCTGCTTCTCCCTCTCCCACTCCCCCTGCTTGTGTTCCCTCTCTCGCTGTGTCTCTCTCTGTCAAATAAATAAATTAAAAAAAATCTTAAAAAAAAAAAAAGGTAAATGGTCTAACAATTCAATAAAAGGTAGAGATTGTTGGACTGGTTTTTAACAAAAGATCCAACTATATTCAGTCTACAAAAGCCTACTCTGGATATAAATAAGATACAAATGAAGGGATGGAAACAAGATATATCATGTAATCAATAAAATAAAACTGGAGTGGTTATATTAATAGGAGAAAAAGTAGACTTCACCACAAGAAATATTACCATAAAGAGGCATGATGTAAAGATAAAAGGGTCAATTCATTAGTAGAAGATAACAATGCTCAATGTATGTACCCAGTAAGACAGATTCAACATAATTAAAGCAAAAACCTATTATAACTGAAAAAGAAAAACAGAAAAATTCACAATCATAGCTAGAAACTTTTAATACTGCTCTCTCAACAATAGAACAGGTAGAAAGAAAATCAGTAAGGCTCCAGAAGACTTGAATAACACCATCAATAAATTTGACCCAATAGCATTTATAGTACATTCCACCAAATAGCAAAATATCTCTTCTTTTCAAGAGCACATGGAACATTCACCATAATGGAACATATACTATGATCAGAATCAATCACATGTCAAAAATGTACAATTTTGATTTTTTTTACAAAGTATGTTTTCTGATCACAACAGAATTAAACTAGACTTCAGTAACAAAAATATATGGGGAAAAAAATCACAAATATGTGGAACTTACCTCTCAATCATCCATGAGTCAAAAAATGAAAATACTTTGAAGGAACAAAAATGAAAACACAACTTATCAAAATGTGGAGAGAGGCCCTGGACGACAGGACCTGCTGAGGTTGAGACAGGAATACTGAAGAAGCCCTCCCACATTCCAGGCCTCACAACAAGCACAGGTAAGAATCTGAAGTCTGTGGATGTTCAGATCACCTCCTATTCACCCCTTCATGGAGGGAGGGACCCGCCCCTCAAAACAGTATCAGGTGGCCAGATGGACAACACACAACACTGAAGACAAAAGAGAAGAGACTGACAGTGGTTTATTGGTCACAGCTACTCACAGCCCAGGGGAAGACGACACCCTGTAGGGCCACAGTGAGTCACTAGGCTGTGAAAGTGAGGTTTTGTGTAACAAGAGGGTGAGGTATGCCCTGGTTCTGAAGAGGGTTCCCATGGGAGGATGTGACTGGCTTCTCTGAGTAATTCTGTGGGCTAGCAGGGAAGTGAAACCCAAAAGGCTGAAGGAGGGAGATGCCAGAACTAGGCAGATGGGGAGCCTTTCCCGCTGGCGGGGGGCGGGGGGTGGGGGGCATATCTGGCAAGAGCAGTGGAACTCACAGTTAAGTTTTTGGGGCCCAGTGAGGCTCAAAGATGTCAAGGCAGTACATGAAATGTCAGGCCTTCCAATACAGTGGGTACCCTGAAGGTAAACAGAACAACAACCAAATCCAAACCTGGCCCACCTACAGATTAGATTAATATATTAAAGGATCTTTTTTTTTTTTTTAAAGATTTTATTCATATATTTGACAGAGAGAGACACAGCGAGAGAGGGAACACAAGCAGGGGGAATGGGAGAGGGAGAAGCAGGCTTCCCGCGGAGCAGGGAGCCCGATACGGGGCTCGATCCCAGGACCCTGGGATCATGACCTGAGCCGAAGGCAGACGCGTAACGACTGAGCCACCCAGGCGCGCCTATATTAAAGGATCTTAAAAGGTAAGACAGCACACGTGAATAGATGGGGAATTTAAACAGATTAAAAATATAAAAAATAAAATATAAATGTTAGCAAAATACACTATCATATTTGAATACTTCCTTTAACAAGTTTATCGGTATACTGGACATGGCTAAGAAAAGAATTAGTGTACTGGAAGATAGATCAATATATAAATCATACAAACTAACACACAAACAGCAGATCCTGGCTCTTGGAAACAAAGTAGAATAATTACAAAGAAAAACATACCCAGAAGCACTGTAGTAGTAAAACTGCCAAAAAAACAACAAAATAAAAATAGTAATAATAAAGAGAAAATCTTGAGCACACAGAAACATTTACATACACAGGAACTTCTCATCAGAAACTATGTAAGCCAGAGAGACATCTTTAGAGTACTGAAAAAGAAAAAAATGAGTTCCATAAAGAATTACATTTTTTTTTTTTTAGAGACTTTATTTATTTGACAGAGAGAGACACAGCGAAAGAGGGAACACAAGCAGGGGGAGTGGGAGAGGGAGAAGCAGGCTTCCCCACGGAGCAGGGAGCCCGATGTGGGGCAGGATCCCAGGACCCTGGGATCATGACCTGAGCCAAAGGCAGACGCTTAATGACTGAGCCACCCAGGTGCCCCAAGAATAACATTTTTGTTAAAGAAGACAGTAAGATGATTTTGAGAAAAAGCTAAAATCACCGTCAGCCAAACATATACTACCAACAAATGACATTACAAGGAAGTTTCAACCTTAAGCTTCAACCTTAAAAAGATACTAGGAAAAGACAAAGTACTTAAGCCTAAAGCAAGCTGAAGAAAGGAAATGACACAATAAAGGCAGAAATTGATGAAACAAACAAACAAAAAATCAATCAAACAAAAAAAACTGGTTCTTTGCAAAGATAATACAACTGACAAATTCCTAGCTGGACTGATGAGGAAAAGAGAAAGAAGAGCTAAATTACCAGTATCAGGAATGTGAGAGGGGGCATCACTACAGCACCATCCCAAAGACCTTCAAAGGATAATAGGAGATTATGATCCACTTTATGACAATAAACTAGACAACTCAAGATAAAATGAACAAGGAGAAAGTGGTCAGCAAGACACAGGAGTAGGAGATACCTGTCTTTGTATCTGACAGCTATGGACAAATGAAAATAGCTCTGGGAGGATGGATGTAATAAGAGTCAAGTAAGAAGCTATGGCAACACAGTGGAGCAAAAAACGAAGAACAAGCACATAGAAAGGATCACTGCAGAGGCAGGCTTAGCTGAGACATCTGGAAATGGCTAAGCACGAAAAAAGAAGGGGAAAGGCTATCGGTATAAACCACGTAGTGGGTGCCACTGTGGTCCCCAGTAGCCTGCTGTGCAGAGGAACCCAACAGCCCTCAGGACAGCTTCAGAGTCCCTGCCATGTTCACAGCAGAGGACTCTGCAGCGTTTGTTGGCGTGGACTCCAACAGCCTGCTCTGCAGAGGAAACGGACAGCTTCTGCCACCGAGGTAACCAGCAGCCATTGCTGATACTGACCTCCTAGAGAGGGGCACGCTGCTGCACCCCTCCCAGAAGACACTGCTGCGTCCCCACCCCAGGAACAGGGCTGCCAGCCCCAACCTCCAACCCTGTGCACACCCAGGACCCCAGGACCCCAGCTGCTCCACACGCACCCACACTTCAGACTTGGATTCCACGGCTGCTCCCCATGTGCTCACATCTCCAGCACTGACACTGCTGGCCGGCACACCAGACCCCAGACTGCTGTCATTCTGCAAGCCTCCATGCTCCACACCTGCCTCTGTAGCTGATCCACGCACGCTCATGCCTCATGCTCACTGCCACGGCAAGGGTCCTCCAAAGCCAGGTCCAATGCCAACAGGGATCCCTCTGGCAATGATATATCCCATGGGAGAGAAAGAGATCAGGAGGTCCCCAGCAGCCTTTGCCACCAGAGACCCCAAGGCCTTCACTGCCGCTGCAGATACCTGGAGTGCTGGCTGTTGAAGACCCCTGCAATTTAACTGACACTGACCTCAGCTGATGAAGCTGATGGGCCTTCCCAAGAGCTGGAACCATCATACCCACCCTTCCAACACCCTTGTACCTACTGCAGGTGACAGGTCTCTCCCCACTAAAACCAGTCGGTAAAGTCTGGTAGAGGTGCCTACTCAATCAAATGCACAAACATTAACACAAGGCTATAAGAAATATGAAAAATTAAGGAAACATGACATCACCAAAGAAATACAGTGATTTTCCAGTAACTGACACCAAAGAAATAGAAATCTATGATTTCCTGATAATGATTTCAAAATAAAGGTTTTAAGGAAGCTCAGTGAGCTACAAGAAAATACAGATAGGGCACCTGGGTGGCTCAGTTGGTTAAGCGACTGCCTTCGGCTCAGGTCATGATCCTGGAGTCCCGGGATCGAGTCCCACATCGGGCTCCCTGCTCTGCAGGGAGTCTGCTCCTCCCTCTGACCTTCCCCCCTCTCATGTGCTCTCTGTCTCTCTCATTCTCTCTGTCTCAAATAAATAAATAAAATAAAATCTTTAAAAAAAAAAAAAAAGAAAATACAGATAGAGGGGCGCCTGGATGGCTCAGTCGGTTAAGCATCTGCCTCCAGCTCAGGTCATGTTCCCGTGGTCCTGGGATGGAGCCCCGCATTGGGCTCCTTGCTCCGCGGAAAGCCTGCTTCTCCCTCTCCCTCTGCCTACTTGTGCTCTCTTTCTCTGTCAAATAAATAAATAAATAAAATCTTTAAAAAAAGAAAATACAGATAGAACTGAAATCAGGAGATAAGACTCCAAAATCAGGAAAACAATAAACAAAATAAGCTCAATAGAGAAAGACATCATAAAAACAAAAATTCTAAAGCTAAAAAATACAATGAATTAAATGCAAAATGCAATACAGAACATCAATAACAGACATGACCAAGATGAGAAAAGAATCTGTGAACTCAAAGACACGTCATTAGAAATTATCTGGTTAGAGTGAAAAAAAGGAAGAATCAATGAAAGAGAGTGTATCCAGTTAGCAGACGGAAGGAAGCAACAAAGGTCAGAGGAGAGATAAATGAAGTATAAACTAGAAAAACAATAGAAAAGATCAATGAAACTAAGAGTTGCTCTTCTGGAAAGATAAACAAAATTGACAAACTTTAACTAGGCTAAGAAAAAAAGTGAGAAGACTGAAATAAATAAAATCAGGAATGAAAACTAGAGTAGACATTACAACTCATACTGCAAGAATACAAAAGATCACAAGAGACTACTATGAACAATTATATACCAACAAATTGCATAATCTAGAAAGCATGACTGCCACAGAAAGCTATCTGTGGACTACTCAAATAGAAATTTCCCCCATTTCAAAGAGATTATAAGTTTAATTAAAGAGCGATTCCATAAATACAAAGACAAAAGAAGCACATAATAGTAGATAAGATTATCTAGTATTTAAAATCCAAGTAAGATACCACATTATCATTAAGAGGAGTCAAGGATTGAAAACCTATAAAGCGTACTTTCCTACTCTGCTTGGTACAGGTTGTTTCCATATTAAAGGTCCACATCAAATTCAGGCTCAACAATTAATAAAATAACTAGAAAAATGTAAAAGGTCTAAGGGAGAGCAACAAACCTAAAAAGCAGAGCTCAGAAATATTTAGTGCAAAAGGTCAGAAAAGCTATCCATATTTTAACCTTGGAACTTAGAGCTTCCTGACCTTGGGTCTTATAATTACTTCCCAAAACAAATGTCAATTTCTCCCTCTAGGCTCTAAGAGCCTTCATTCCATGTGGAGCAGATACAAATTCCTAAGTCATGCGCTTGCTAAACGGTTTATCAGATTCTTAATAAAGACAAAAATATTCCCATCCCAACATTTTATTTGCAATTTTCTACTTACGAAGTCTTGACGTATGTCATTGAAGTCTTTGCCGTATTTTTCCAGTGCCTCTTCAAATAAACTAGCTTCGGAGGCTGACCACTCTTCCATTTCATCTCTGCATAAAACAGGTCCTCCAAGTGGTACTAAGACACTAATCGCGCTGCTCAAATCATAGCTGTGCCGATACAACGTATCCATAGCATGAAACTAAAGAAAACAAAATGGAGAAAAAAGATCAGCTAGAAATGCAAACTTACTAGGTTATTTAAGAACAGACATACTAAAGTGAATGATGCGGGACGCCTGGGTGGCTCAGTCGGTTAAGTGTCTGCCTTCCGCCCAGGTCATGATCCCAGAGTCCTGGGATGGAGTCCCCTATCGGGCTCCAAAACTTTTTTTTTTTTAAGATTTTATTTATTTGAGAGAGAGAATGAGAGAGAGAGAGCACATGAGGGGGGGAGGGTCAGAGGGAGAAGCAGACTCCCCACCGAGCAGGGAGCCCGATGCGGGACTTGATCCCTCAGCAGGGAGCCTGTTTCTCCCTCTGCCTGCTGCTCCCCCTGATTGTGTTCTCTCTCTCTCTCTCTCTCACAAATAAAATCTTTAAAAAAATAAATAAATAAAATGACGCACTTAAAATTAACACTAATATACTTAGGTGTTTATTTTTTATTAAAGATTTTATTTATTTATTTGACAGCGAGAGAGGGAACACAAGCAGGAGGAGTGGGGGAGGGAGAAGCAGACTCCCTGCTGGGCAGGGAGCTCGATCCCAGGATCCTGGGATCATGACCTGAGCCCAAGGCACCCGCTGAACGACTGAGCCACCCAGGCGCCCCCTTAGGTGTTTATTTTTTAAGTAACAAAATTAAGAAAAATTTAAACATCAGATTACTTATTTAAAATATCATTTATTGCTTTGGGACGCCTGGGTGGCTCAGCTGGTTCTGCCTTCAGTTCAGGTAATGATCCCAGGGTCTTGGGATCGAGCCCCGCATTGGGCTCCCTGCTCAGCGGGGAGTCTGCTTCTCCCTCTGTCTGCTGCTCCCCCTGCTTGTGCTCTCTCCCTCTCTGTCAAATAAATGAATAAAATCTTTAAAAAAAATAAAATAAAAATAAAGTATCATTTATTGCTGTCAAATAAAAAATGCTGATTCGTACCTTATAAGATGTGTATTTTTTAAAATGCATTCGTTATAGTAACCTAACTGTGAAGAGCCAGGGCCTCTCGGTGTTACACTGGGAAGCCAGTAAGTTTCACCATCCTCTTGGTTAAAAGTGCCAAAATCACTTCAGCTATTGTACAAGGTTGACACAGACTTCTTTGACAAGGAAAAAACAGATTATGTACCAGACAGAGAAAAAATATTCTCAGGCTGGATTAAGAGAATGATGTCCTAAGAACGAGAGACACAGAAAACAGAACTGAGAACGAAGGTGACACAAAAGAAAACTACACATCCATCTTAAGCAAAACAAAAGTACATATCCATGTAAAAACAGTAACTTGGTTAGGACTTTGTAAGACCAAGAAGAGATGACCAGCCTTGCTTGAATCAGCTAGGCTGGCATGGGTTTCCTATATATTTCAAGAGACAGTGACAGGAAGAGTAATTTGAAAGGAAGAAAGGCAGATTAGGATAATATATCTGGCTTTCTGCAAAAGTACCTTGGGTCTAGCTTACTTAAAAAACATTCTTCTTCCCACTGCTTCCTAGAAGCAGTGAATAAACTCAGGTTCCAAAACTTTTTTTTTTTTTTAAGATTTTATTTATTTGAGAGAGAGAATGAGAGAGAGAGAGCACATGAGGGGGGGAGGGTCAGAGGGAGAAGCAGACTCCCCACCGAGCAGGGAGCCCGATGCGGGACTTGATCCCTGGACTCCAGGATCATGACCTGAGCCGAAGGCAGTCACTTAACCAACTGAGCCACCCAGGCGCCCCTAGGTTCCAAAACTTTAAGCTTTGAAAAACTTGAGATGGTTTTTCTACCAGAGAGAAAGAGATTCATTCATAACATGTATGCACATTTGTATGCGCAGCAGGAAAACTGCAAAACGGGATGATTGGCTCTGCTGTATCTGCATAAGCATACAGGTGTGGCCCAGGTTTGTTTGGCAAGGTGACCAAATTCTTTCCAAGTGAGAACTAGTTCTATTTAAACTTTCTAACGCATGAAAGCCAAGACTGCACCTTGTACACAAAGTATCTTATGAAATTTTCACAAAATGGGGAGAGTGTCACATCTACACTACAACACGGCTTTCACAATTTAGCTTGCGAGTTCCCTATTCATACAAGAATATAAAAATAGCTCAAATATCAACTAACATCTACTAAGAAGAAAGAGTTATTGTACAGTATGCATTAAAAAGACATATTTAGGGCTCCTGTGTGGCTCAGTCGGTTGGAGGTCTGCCTTCGGCTCAGGTGATGATCCCAGGGTCCTGGGATGGAGCCGAACGTCAGGTTCCCTGCTCAGTGGGGAGTCCTTTTCTCCCTCTGCATCTCCCTCTGTCCTTCCCCCAGACTCATGCTGGCTCTCTCTCTCTCAAATAAATAAATAAAATCTTTTTTTTAAAAAGACACATTTACACTGTGATACATTAAGACACTGAAAAGGGTCTAGAATAGGAATTTGCTGACAGAGCTAAAGATGGGATTTAGGACATACAGACATGTTTAAGGTATAGTAACTAACTGCTTTAACAAGGATTAACATCTCTCTTAAATAAATCGCTGGATTCCACAAAACAAAAGCAAGTAGGAATTTCATTACCTATTCCCTAGTTACAATCACAGCTAAGACCACTGACCGTGTATAGTCTTTTGCTGTATGTGTCACAATCATGGAATAATAACTTCAATTTTCAAGAGAATTTCTTACCACCCTTCTGCAGCAAGGGTTACAAAAATGTTAGAATTGATCTTTGTTCTTTGCCTGTGCTCTGCAAACTTCAGAATCAACTGAACTCCACTTTTCTAGCTAACATTCTCACTTGACAGATTTGTTTAACTGTACTTACTGTACAATGCTAAACACGTTTACATCGTCCCTGAAATTACTGTTTCTAGATAACTGATCTATGAAAGTGAAAATAAAGTCCAACAGCATTTAGGGATCCCTTCAATTAATAATATATTAACTATAAACAATTCTTTTTGAAACTACATTTACGATGGGTAATAAAACTGAAAAAGATTCAATGGTATTCCAAATCAATAATTACACAAATTAACTGTGCTGCTGAGATTCCTCAGGAGGGAGAAGTAATTTTTATAATTAACAGGTGCTCTGAAACCAAGTCACAAAATTAAATGAGTTTTTCTCAGCTGATATTATTCCAGCCACTCAAAGCATGAAAGGATTTTCAGTCTTTTGTTCATGTGAGATGAATGAAAAGGCTTTACTTACAGGCACTTTTAAAAACGATAGGCTATTATCTAATAAGGTTTCAAAGAACCAAAGTAATATCATACCCTTTATAAGTGATTATGACCAAAATGTGAAGTGATAAGATTGTTGATTGGATTGTTTTAAAGGTTTCTTTTTTTTTTTTTTTTAAGATTTTATTTATTTATTTGAGAGAGAGAGAGAGAGAGTGAGCGAGCACATGAGGGGGGAGGGTCAGAGGGAGAAGCAGACTCCCCGCTGAGCAGGGAGCCCGATGCGGGACTCGATCCTAGGACTCCAGGATCATGACCTGAGCCGAAGGCAGTTGCTCAACCAACCGAGCCACCCAGGCGCCCTTAAAGGTTTCTTTCTTTACAGAGTGTTACTGAACACTGAAGTAATGAGCATTTGCATTCAGAAGGCTAAGTCCTGCTCTGTCACAAATCAAACGGAAAGAATGGGTCCAACTTACAGCTGACTGGAGGCTATGAAACCCCCAAAGCCCACTTTTGAAACATAGCTCAGAGGAGAGTGTCGTCGTGATCAGTATGTGTAGAAAATAAACATCCCATCAGACGTATGCACTGTGGAATTCCTAGGGAATAATTTTATTGACAGTGATGACCAACTTCACAAAGGCAACCAGAGGATCACAGTATGTGCTAGGAGTCCATATTAATTCCATCTTTCTGACACACATAGGTGGATCCTTCTGAATGGACTTTTATACAGTTTGATCTTACCCTAAAGAGCTGTAAGTAAAACACAGACTGAGACATCAAGTGAAGACTCTCAAAATTAGGCTAAGACACGGGAGTTTTACATATGACATGTGGTTTATCAGTAAGATAATAAAACTCCCAAGAGCTACACATGTAAAAGAACACACTGGCTGATTCCATTTTTTTTTTTTAAGATTTATTTATTCTAGAGAGAGTGAATACATGCGTGTGAGCAGGAGGAGGGGCAGAGGCAGAGGGAGAGAATCTCATGTTGACTCCTCACTGAACATGGAGCCCTACACGGGACTTGATTCCCGGACCCTGAGATCACGACCTGAGCAGAAATCAAGAGTCGGGTCGCTTAACTGAATGAGCCACCCAAGAGCCCCTGGCTGATTCCATTTAGATGAATTTTGAGAAAAGTAACACTCATTGGTAAGAGAAGTCAAAATAATGATTACCTCAGAAGCAGGGGGTAAGGGGGTGATCACTGACTGAAGAGAGGCATGAGGGAACCTTTTGGGATTCTGGTAGTGTTCTTTATCTAGATCTGGGTGGTGATTACATGAATGTATATGTATATAAAAGTTTATAAGCTATGCACCTAAGTACACTTAATACACTTTATGTATACCTCAATTTAAAGACAAAGAATTTAAAGACTAAATGTAAAAAAACTGGAAGTCTTCCCTCTTAGATAAATACTTTGCAAAGACACCATGTTTTCAATAGAGATACAGATACACACGACAAGATCCATTCAAATCTAAATTTAACAAATCCTAAGAACTCAGCACAAGCTGTTCTCTCTGCCAAATAGTGGTGAAGGTGTTGTCACATTTCATCTCATTCATAACAGATGGAGATGACAAACAAGTATTTTAGGAGAAAGACTGACAATGAAATCTTGGCAGTGAAATTCTCATCTTTTGTTCATTAGGTAGACTCACACTATGGGAGACTAGATTATTATTCAGCAAATATTCACTCCCTCCCCTGGACCTCCATAGGAGAGTATACTTCTACTCTACGGATACTGTGTCTGGCCATGTGACTTGACTGGCAAGTAAGATGCTCAGGATATGTGACATAATAGAGCCTTGGCATGTGTTTCCATGCCTGGACTTGCCCTCTTGAGCTACTGGCTTTTTTCACCAGAGGATGAGATCTACATGGAGCAGATCTCGACTCATCCTGCAGCTGGGCACCTAAAGTGGCCCAGTCTAGTTCAGCAGAATCCTAGACAATCTGCACAGGAGTATATAAGAATTAATGCTTGTTTTTATAAGCCACTGAAATACTGGGCAGTGTAATAAATCCTGTGTTTTCCCTTTTGAGAATAAAGAACTTATTCACTCCGTGCTAGATGTGCGGTGAGCAGACAGCCCTCAGCTGTCCCCCTTGGAATGATCTCAATTTAAGAAAGATTCATCACTCACGGTCATGCCCTCTTCCTGTGGAAGCCTTCACCCAATGATATAGGAATATAAAGGTCCCACCTGTTACCCTGATTTGGGACAACCCTTGCAAGTGTCCCAGGGAGTTGGCTGAGGCCTTCATTCATACTGTACCATAGCCCACCTTCTTCCTCTGTTCAATCTTGCCTCCTTCCCTTCTCTTCCACAGGTGTTGACTCCTAATAAATTTCCTACATACAAATCTCCATCTTCGAGTCTGTTTCTCAGAAACCCAGCCTGTAACATGCAGCATTATTTTGGCAATAGGTAACTGATACACATATATATTCAATCCTAACTATTGATTTGCTCAGTTAGCATTTTACAAAAACTTTACATGTATACCTCCAGCACAAATTATAGCATTCAGAACACTAAACCTATTTAAAAATTAATGAGCATATGGTTTTTCCTAGCAGAAGGTGAATATAAACTCTTATGAGTAAACTGTAAACTATGATCAAGGCAAAACATTTTATATATAAAAGAGAAGTATGCCATCCATTCTCAATTTTTGCTTCAGTGCGTAGTACTCAAATCAAAATCCCTCATTCATCATCAAAGGTGTTAAGACTTAGTTGTCATTCACTCCAATCAATCTACAAGACACCCTGAGTCATGTCCTTATGTGCAGTCGTACCTTTTGATATTATCCCAAGAAAGCTACAGGGTGGCAGGCCACAGCAACCCCATGGCCCTAAGTGTCATTTGCATGAGCAGAACTAGGAATTCTCCCGCGCCCCTCCCCGGCTCTGATTTTAGACACAAACCAGACAGATATCTAACAACTGTGTGAGGACACTGAAGAACAACCAATGCAGGCAAGGGGAGGCTAAAATAATTCAGGAAGAAGTATGACAGGTAAGCTCCCACACTGACTTGAGCTTTTACCTTGAAGGCATTTTCTAGACTGCTACATGGCAGAATGGACAAAAACAGAAAGCTTCCTTTTTACTAGGCTGAGGTAAAATTGGGTAAGACCTGGGGAGCAAAATCCTACGGAGGATTATGTTCCAGGCCCTAAAAGAAATCACAACATATTAAAAGAATTGGTATCATATGTGTTCTCCAACCACAACCCCCAAGGCAATTAAATTTATGAACCTCATTTCCTCGGAAATTAACTCACAATTAAATGCAAAATTATAAAGTAAACTTAAGAAATACTTAGAACCAGATGATAATAAAAATACTACATATCAAAGTACAGGGGATATAGAGGTACATTTACATTCTTAAATACTGATGATGAAAAAGTAGACAAAGTTGATGGGCTAAAGTCAGTCTTAAAAAGCTGGAATAGGAATTATCAGAGTAAACCCAAAGAAAAGTAGAAGGAAGAAAATAATAAACAGGAAAAAAAAAAACCTAAATAGAAAACATACAAAAAAAAAAATCAACTAAACTAAAATCTCATTCTTTTAGACAATAAAAAAGAAAAATCTGGTACAACTATCAAGGAAAAAAATGGGAAATGACACATATAAACAACAGGATGAAAAACTAGTTATAACTGGAGACTTACCAAATTATCCTAATTAAAGAATACTATGAAAAATTACATTGATAAATTTGAAAATTTAGGGTAAAATTAAAAATCTCCTGACTTAACTGATCAAAATGGACTTAAGTAGAATAAAAACTTATTCTAATTATATCTAATTATAACCACAACCCAAACTAAGGGACATTCTGCAAAATAAATGGCCTGTACTTTCAAAATGCCATGGTCCTGAAAGACAAAGAATGAGGAACTGTTCAGGACTGAAGGAAATTAAAGCGATGTGACAACTAAAAGCAATAAATGATTCTCAAGTAGATTTTGGACCAGGAAAATTTTTTTCTTTTGTTATAAAGACCATAACTGGAACAACCAGAAAATCTCACTAAAGCCTCTAGATTAGATAACAGTACTATAATAAAGTTCATTTCCTGCCTTAATGATATATTTAAAAGGAAGAATAATTTCATATTTCATATTTTTTACTGCAGTGGTAGTCTTATTAGTTTTAATTCTAATTTACAGCCTTAGAAACATGGACAGTACTCTTAAGTTTTAGGAAACTGAGTCTAAAAAAAAATTATACGAATTTTATATTCATTTGAAGACTACATTTCTGATGTAAACTAATACCTAAAATGTTAATCTAAGATTTATATATTCTAGGGGCACCTGGGTGGCTCAGTTAGTTAAGCAACTGACTCCTGGTTTCAGTTTAGGTTGTGATCTCAGCGTCGTGAGATGGAGTCCGCTTGGGACTCTCTCCCCCTCTAGCTCTAACCCTCCCCCCTGCTCTCTCTCTCTCTAAAATAAATAACTTTTAAAAATTAAAATAAAGATTTATATATTCTGCTGAGTCCAGTTCCTTTAAATGTTGTAATGACTGTGATTTGCAAACCATCCCCAAATTCCCAGTACCCTCAAAGGCCCTAAGTGAATATGTGACTTCACAACAGGACTCAAAAATGAAGAAAACAAAGTACATGATTAATGGCTAGCATTTTTTTAGAGTTAATATCTGAAGAATAAAATTACTATTGGTTAAAGTCAACGTTCTCTTTTCAGAAAAGTAAGTTAATCACTTTTTCCATGTTTTTCTTGATGGAAAAATTTTTACTGTAAAAAATTATAGCTTGTTTTAGGGGGAAGATCTTTAAAATCGTCTAATTTCCTTGTAACAATTACATTAAAATGGGGCGCCTGGGTGGCTCGGTCGGTTGAGTGGCTGCCTTCGGCTCAGGTCATGATCCTAGGGTCCTGGGACTGAGCCCCGCATTGGGCTTCCTGCTCAGCGAGGAATCTGCTTATACCTCTCCTTCTGCCCCTTCCACCCCCGCCCTCGTGCACACACACACACACACACACGTGCGCGCGTTCTCTCTCGAGAAAAAAGAAAAAAAATTATATTAAAATGTATGATCGATCATAACCTAATGACCATATTCAAACTTGATACTACTACAATGACAGTAAATATATGACAAAAGCCCTTTTAGACAATCAATAATGCCATAATCAGAAGAAAGTAAATGAGACTCAACAAAACTGGGGGTGGGGGGGTGGGAATGTATCATTGTTATCATCATCTCAAGAAACAACTAGTATTACTGAGCCCTCACTGTGCCAGACACTGTTCTAAATGATTTACAAGTATTACCTCATTTAATTCCCAAATTGATACCATATGGCAACTCAGAGATAGACTTTTCCAGAGGCTAGAAAGAGGGTGCCAGAGATCTTGTTCAGGACACCGAAACATCATATACTCTCTCCCAGGAGGACATAGCCTCAAGAGCCAGAAGAGCCCAGTATTTGTGAATATTACCTTAAACAAAGGTGCATAAACTGTTCAATGTAATTTCTTCTGCAATGTTGATGGAAGCTCAGAAAGACTTGTACCACAGCAATAAATCACTTATCCTTCAATCTGGGCAGCCAATTTCAGAATTCTATGCCCCTCAGAGAATCCAGGGGCCCAGGAGAAACTGCTCCGAGGCATGCTCTGGGGAGCCACTGCAGATCCATCAAGTTCTCTATGCTCGGACACATACGTCTGCAATTTATAGAGGTGTGTCTGTATACCCTCTTCTTGTCAATAGATAGCCCCCTAAAGCAGGACAGGTAGGTTTTACATTACTATTATTCCCATTGCAGAGGCATGGGTAGGTTAAGTAACTTGCATAAGGCTAAACGGATCATAAGCTATAGATCCAGGGGAAAAGCCCATAGAATCATAAAAGTGTATCTATTTGTACCCCCATGTTCATAGCAGTATTATTCACAATAGCCAAAAGGTAGAAACAACCCAAGTTTCTACTGACAGATGAATGAATATGATAAAATATTTTGCAGTCTTGGAAGGAAATGGGGCGCCTGGGTGGCTCAGTCGTTACGCGTCTGCCTTCGGCTCAGGTCATGATCCCAGAGTCCTGGGATCGAGCCCCGCATCGGGCTCCCTGCTCGGCGGGAAGCCTGCTTCTCCCTCTCCCACTCCCCCTGCTTGTGTTCCCTCTCTCGCTGTGCCTCTGTCAAATAAATAAATCTTTAAAAAAAAAAAAAGGGAAGGAAATGATGACAGACATTACAATTCGGAAGAACCTGAAGACATTATGCTAAGTGAAATAAGCAAGTTACCTAAGGGCAAATACTGTACAGTTCCACTTTTTTTTTTTTTTTTAATTTTATTTATTTATTTGACAGAGAGAGAGAGCACAAGTAGGCAGAGAGGCAGGCAGAGGGAGAGGGAGAAGCAGGCTCTCCACTGAGCAGGGAGCTGACGTGGGGCTCGATCCCAGGACTCTGGGATCATGACCTGAGCTGAAGGCAGCCACTTAACCAACTGAGCCACCCAGGTGCCCCGTACAGTTCCACCTTAATGAAGTACCTAGAATACTCAAAATCACAGCAACAGAAAGTAGAATGGTGGTTGCCGAGGGCTGGGGAATAGGGAGCTATTCTTTAATGAGTACAGAATTTCGGTTGGGGAAGATGAAAACATTCTGGAGATGGATGCCAGTGATGACCGTGCGACAATGTGACTGCTTTAAGGCCAGAGAACAGTACATTTAAACATGGTTAAAAACGGGGCGCCTGGGTGGCTCAGTTGTTTAAGCGACTGCCTTCGGCTCAGGTCATGATCCTGGAGTCCCGGGATCGAGTCCCGCATCGGGCTCCCTGCTCAGCTGGGAGTCTGCCTCTCCCTCTGACTCTCCCCCTCTCATGCTCTCTCTCTATCACTATCTCTCTCAATAAATAAATAAAAATCTTAAAAACAAAAAACAAAAAACACCATGGTTAAAATGGCAAATTTTATGTCCTGCCTACTTGACCACAGGTTTTAAACCAGTATATCCAATGCCTAAAACTTTCTATAATTCCTGGTCTTTAGACTGTGTATGTTCAGCTCCGGTGACACAATGAAGCTAGAATTCAAATATATAATCACTCTTAGTGATGAGATGCATTCAGTAAAAGATTCATTAAAATACTAAGTAACATTTTAATAGAAATAACATACTCCAATGACCTATTTTAATAAAACCTATTGTCTTATGTCCCAGAGATAAAAACTAATTTATTCATTCTCAGATAGTTACTGAACACTAGGATATATACCAAGAACTATTCTTGGTGCTGGGAATTCAACAGTGAGGATAATGAGGATACAGTCACTATACTAATGAATGCTACAAGCTGGTATGTAAGGAATGGGAAGAAGAGAGCGATAGACACACATTAATGAGATAATCACAAAAACAAGGGTTTAATTACAAACAACTAACATGGAGGACTGTAGTTGGTTCTCTACATGAGCACATCACAAAGTAACCGGCCTTAGATGGACGGATTAGGCAAGACAGGAAGATAGATGAAGAGTTAAGGTGGGGCTGTGAGAGCATCCAGGCAACGGGAAGTGAAATTGCAGTGGTCCTGTGGCAGGAGGCAGACCACGGACCAAAGGAATGCTACAGCCTGGCTAGTCCCAGAGGACACAGAGGAAAGTGTCAGGGCAAGAGACTGGAGAGAGGGACCAGGCAAAACAGGTTTTTTTTTGACTGTTTTAAGGATCTGGGTTTTTACCCTGAAAGCAATTAAAAGCCACTAAAAGGATGTAAGATAGGAGAGAGCAAAATCAGAACTGCATTTTAAAAAGATCAGATAGGAGAATTAGAGATGTTCCAGGATGCAGTCTCCTCCCTATAAAATCAACACAGTCTGACCTTTCTCATTACCAGACTCAGCACCACAAAACCTGTCTCTAGTACTCATTCTGTCACTAATTAAATATGAATCTTTATACAAGTTACTTCACTATTATCTCTAATATGATCTATCCTTGAAGATTTCTAAGGCCCTGAACAACTCAAAAAACTCTTTTTCTAAGATCCTGTCCTCCAACTTGCTTTAGTCCTTAGGGTCCAAGGAAAAGAGAAATCTAGTACCTATATAATTCCCTGTTCTTCGAGACTGAGGCTCCCTACCAATGCACATGGCATTCTGCCCCTCCACCCACAGGGTGCAGACAACAAACAGGAAGTATCAGGCTAGGCCTTCCACCAACTACCACTTACTGACCACCTCTGGGTTTACTTTGTTCTAAGGAATTCTGTTTCCACAAAGGGGAGAAGAGAGGTCAATGTAGGTTGTAAACTGATTTCATTTCTTTGCATATTGTACAAAGTACACTTTAGATTTTAATGAAATGAGGGTGAAATCTATAAAGCCTCCACGACAACTTCAATTTTTTAACAATTATAAATCTTATCATGTATCTTAAAGCAGTGTTTGAAATTCAGTCTAGCTATGATTTTAACAGATCTCAAAACAAGGACGTCGGACCTAGGTTAATCACCTGCTCCCAAAACATTACTGGTGATTCGACAAGTAGCATAGAGTTTAGGACAAACAGATGCTTCGGATTAGGAATGCTGAAAGCCAGATGCAGTCCTTACAGGAAAAACCACAAAGAAAATCACCTAGAACAGGCCCCCTGAGGTCCTGCAGTTCTAGAACTCTGCCCTCCCTGCAGTGGGAGGTCTTTAGATACAGTCTGGTCACCTGACAGAGATAGGTACTAACCTGATCTATACAGAACTGAAAACACTGACAGAAAAAATAAGAACTTGACTCTCCAAATTCAACTGAATGATGAATCTAATGTTCATTTAATGGCACAAAACAACTTAGCAGCTTTTCATATGACCTTTTGGGAAAACAATTTGTGAAATTCATGTTATCAACATACAATTAATCAATATTTAGCCACTCCCTCTCACTTCTATAGTAATGCCCCAGGATCTTATATGTTAACATCAAAGTAGAAGGTATGATACCACTGGCCAAACAGGATTAAAGGTGCAGGTCATGGCATCTGAAATAACAAAGGGCATCTATTTCTTCCTGCTTTTGTGACTTCTGAAAGATGTCAATTTTATGGCACTGAAAATAATCTGAACCCAAGGGGCACCTGGGTGGCTCAGTCAATTAAGCGTCTGCCTTCGGCTGGGATCATGATCTCAGGGTCCTGGGATCGAGCCCCACAATGGGCTCCCTGCTCAGTGGGGAGCTTGCTTCTCCCTCTCCTCCCCACCTGTGCATTCTCTCTCACTATCTCATCACTGTCTCTCTCTCTCTCAAATAAATAAAATCTTAAAATAATAATAATAATAATCTCAACCCAAGAACAACATATAGAAAAAGTCCAGGTAAAGCTGAACCTAGAGTAGTTAGAGCAGGAAACCAAAGCATTTCAATGTTGCAGACAAAAGAGCAGATCTTCGGTGTTGCCTAATCCAAGTCAGACAACAGTACAGATTTTTAAGCCCAAACCATTTTAACGAGAGTGAGAGAGAAGAGGTAATCCGGGAGACAGAATTCCTCAGTCAGAGTCAAGAACAGATCAAATCCTGTCTCTGAAACTAGCTGTACAAACATGACAAAACACAATTTCCTGGGCCTCTGAGTACACTTCCGTTTTAAAAAGTAACAGAGTAATAAATAATTTAAGATAATAGATGTAATACAAAAGTGGCTTCCCAACTGCTAAATACGAAAGGAAACAAAACAGAAGAAATGCCAACACTGGAGCATGTGAAAGCCCCTGCCTAGGAGTACACAGGCCAGGACTGCAAAAGATACACACAAAATGATGTGTAGACTCATTAACGTACATCGGTTGTGTTCTCTTTAAAATGCTTCTTTTACAAACAGCCTTCACGGACAGAAAACAAATACTGAATCTAAAAAACTGCCCTCAAAAAAAAAAAAATTCGCCCGCTGTCCCACCAGGCACCACGAGTGGGCAGCAGAGAGTTGTTGAAGCGGGGACTAAAAGCCCACACACCTGCTCTTCACCTGGTCACACCTATCTCCAGGCAAATCAGCAACAGTCCCTAAGGTCCCAGGGCTCTGTAGCTTCTCACGAACAGGCTTTCCCCCCTTACTCCTCCGACGGGGTGGAGGGAATCTGCAGCATTACGACAGGGTGACAGGGCGACAGGGTGAGCATCTGCAGCCATGATCTGGGAAGCCTTCTCAGAAGAACAGTGTTAAACAAGAGACTGGCTATGTAAGTAACAAGTTTATCTATACAAGCATGGTCACGCAACATTATTAAAAAAAAAACAAACAACTTTCCGATTCTTACAATGATATGAAAAAGTGTTCATTTTATATTGTTAGGGAAAACATGGTGGGAGGAGGCAAAGTACAATGCTCCCATTTAAATGACTTCCACTATGTGTTAACAAGAAAGTTCATGCGGGACTTAGCAGCTTTTTTATAATGTGGTGCTTGCGCAGGGACAGACAGATCAACAAAACAGAAGAGAATAGGTTACCTATCCGGAAGCAGACCTGACCATATCTAAAGCCTTGAAATAAGAGAGAGGAAGCAATACAAAATCATACGGAAACAACCAATTCAATAAAAGGTGTTGGAATGTTTATTTTCCATATGGGAAAAAAACACAATGACACTCCTACACCTCATTCCAGTGTTAAAAAATAAACTCCAGGTATATTTATAGTCTTGAGTATGAATAACATTTTAAAACTATTAGAAAAAAATAATACAAGTGAAGAATGGACAAAGGATATGAATCTAAAATACAAAGAAGAAAAACCCTGAAGAGCCAATAAATATATGAAAACCTGCTTAACCTCATTAAGTAAGAAACACATTAAAATGAGATAAGCATCAGGTTAGTAAAAATTTTAGTCTGAAAATACACAAGGTTGAAGACAAAATAAGAAAATGGATGAGGAAAGGAAAATATTCACTGATTGCTTGTGGGATTAGAAATTTCTACCTTGGTATGCAGAATAACTTGGTTGCATTTGGTCAAATTCAAAGTGAGCACAGCCCTATGAATCACTATGAATAACTATTCCAATTCTTGTTATGGCAGAAAGCTCGCATACATGCTCACAAAGGATATGTTAGAATTTTCAATGCAGCATTATGGGTAGTAGCAAATGAAAAATGTTTTTAAAGCACTCCAGATGTTCATCGTTAAGAGAATACATAAATAATGTAGTGCAGTATTCCAGGAAGGAGTACTACAAATACTACCCAGTGGTTAAAATGAGTGAACTGGGTATGTTTATTAACATAGCTAGATGTCAGTTAACAGGCAAATAGCAAAATGTCATAGAGTAAACCGAAACACACACAAAACAATCTTTATGTTGTTTTCAGACACACAAATACATAGTGAAACTAGGAAAACACACACTAGATACATAGCAGACCTCTTGACAGGAGGCAGGGGTGATGGGCGTCAGAGGTATGGAGGGAGGGTGCGGCACAGAACTGGGGAGAGAACATTAGAGACAACAGTATAATGGTTGAAATTTTCTTTAATCCAAAGAACTAAAATACTAACATTTGTTTTAGGTGGCATTATGTGGAGTTTTATTATGTTATCCTCTGTACTATTCCGTAATTTGCTGGTATTACTGTTTATAATGCACAAAGAGTGGCTGAAAGGAAATATTACAAAATGGTAAGAATATTCTACTCTGGGTAATGAGAATAAGACTTTTCTTTTTGGCTGCTGCTGTACTTAACTTTGTCAGTTTTTCAAAAAAGCATACATTGATTTTAGAATTGGGGAAAAAATCTCCTTGAACAGGAAAAAAAAATACAAGTGGTGATTAGATTCCATATAGTTCTGGTTCACAGAAATATCTAGTGACAGGATTTTGAAGGTTTTTACCAACGTGACACTTGTACTCTCTCTCCTTTAGTAAAGTACTCTACAAGTTCTAAAAAACAAAATATAAACCTAATTTGAAACCCCTAAACTTTTACATAAAATATTAATGTACCAGTGGAGAGAACAAAACGTGCTTCTATAAACAACAGTCTAGTCTCTGAGAAAGCATAAAGAAAGGAGCTCCATAATGGCTACAGAGTATTCATGCTTTCACCATCATCTATAGTATAAGAAAGCCTTGTAAGAAATGAATTTGATGTGCATTCCAGTATGAGTTTTTATATTACTGTTGTTTTTATATTATTGTAGCATTTCAAATTGGAATAGAACCAGAAAGTAGTAAAACCTATCACTGTATTCCATTCCATCAGAAAACAAAATTGAAACTTGTAGGAGTAGACTTGGGAAAACCTGTTATGGGGTACTGAATATCAGTACCCTAAGTGAGACGGTTTGGGTTAACACTGAAGAACTTGAGACAGAGAGGAGTGGTCAGGTTTTGGATATATTTTGAGGGGAGACATTTTTAGGACTCTTGGTGCATTTTATTTGGTAGTGATTATGGCCTGAAGAATTGAAAGGAAGACAGGATTGGAAGATGTATTTAAGTTTATACTATAAAATTCTGAATGATAAATTTAACAGAACCAGAAAACAAATTATTGCTCACATGTTTCTGCATATCCTGGGCAAGACTTGCATTTGTGGTCATCATCAACAGAGCACAGTGATGACTTTAAAGAGAGTCACCAGAAACTAGTATTCAGAAGAGGCAGGATGGATAATGTAGTGTCATGAGTGATGGTGTAACCAGCATTAATAAATGGTCTCAGGGAACTGCAGAGGCAAGAAGACCTACATTAATAAGCTAGTTGTAAAGAGCCATGGTATTGTGAAAAAAAAAAAAAATGGAAACCTTTATTACAGTAATGGATATTGGTCAAATAATTTAACCTCGCCAAACCTCAGTTTTCTCATCTGTTATTGTCTCAAATACAGAGTAACTTCAATTGGCAAAAACCTGCAGGTCCACTTTGCTGGAGGGTGCAGAGAAAGAAGCCAAGAGCCACGCTCAATGCCTGGCCACAGCAGGCATTGTGCTATTAACTGAACAGGAGAAGTTTCACTTGATCATGAAAGGAAAAAAGGAAACAGTCTTAGAAGCAACCATAATGTAATGAAAAATGCACAAAAACAGAACCTCTTTCTAATGAACAGGCACGAAAACTTAAATATTGATAATGAATAATGACATGATAACTGAATAACTCCTATAGCAACAAGAGGTGGTCACGTTCAGGTAAAAAAAAAACCTGTAAAGCATTATATACGATGTACAACGATTTAAGTCCATAGAGAGACTACAAGAAAAGCAGCATACAAGTGAAAAGAGATGGGTCAGAATGCTAAACTGTTTTCCCCCGAATATTCTTCTACCATCTCATAGCTACTCCATCAACAGTCATTCTTATTTGTCTCAGCTCACAAACACAAGAAGGGACTTAGGAATGGGACCCCCTAACCCCAGTTAACCAATCAGGCGAGCCAAATCAACCTAGCAGTTAGCAGGGCTAAGAGCCAGAAAGCTCTTTCACCAGAAAGCTCTCCCATCTACAACATGCAATACTGACTTTAAAATTGAAGTAGCAGAGGAAATAATAACCCCTAACTTTCAAAAAGCATCTTACCAGGGTGATATCCCGAGACGCTGCAGCTGCGCTCATATGCAGACTCGGCTGCCTCACCGAACTGCTGCAATCAAGGGCTCGAGCGAATGTCCCCACAGCACTGAATAATCCACAAAAACAAAGAGGAAAAATTAAGGCTCTGTTATTTTTTTTATGTTTAAAAAAAAAAACAACAACACAGAAAACACGCATTTGGGTAGTGCATGCAAACTGTAAAAGAAACGTTGGCGGTGAGGATCCAGGGGCCAGAAGCTGAGGTCTGAGTGTGAGTCTCAGCCTTGTCTCCAATGCATGCTGGGAGACAGCACAGTTTCCTCCTGTGCAAAGAACAGTGTTGGCCAAGAAGAGCTCTATATTTGTCTCCACTACACCTCCCTTCTGGGGCAGCGGACTCGTTTCCTTCTTGCTCTTGGTGCGGTCATTCAGGGATGATCTCGAGTGGACCGCACGAGGCAATTTGCCTTGGCCACTTCAGAGACAGGGGACGGCACACTGATGAAATCAACCTCTGCCTGCATCTAGCAATCTCAGAAATTTGTCATCCCTAAGTATACCAGCCTCCAAGAGGTAATCCTCTAAACAGGCTGCAGAGGATTATTTCCCATGGTCTTTAGGGCTAGGGCTCATCTTGGGCAATATTTTTCTTTAAACAGGAAGACAGGTAAATTTACACAGGTAAATAACAAACATGGCTGTCAGGTGGATACATCCTATGGAGAAAAATAAAGGAAAGGGAGAAGAAAAAAAAGTCAAACCAGTTATTGGATGTTTGAGAATCAAATATCAAATAAAAAGGATTTCCTATAAGATTTAACCATTGACAAGCCAATTTACTATATATGGGTCATTATAAGGAAATGGAAAAGAAGAGATTTATGTGCCATAAAGAAGGGAAAGACCCATTATGAAATGCCACGGAGTAAACAATTTGGTGCTGAACTGTGCTCAAAAAAAATGAGAAGTAAATAAGCTGCAGAGTTTGACAATTACTGCAAAACAAGCTCTGACCACTTTTTTTAGCCCAAATTGTGAAATCCCAATAACATTCTTTCCTTGAAATGAAGTATCATCAATTGTAGCAACCTCTTCCTATGAGGGCTCAAGATAGAACAGATTTCCATTAAAACAAAACAAAACACAATTACAACACTTCTTTTCACTTAATGTTCAGAAGGCCTTCCCACAGATAAAGCATGAAATAAACATAAGACTCGCTGTTGCTGCTTGTTTCATTTTATTCCCCTTCCCTTGTTGTCTGTATTTTAGGCATGTCAGCTGAGGGAGAAATTTTTCAAATGTTCTAATTAACATATAACACAGGTGCACAAAAGCACACACTGCACAGCTATGCAGTAATTGCAAAGTGAACCCATTCATGTCACTAACACCCAGGGAAAGAACAGAATGCAACAGCACCCGGAAGACTCCTCGTGCTCCTTCCCGATCTGTACTCCCTTCCTCTTCCCAAAGGAGAACGATCATAATGGATTCTAATCACATGGGTTAGTTTTGCTCATCTGAGAACTTCATAAAAGTGCAGACTACGTACTCTTTTCACATCTAGCTTCTTCTGTTCAAAATACGTTTGTGGACTCGTGCGTGCTCCTGGTTATAGCTGCGTTCCTTCATCTTCCGTGCCATGGAGCGTTTCTTTGTACGATGCCCCATCCCCACCCCCACTCTGCTGCTGATGGACATCTGTGTCCAGGTGGGGCTACCTGGGTAGCGCCATTGATGCCATCTGCGTATGTATCCTTTGGTGCACAGCTGTATGTAGGCATGTCTGCGGAGTATACACTCAGGAGTGAAACGTAAAGGATGTGTATGTCTCTGACAGCAAAGCAGCTATACCAACTTTCACGCCCACCCGCACGACAGCTCACGCACTGCCTTTTAAATTTTAACCATTCTGGTGGGACGTGTAATGGTATCTGGCTATGGCCGTAATTTGTATTTAGAAGATCTTTTTTAAGACAAAAATTGAAAAAGGCACCAGATGCATCTCTTTGGTGCCTCTCATGCTGGCTTCAAGGAAAAAGGGAATGTTATGGTCCATGGCAATCAGGAAAGGGAAAAAACAATGAAAATCAAATCTGAAACTGCAAGGTCTACTAAATAACCCCAGATCTGGGTAACCTGTCTGGAGTCTCCAGGCCAGTGGTTCCACCAATGATTCATTTCCACTCCCAAATCTTCAATCCCATCTATCCACTGGACTGGCTTCCCCAACAGTGTACTTCAGGCCCCCATCCGATCACCAGTGGCTACGAGTGTGGGCGCTGGAGTCTGAATGCCCAGCCGCCAACATGATGTGTGACTTCCACGGAGACAGGCACTATGGACAGTGCTAAGGTGGACTCAGGCCCTTTTTTCCTTTGTGTTATGATAAAAGCTCACCAGAATATTAGAGAACATAATGAAGACCCTTCTATCATGTCTATATCTACCTGATTCTAATATTTTGCCACGTTTTGTTCATTTTTTAAGGAAATAAATATTAGAAATTTTAAAGCCTCCTATACACATCGCCAGAACTCATACATACATATAATAAGCATGTGTATCTATATGCCCGTTCATGAAATCAGACGTTGTTTTTACATTGTAAAACTTTTTATAAGTGATCATACCGTGTGTATCCTCACTCAACATTATTTTTGAGATTCACCTATTCGCTATATATCCCTCTAATTCATTCATTTTCACTGTTGTAAAGTAATATTCCACCACGGAATATGACTCAATTTATTTATCAATTTTTCCACTATTTACAATGCTATGATAAACTCATTTACCTTCTGCTTTACAGTAATTCTCCCATGAGCATCTTTAACTTTTATAATTGAAAAATAAAAATAAATTTTTGTCCCACTCATTTTCTTAAAGGGGGTGGAAGGGTGGGGGTGGTGGCAAGCCAGTCAGGCAGCCAGGCTTAAAGCTCTCAAAGGAAAGCCATATGCTTAGCAATAGGCCCTACTCATATGCAAGTGCCATAAGTGGAATTCGAGGTGCACATTATTACTGACACCTGATAATCCTGGTCTAGAATAAAAGAGATAACTGCTCTAATTAAAGAGAAGGGATTTCAGGGCTAGGGCTCATCTTGGGTAATACTTTTCTTTACACAGGAAGAAATTTATACTGTTCATTTTCATTTATAACTCTTCCTTAGTGCTCAAATTTTTACAAGAAGCATTCATTATTTTTCTTAATCAGTAAATTAATAAATCTATTCTCAAACAAAAACTAATGGTTCATCATATTTAGGAAGTGGTGTGATACATAATTAGGTCTTCTTACATAACTAGAAAAAGAACACAACCAGTGGAAAAGGTAGAATACAAGGAAAGGAATATACATACACCTATAAATTCTTTTCTAAAAGAAAAGATATCTTTTGAGTCAACAGTGCCATACTTACCGTGCTACAACTAAAAACTGGTCAATCTGTCGATCTGTAAGTGGGCTATTTGGATCCCAAACTTTAACTTCCAATTTGGACTGTTCCCTCTCATCTGATTCTCCTGTCCGAGAAAAAAGGAAATGGAGTCTTGTTACTTTACAAAGCAACTGTCACATACGGTGTTGTGGTCACCAGAGCATTCACAATGGAAGGTTAATGTTTGTGGTTCTGGTACATTCTTTCAGACAGCAGATGGACAACACTTTGTAAGTGAACTGATAATAATGCAACCAAACCAACCACATGAGATCTTCATTTAATCAGTAACCTTTATTTCCTGAGTACCTGCTGCATGTGTGAGGCACAAAGCCTCATGCAGAGGGATATAAAGACAAAAAAGGAAACACTCCTCCCATGAGACACTTTCACTACGGTAAAACTAACGCATAAGTAACTATGAAACAAACAAAAAGAAAGAGATGTCATAAGGGACATACAGGAATGGCTGTTAAGTGGGGTGCCTGGGTGGCTCAGTTAAGCGTCTGACTCTTGGTTTTGGCTCAGGTCTTGATCTCAGGATTGTGAGATGAAGCCCCATGTCAGGCTCCGTACTAGCGGGGAGTCTGCTTGAGACCCTCTCTCCCCCTCTGCCCCTCCTCTCCTTCCCTCTCTCTGAGAGAGAGGGAGAGGGAGAGAGAGAAAGAGAGGAAGGAAGGAAGAGAGGGAGGGACGGAGGGAGGGACGGAGGGCAGGAAATGAAAGGAAAGGAAAGGAGAAAGAAAAAAGAAAGAAACGGCTGTAAGATTCTGAGGATTAGAGAAACCACTTCAGACTAGTTAGGGAATTATGTCATAAAGGGGGTGGCATATCTGCTAAGAAGTGAAGAGTCTGAGGGGCACCTAGGTGGCTCAGTTGGTTAAGCATCTGACTCTTGGTTCGGCTCAGGTCATGATCTCAGGGTCATGAGACCGAGCCTGCATTGGGCTCCACACTCAGCACAAGTCTGTTTGGATATTCTCTCCCTCTGTTCCTCCCCCTGCTCGCACTTTCTCTCTCTCTCAAATAAACAAATAAATCTTGGGGAAATAAAAAAAAGAACTGAAGGATCTGAGTGCACTGGCAAGGAGAAGGACTTAAAGAAATGAGAACGTGAGCAAAATCATGTGGCTTTAAAATGTGATAGAAAGGGGCGCCTGTGTGGCTCAGTCGTTAAGTGTCTGCCTTCGGCTCAGGTCATGATCTCAGGGTCCTGGGATCAAGCCACATATCCGGCTCCCTGCTTGGCGGGAAGCCTGCTTCTCCCTCTCCGACTCCCCCCGCTTGTGTTCCCTCTCTTGCTGTCACTCTCTCTGTCAAAAGATAAATGAAATCTTTAAAAAAATAAAATAAAATAAAATGTGATATCGAGAAAAGCAGCTCTTTTTGTCCAGAGCACATTAAGAGGAATGAGAGGAGATAACGAAGAGGGTTATGAACATACTACTGAAGATTCTAGACAGATTTTATGGCGAGGTAATGAGAAGCACTAGCCTTTTCAGTAGGAGAGTGACAAGACCAGAACCAAACTTCATATCTCACAGTTAGCAATGGTATGTGATCTGCTCTACAGAGCTACCTGACAAAGACAAAATACGTCACAGTGCCGAAGGAGAGCAAAGAAGAGATCTATCTGGCGGGTAGATTTCAAGTCTTGAGAACTGGTAGTGCAGGCATGAAGAGAAAGCAGGAATGCTAACGCAGTGAGGGCTGAGGAAAAGACTGACAATAATGCAGGATGCTTTGTTTTAGGAATCTCTCTCAAGGAAATGTAACCGTCAGGCAGGATCTAATGTCCAGAGAAAGGATAATAAAGGAAAAGAGACTTGGGAGGCAACTGGGAGTTTGATTTATAGCCATGGATTTCTCATTAGGCTGGGGCCTGGGGCTGCCTTTGTTTTACTTTTGATCACTGCATCTATAACATGAGGCAGAGCGCTTGGCACTGATGATACACTCTAAAGCTAAACATCCCTGGTGACTGACAAAGCCTGGTTATGAGGCTCTACTGTGCTCAGTCCTAGTAAAGGAGCAAGCAGGTATCAGTGGCTCAGCAGGAGAAAGGGGGCAGGGGAGGGCGGCAGACCCAGCCTTTCCACCTGCAGTCTCCGAAGTCAGCCACCACTGTCAGGGTGGGGCTTGCCCAGTTTGCCTCTTGTTCAACCACAGAGCCAATCTCCACCCCCAACATAAAGAAGCACAAGCAGAACAGAGCGAGTACGAGGCCAAGGAGATCTAAAGTGTTTGAAAGGATTTCATTTTTTATTGTTTTTGATTACAATTCTCAGCAATCTAAGCCAAGACATTCAACATTAGCTCAGTTAAAACCCAAAAAATTTGCAACCTGCATGAAACCTGAGAAAGTAGAATGACACACTTACACTTCCCTGTAATCTCTGAATAATAAAACAAGATAAATCCTAATAGTAAAATGGTAAAAAAAAAAAAAAAAGATAATAATGATAAAATGAAATCAAGATGATTAAATGACGATACTATTCAGTATTAAGTCCCTGTTACACTATATACTCCAGAATGTCATGGTAAAACTGAACTTTACTTTCAAATTCAGGTTAGTTAAGTTGATACATTTCAGTCTCATGCATATATTCTGCAGCATACAGCAGAAAGATAATTCAGGGGGCGCCTGGGTGGCTCAGTTGGTTAAGCGACTGCCTTCGGCTCAGGTCATGATCCTGGAGTCTGAGGATCGAGTCCTCTGCTGTCGGGCTCCCTGCTCGGCAGGGAGTCTGCTTCTCCCTCTGACCCTCCCCCTTCTCAGGCTCTCTCTCTCTCTTTCACGCTCTCTTTCTCAAATAAATAAATAAAAATCTTTTTTTTAAAAAAAGAAAGATAATTCAGTATAAGAATTCTAAATAAAATTGCTGCAAACAAGAATAAAACACTCCTGGATGCATTCATACTAATACTTAAAATGCAGACAATGCCATGGGATGAGAACAGCAGCAGCAACAACAACAAAAGAATAAATGCAGAAATGTTCCATATCAAACAGTCACTCTCAGCTAATGAGAATTTCCCATTTTGGGTTCACCATATAATTAATTACATTCATATCACAGTGTGATCACTTCTTCACAGGGGAAAAACTTAAGAACCTCTTTTATAAACCTATTTAGAATCTATAAAACTAAATTCTCAGCCAAGCTAGCAATAATCTTTGGAATGCTCTTAGTTAACTGTGGTATGAGCCAGAGACAGGACCAAGATTAATTTCATGATCTGGTCATGTTCATTGTAGTCAATGTAATAATCTCACTTCCCATCTCCATTTATGATAATCTGCACAATTCCAATCTAGTCCCACACCAGCCCATGACGATCTCCCTAATCTCTGAGTTCTTAAAAAAAACGTATTTACCAACTAATTGCATGAGTGTATACAGCACCTTGTTTTTGCTTCATAAATTCTTCATAATTTAAAAAAAAAAGGAGATTCAGAGGCACCTGGGTGGCTCAGTCGTTAAGCGTCTGCCTTCGGCTCAGGTCATGATCCCAGGGTCCTGGGATCGAGCCCTGCACCGGGCACCCTGCTTGGCGGGATGCCTGCTTCTCCCTCTCCCACTCCCCCTGCTGTGTTCCCTCTCTCGCAGTCTCTGTCTCTCTGTCAAATAAATAAATAAAATCTTTAAAAAAAAAAAAAAAGATTCAGCAATGATTTTAACTGTGATAGCCCTAACCCTCCAGCTATATTTTAAGATTTCTAGAAAATATGGACAAGGAAGGAAGGAAGGAAGGAAATATGGACAAAATACTTCTTCAGTATTACCATCTAAGAGCACATGATGTTGTTCAAAGACCCTGAAGAACTAAAGCTGTATGGAACTCATCCTATAGGACCTTTCCTAGAGAACTGGAAATATTCTTTGTTCTAAACACAATTCATTTTCACTTCCTTTGTACCAATCATCAGAGTACTATACTTTTTATGTTATATTTAATTCAGAACCTCACAAGGACGCCATTTGTCACCATTTTTATTTAATATTGTTCTGAAAGTTCTGGCCAATGTTTTAAGTTATGAATCAAAGGAATAATGAGTTAAAAAGACAAATACGTGGGATCTAAAAAAACAAAAAGCAGAGAGTGCAATGGTGGTTACCAGAGGCTGGAGGATGGGGATATTGGGAAGATGTTGTTTAGGGGTAGAAACTTCCAACTAGTAGTTAAGTAAGTCCTGGAGATTCAATACATAGCATGGTGATTATAAGTCAACAATACTATAAACTTCAAAGTTGGTAAGAGACTTATTTCTTCCCACAACAAAAAAGAAATAATTATGTGATATGATAGCAGTGTTAGCTAAGCTATGGCAGTAATATAAAAATTATATAAATTCAATATATATATAAATTGTACACAAACTTACACAATGTCATATGTCAATTATATCTCAATAAATTATGAAAGAATAAGTAACCAGAAAGGCACAATAAAAGTAGAATATAAAAAACTCAAGTGCCATTCCAAAGAAAATATAATGTAAAAATATATTTTTTTATTACAGCAACAAAAATATAAAACACTAAGAAATAAAATTGGGAGTTATGTTTATATAAAGAAATTACAAAACTTTCAAAGATAACTTGAGGACAAAAAGACTAAAGATTTAAAATCCTAAGGCTATCTTTTTTGTACAAGTACCCCAATAGGTTAAATTTCACAAAATTTAATTCTGGAAGCCAATAAAACTATTTGAATATTAATATCTGCAAATCAAACAATATTATTATGAAAAGAATAATAAAAGAATTGACTACACTGGATGGGATTATAATATATAGCAGCGGTAATTAAACAATGTTGTCCTGGCACAAAAATAATCAAAAGCATAGAAATGGACTAGATCACACAATCACTTGTATTTCAGAATTAAGTATTATTATAATGACATAAATATTAACACAAAAATAGCATTTGCTGTTGACTATTTGCCAAGAGCCCTTACCGCAGGGTTTCTCAGCCTCAGCACTACCGATGCTTAGGGATGAGTAACTCTCTTTGTGGGGGTCTGTCCTGCGTATTACAGGATGATCAGCAGCATCCCTGGCCTCTCTACTCGCTAGATGCCACTAGCATCTGTGCCCCATGCCCCACTCCCTCCACCAGCTCTGACAGCCAAAAATGTCCATAGACACTGTCTAATGTCTCCTGCCCCTGGGTGGAGAATTACTGTTCTACATGGTTGCAGTCAACAGGCTGGTGTTCTTTAGTTAACAGCCACCACATTGTTGAAAAGCACATCCTGCAAAATTACACACTAGAAAACTAGGGTTTATGGGGGGAAAAAAAAAACAAATAAAACTGTTTTAAAACAAAACTCTGAAAACCTATTATACTTGGTAACCAGGGTATTTAAAAAAAAAAGTAATAGTCATTAATAAAAATACTAGCACAGTTAAGTCTCTACCACCATTTGCAACAAAACTAAAAGTTGGTTGACCCTTTATCTCCTTAAACCCCGGACTCACACTTCTTCCACCACGACGTAGGTCAGTGTATACAGTTTCTACAAAATTAAAAAAAACAGGGTTTCTTCTTAAACACTGGGTGAAAAATCTGCAAGCCCCCCTTCATCTGGGACTCTTACGCTTCCCCATGTAGTTTTACCATAGTGAAAAGTGCCACAGATTTTGAGGCCACTAAACCAGCCACTACTTGTACTAGAGGAAAGCCCTTCTTGTAGAATTTCCATCTTTTTTCTCTTCAACTCTCTTTATCTGTAAGAATACTTGCTTCCCCAGGGCTCCTGGGTGGCTCAGTCGTTAAGCGTCTACCTTTGGCTCAGGTCATGATCCCAGGGTCCTGGGATCGAGCCCCACATGGGGCTCCCTGCTCAGCAGGAAGCCTGCTTCTCCCTCTCCCTCTCCCCCTGCTTGTGTTCCTTCTCTCGCTGTGTCTCTCTCTGTCAAATAAATAAAATCTTAAAAAAAAAAAAAAAAAGAACACTTGCTTCCCTGATTGCTGGGGAAAGTCTCCTATAAATTGACCCAACTTCCACACTACATTCATATTTCCCTATTTATCAACTGCATATGAACTAATTCAAATTTCAAAAGCATGTATTGTAGCAGAAGAGACTATACTAATTTAATTCTTTAATTCTCAAAGATAGATACCGCCCAAAATCCCCAAGTATCCACAAGAGTTATTTAATTAGTAGCAGTAGGCAGTGGGGGCCAGGCGAGAAGCAACTGCAGCAGCGAACAAGGAGAGTCAGGTGCTTTGAGAAATGCTTTACAGGAATTGCTTCATCGGATCATCACAGTACCAGGATGTGTGCACATACACTATCATTAAAGAGGAGAAAATGGGAACTTCAAGGGGTTAGTTTTCCCCAGGTTACTCAGCTAAACTGATTACTGCCAGGTTTTACCCAAATCTGTAAATCCAGTCATTCGAGTTTATTAATTTAATGTTATAATACTTTTTAGCAGTTACAAATTTTAATACGTAAACAGATTTTTCTTAAAATTTCGGTATTACAGTGAAATAATACAGTGAAGAAATCAATCAAAACTCCCCACCAGCACATCTTTTTTCAATGCAAGGTTCGCTAGGTGATTTATTCAAAGTCAATAAAAGATTTAAAATCTCAAAGAAACTTTTACCTTCCTTTGCAAACTACATACCGATCTTTCTAGATCTCAAGAATTTGTTAGGTGGTGGGTAGCCATAAGTGAATTTAAAAATTCTGAAGCTACAAAAAGATTTATTCACTAGCAAGACAAATGCCACAACAATGTCTTAGAATCCATCAAGACACATTCACAAACAAAGCAAGCCTGGAATATATTCCGGCATGGTGCTGGTGCTGCCACCTACTCAGGATATTAATTCAAGTTCTATATCCCATGCCAGTGCAAATCAGAATCTGGCCACTGGTCAAAACGTACCCACTCAAGAGTATCAAAAGGGTTAGTAAACCCAGACTGCAGCAAGTCCTAAATATCTGTTCCTGAGTATGATATTTCTGCTATTTAATTTCCCTGCAAACAGGTACTAGCTACGATAGGAGTTTCTATGATGGTAATGTCCATGTTTTCCAAGACTGGTTTAACTGCTGATGACCTATTTGCCACCCTACACCCTTCTCCCCTGAAAATATATTAATTACAAAAAAGAAGGGGGTCCTTTTAATCTTGCATCTAGTGAGTTGCCTGATTACAAGTGAAATGAAACATGCTGGATATGCCAAATGCTTTAAGCTGAAATAAGAATCCGAAGTCACTTCTTCATTTATGATGAAAAATATGGTGTTTTTCTTTGTTAAAGATGAATACTTACAGCTAACAAATTATAAACTTAAAAATAAACTTAACAAGAAATGTATAAAATCTATATGACTATATCAAGAAAAATAAAACAAAACCACAAGACCCAAAAAAGTAGCCTTGAACAGAGAAAAACACATCCCTTATTTCTAATTAAGATTTTTCAAAACCATCAAAAGTCTGTTCTCCCTAAATTAACTTAAAAATGAACTGAAACTCCAATAAACATAGTAAGGAAGATCCAAGCTGATAATAAAGTTTATTTGGAAAAATAAGAGGGGAATTAGCCTCACCAGATTATTACCACACACTACAAAGTCGCTATAATTAAAACAGTGAGTTACTAGAATATTAACAAACCAGTGAGACAGAATAAAAACCTCAAGACAGACCCATGTAGACCCATAGGAATAGACTCAATATTATGAAATGACCAGTCACCTCCCAAAGTAATAGAAAATATTAAAAAAATTACAATCAGAATTCTAATGAAATCTGGGAAGAAGAATCTGACTGTTAAAAAAAATTCAACAGTCAGAAAAAAATCTCTGAGATGAGATACCTCCGCACCCTGCCCCCACCAACACACAGGAAATTTTAAAGAACAATGAGGGGAAACTTACCCTACCATAAAACATATAATAAGAGATAGATAAACTTGGATCTATCACACAATAAAACACTGAACATAATTTCATGGATCTCAATATAATACAGTTATGTAACAAACAGGGAGAATGTATTAAATTAGTAACAGTGTTTGACAGTGAGCAAGGAGGGATGATCTGAGGGACTACTACTTTTTGGCTTCAGCATAATTGCACTTTCTACCACAATTCCTATTATTTTCAATAAAGTAATTTTAAAATCTAAAAAATGGGAAGAAGCAAAAAGAATATACTCGAGCCCCATTGTTAGGCTATGTAGCAAAGGGACTTTGTCCTATGCACTTCTAACTGTGTGGCTTCTCTGGCGATTCTGGGTGAAGAGACAGGACTCTAGAAGGGGAGTACCGAACAGCGGCCTTCAGCGTGTCCTTCTCTCAATCCGAAGGTTCACTGGGGTATCTCGAGAGATCCAAGAGGCCTTCTCTCCTACCTCACCGACAACAACCTGGCTTTTCGTATTTTATTTAAGGTCATACTGTGTAGTGTTTCATTAGGGGAAACCGTTCTATTACCTAAGTAAAGTTTATAAACCACCCACCCAGAAGACTGCCAGTAGAAACACTATGTTAAAGGTAATTAATACTTGTTAAAGAACTATAAAAGATCTATTACATTAATGAACATTTAATCACATTTTCTAAATACAAAGTATGCCTTTCTCAGATAACTCCCCAAATGCCACAAGCTGTTAAGAATCATTCCTCTCGGGGCACTTGGGTGGCTCAGTCGTTAAGCGTCTGCCTTTGGCTCAGGTCATGATCTCAGGGTCCTGGGACTGAGTCCCACATCGGGCTCCCTGCTCGGCGGGAAGCCCGCTTCTCCCTCTCCCACTCCCCCGCTTGTGTTCCCTCTCTCTCGCTGCGTCTCTCTCTGTCAAATAAATAAATAAAATCTTTATTTAAAAAATCACTCCTCTCTTCAAAAAAAAAAAAAAAAAAAGAAACATTCCTCTCACCCAGAAGAACTTCAAGTCCATTTTGAGAAGAACTGTAGAATAAATTATTGCATTTTATGTATCATTTTGTTTCCTAAAATCATTTTTTAAAATACTAATCTAGGTAGATATGCTTTCTAAATTATGTAACTTTAACCAGCTTTTATGCCTTTCAGGGGTAAATACCATATTTAAAGAGTCTTTCAGATAAACAGGATCTTGTGAGATTCTATGATCTGATTCTTCTGCCCACTGTTACTTGAAACATCCCACTTCATTACCTGGGTTCAACATTTATCCATGAGCAATACACAAAAATTTCCAGGCTTTCTATACACCAAGGCTTATGCTCAGTGCTTAAGGGAGAACCACACAATCAAAAGCTCAGATGTTGATTTTTAAATTTCTGAGGTCAAATAATAAAAATAGTATAAAAGATAACATGAACGACCTATCTGCACAGTTCTAAGATGGGGGGGATGAGAATTCAGGGAGGAGTGACAAAGACTGCTTAGGGGATGCAGGACTTGGGCTAGGTGCCTTATGCACACATGGACACAACGGACCTTCCTGGCTTTGGCTTGTGCACAGATGGACTTGCTGAACTATCTCACTAGGAACATATACCTCTGTTCAAAACTCACAGAACTGCACACTAAAAAGGGTGGGATGTACTTTATATAAATTATACCTTAATTAAAACAAGGAAAAAAACCCACCTGTAAATGACTACCTGGAAGACAATTAATTCGGCATTTTATATAAAATTTCAAACACACATACCCTATGACTCAGCAATTCTACTTTATTTGCCAGTTATATCCGGAGCACCAAATTATCCATTATTCACATTACAGCATTGTTTGTAAAATTTAAAAATCAAGTTTTTTAAAAATAAAATAATATTTAGTGAACAAGTACTTAGGTACAGTGATGTAAGTCTAACATCACATTAAGGACTAAAAACATAAAAATTACTTCTGGAAGATAAGTTGATTTGTACAGGGAAGAATGCCAGTAAATGTAATTTCTCAGCCTATAAAAAACTGGTTCATTACTCCCAGTCTGTTCAAAATCATTTCCAAACACAGGTGAGCAAAGACACAGCGTTCTTTTCTTCAAGCTTAATCTTTACTGACTGACCTTTCCTGGTATTTAAGTTCATGAAAACAAAGATGTCTGTAGCCTGGCATTACCGACAACCACCACTGACACCCATGTGTACTACAGTTCACAGACTCCTTCTTGAGTATCTGTTGATTTGACTCTTCTGCACACATTTTCTTAGAAGTGGGCAAGGTAGAGAGAGAAGAACCAATGGAAGAACTCTCTACATCCAACATGGGGCTCAAACTCACGACCCTGAGATCAAGAGTCACACACTCCTCTGACTGAGCCAGCCAGGTGCTCCTGGAAGAACTCATATGTTTTAATAATCAGAGGGCAAAAGTAAAAGTGGAGGCCTTTCTATAAATAATGCAAATCATGAAAGGCCTTAAAGGAAAAGACTAATAAATTCGAAATTTCTGTATGACAAAAAGATAAAACATTTAAACTTAAAATCACTATTATTACATTTTGGTGGGGAGCGCCTGGGTGGCTCAGTCATTAAGCGTCTGCCTTCGGCTCAGGTCATGATCCAAGGGTCCTGGGATCGAGCCCCGCATCGGGCTCCCTGCTCAGCGGGAAGCCTGCTTCTCCCTCTCCCACTCCCCCGCTTGTGTTCCCTCTTACTGTCTCTCTCTCTCTGTCAAATAAATAAATAAAATCTTTTTAAAAAAAAATAAAAAATAAATAAAATCACTATTAAAATTTTTTAATGAAATAATTAAGTGTATGTGGGGGGGTGTTTGTAATATTTATAGACAAAGGGTAAATACTTCTGTGTTTGTTTACCTTTAATAGTCAAAGAATTCTTGCCAATACATAAAAAGATAAATAGCCATGTAGAAAAAGCACAAGGACTTTAAAGAAGGAGGGCTAAAGATAACTAAGGCAAGCAATAATCTCAACTTCAAAATAAAACCCCTAAGACAATGACACATCAAAATGTGGGGAAAAAATGGAAGGTGAAAAAAATCCCTCACAATCAGCGTTGGTGAAAGCACCTGGTTCTTTTGTATGCCGAGTGACACAGCCTTTTTGAAGAGCAAAGGAGCATTTTTAGTATGTAAAATGTATATACCATTTCACTTCCAAGAAGTCATACTTGAAAAGATATTTATGCAGCACAAATACAAGTTTTCTAGCAGCATCAATTTGTAGCATCAAAAAATGTAAACACCTAACAATCTATCAATAGGGAACTGGAAGAGGGAATGACAGTACATCCCTAAGACCTGCAGGGTCACCGAAAAGAGTAAAAGTCACTCTACTCCTGTGCAAAGGTGCTAAAGAAAGATACACTGTTAACTGAGAAGAGCAGTTGCAGAAGATCATGTGCAACATGGCGGGCGCTGCATGTGGACCAGTCCTGGGTGGGGGGCAGGCCAGTGTGAACATACCCAAAACACCACAGGCATGAAATAGGGGTTTGCAATGAAGGAAAGGGAATGGTGTTCGTTTCCTACATTATACATTGCTACGTTTTATTTTTTATTGTTAGCAATGTTTTACTTTGGGGCGCCTGGGTGGCTCAGTCAGTTAAGCGGCTGCCTTCGGCTCAGGTCATGATCCCGGGGTCCTGGGATCGAGCCCCGCATCGGGCTCCCTGCTTGGCGGAGAGCCTGCTTCTCCCTCTACCTCTGTCTGCCGCTCTACCTACTTGTGCTCTCTATCTCTGTTAAATAAATAAATAAAAATCTTAAAAAAAAAAAAAAAAAAGAATGTTTTACTTTTAAAATCAGAAAATAAAGGTTTTGAGTGTACAGTTATAATAGGAGAAAGGAAAGTTATGTCCTAAGAAGATGTTTTTAAAATGTAAAGCTCTGAATCTCTCCAGTACATACACTACCCAGATTAGCCCAAATCCCCACCAAAATGTAAGTGTTCACTAGATTCCAGGCCACCTCAAAAAGATGACTTAGGGGCACATTCAGGACCTCAAGGCATGTACGTGTCACATTAAGAGGTAAGTTCAACAATATGAACATTCTTAAAGTTGCATTTCAAAGGACGGGGGCACCCGGGTAGCTCAGTTGGTTAAGTATCAGACTCTTGATCTCAGGGTTGTGAGTTCAAGACCCACGTTGGGCTCCGTGCTGGGCCTGGAGCCTACTTAAAAAAATAATAATATAATTAAATTAAATTAAATTAAAGGAAAACACAGCCAGAGAACTCCTTAAAATGTAAAATAAATAAACAACTGCTCAAATTATTTTCTGTTGCTATTTGTTGTATTTCTGTAAGTGGAAGAACTTATAACTTTTAAACTTCAGCCTAAAAGTTTCCTTTCCCAGATGAGGAAAAGAATATTTGAGTTTCGGGCGCCTGGGTGGCTCAGTTGGCTGGGTGACTGCCTTCAGCTCAGGTCATGATCCTGGAGTCCCTGGATCGAGTCCTGCATCAGGCTCCCTGCTCTGCAGGGAGTCTGCTTCTCCCTCTGACCCTGCTCTCTCTCATTCTCTCTCTCAAATAAATAAATAAAATCTTAAAAAAAAAAAAAAAGAATATTTGAGTTTCAAGACACATCTGTTTTCACAGCACTTGAAACCCAAAGGAAAACATACCTTCTAAGAGCATCTCTGGAATGTCTGCTTGATATCTAGGCCCCACTCTGATTTCACCTTTGTCAGCTAACAGTGTTTTCACTGAAGGGTCATAGACCAATGAGTAGAAAAAGGTGTCCTGAAAAAAAAAAACGACAGAAAATATTTAGGTAAACTTAATTCCTTCTACTTTTTATAAAGCAATAAGGCCAGTATCATGATAATGAAACCATAAACTTCAGAAAGTATGTAAGATTTTATTTTGGTGAATAAATTCATAGATCTTGAAGAAAAACTGTTACTGTCATCATGTAGAACAGCATAAAATTAAATCAAGCAAAAATAAATAGCTTACAATAAAGGTAGACTATAAAGTTTTGCTGTTTATTTTAGTCTAAAAGAAAACCATTTAACTGCTCTAAAACAAGATTCTGAAAAGCTAGCAAAGCTAAGTTGTAAGTCAAAGTAAGACACCTGAAATCGAGCAATCATTTCAATCTCTAAAGCCCACACCAAACAAATAATGAGGACACCAGGCACTGTTACTTTTAAAGTGTCCATCCACATTTTATCAAAATGATAGAATGCATACACATCTCACATTAAATAAAGTTTAGAAGAGTTGAGCTTACACGCAGTTTACTTAAATTAAAATGTCACATTGTATTATTTAAACACTTATTAATTCTAAGTCTGCAGTTCTCTTTTAAATCCTGAAGCACTCATATTTATATATAAATAGGTATATATACATAACTATACTTACCACTACCAGTACACCCACTAACTTTTCAAGGTCCTTTAAAATGCAAAAAGGCCCTAGTTACTGAGCCTTAAGGATAAAATGGCCAGGTCACCAGGGCTTTGCTGAATTCTGCAAAACCACTGGATGTCTTTTTTTTTTTTTTTTTTAAGATTTTTTATTTATTTATTTGAGAGAGAGAGAACACATGAGAGGGGGGAGGGTCGGAGGGAGAAGCAGACTCCCTGCAGAGCAGGGAGCCCGATGCGGGACTCGATCCAGGGACTCCAGGATCATGACCTGAGCCGAAGGCAGTCGCTCAACCAACTGAGCCACCCAGGCGCCCCAAAACCACTGGATGTCTTATAAAGTCTTGTCCCTGCTTCCTGCTATGACTCTGAGGGTTCTCTACTGCCCAACTCTCTGCATTTTATCTTGGAGGGGCCTGTTTCTGCCATCAGCACTTTACCAAGACCCTGGTAAGCAACTGCAAATTAAGAGATAACCTGCCTGATTGTAAAGCTTTCTCCTTTCAGGATGTTACCCACTGTGACAAAGGGAAAGGAGAGAACTGGACAAGGTAATACCATCCCACCAGAAACTGAGCTGTGTTTTAATCATGGGTCACTGTCAGAAGAAAAGCTTAAACAATAAAACTGCTAAGAAGACACAACAATGTTGCAATTCATGCATATAAAAAATGCTACCCAGGGAAAAGAAAAATCTGCAGAATATATAAATCAACCTGCTTAACAGGTTGATGGGGGTGATCAATATGTAATCAGAATTATGTGTTTCTGAAGAGAGGAGCAACAAAGAATGTTAGTGGGTAATTAGAGCCACTGCCACGCCATCGGCTTTAAAAGAAGGCACACTTCTGGTCACTTTTATTCTGAAAAATATGTTAGCAGAGTGTTCTATAAAAATAGGATTTTGCCATACTTGACAGTAAAATGAGATGAAATTATTATTTAGGGTCACATAGGTTGCTTAAGACTCCTTAAATTTGGGGTGCCTGGGTGGCTCCATCAGTTAAGCAACTGACTCCTAATTTCAGCTCAGATCACAATTTCAGGGTCGTGAGATTGAGTCTCACGTCAGGCTCTGTGCTGAGTGTGGAGTCTGTTTAAGATTCTCTCCCCCTCTCTCTTCCTCTGCCCCTCCCCCTGCTTGCACTCGCTCACATGAGCTCTCTCTAAATTTGTATGTGCTGCCTGATATGGGAAATTGTTTAAAATGTAAATATAATTTTTCAAGAAGTAAAAAATCGTGATTAGAAAGTTGTCCTTTGAGTTACCATCTTCAAATATGCCAATCTCAGTATTTTAAAAACCAGACTTTCTCAAGGATGGTCTTATAACAGATAAAGCAGTAAAAAGTTAAAAAAAAAAAAGTGTTTTTTAAATTGAAAAAAGAATATAACATAAGCAGTTTTATTTTTACTAAACTCCCTCTGAATAAAAAAAAGTTTCCTCAAATACACTGCCAGAGACGTCAGTTCCTCTCCCAAAGACTGATGCAGGACCAAGTGCTTAAAAATCAGTGGACAGGAAAAAAATCCTAAAGACCTTTGCAAATTTTCATCTCCTACCATCCTTAGCATATAGAAATTGCTAATAACAAATTAGAAGGCAAAAATACTACTTTTTAAAAAATCACACTGTTGGGGGACCTCGTTGGCTCAGTCGGTGGAACATGTGACTCTTGATCCTAGGGTTGTAGGTTCAAGCCCCACATTGGGTGCAGAGATTACTTAAAAATAAAATCTTTTTTAAAATTAAAAATTAAGAGGCACCTGGGTGGCTCGGTCTGTTAAGCGTCTGCCTTCAGCTCAGGTCAGGATCCCGGGGTCCTGGGATGGAGCCCTGCATCGGGCTCCCTGCTCAGCAGGGAGCCTGCTTCTCCCTCTCCCTCTGCCTGCCAACTCCCCCTGCTTATGCTCTCTGTCTCTCTGTCAAATAAATAAATAAAATCTTTAAAAAAAAATTAAAAATTAAAAACTTACACTGTCTTAACAAATACACCAGTAAAATACACTGAAACATACTCAATGTTTCCTCCTTTTATTTCTGCTTCTGTGAACTAATGCTAATTTCTGAGCATTATCTTTATGCATATTATTATCCATATGCTGCCTGACAAACACTATGTTCTTTTCTAAATTTCATACGTGTAAGTTATAAAGACTATCAACATTTTTTCTGCCTTGAATATTTACTTCCTCTTAATTTTCTCTATTATATTTTCTAATGTACAATCGTTTCACTTGTCTGCATCAATCTTTTGTAGTTATACTTTCTTCATTTGAGATGAGGGGACACTTTTAAGTATAATAAAGTTTTTTTCAAAGAAAATATATCCCTTTAATTCCTTAAAAACATACACACACATATATAAAGTACATATACACACACATACATACATACAAAAAATAAAGATTTGGGAAAACAAAAATACCATGAAACTATAAAGGTTAAATACTAAAACATCAACAGTAGAAATTTTCCCGTTGTGGAATATTCTCTTTAGAGGAATTTCCTCCCTCCAATGAAGCATATGCTCTCATTCAACTTGTTAAAAAATGTTTAAAATGTTTCTTGTTGAAGTTTACAGAAAGAAACATTTTTAGTTGACAAAGTTTATTGGGATTTTAGGAAAGAAAGCAGACCACCATTTAAGATCTCATCTGGAAAAAGTCTAAAAGAAAAACTGTTTATTTGAAAAACAACAAAAACGAAAAAACAGGGAGGAGTACTGAGTATACGAAAGTCACTTGTTTCATAAAGCCAAAAATAGTTCTTCTACTACCAGCTAAATCATCATACTGTATAAAGCCTTTCATTACCAACTGAAAAAAAAAAAACAGACAGAAGTTTTTGCCAAATGTTCTCAGTTAACCAGAAAAATAAAATTATCTAAATGTATTCTAGTCATTATGCTTTTATATAATGCTGCTCTCCCAGTGCAATAATTTGGTGCAAGAAGAAATAAACTCAAAGGTATGGGCTTCATGTGAAATCGGGGGGCTCGGAGGGGGAGGGACACAAAACAAGTGTAATTGTGAATTACCTCTTTATCAAGATATGACAATACTGACTCTGTCTCATTCAGAAGGGCAACACTGCATTTTCCCCTGTTGAAAGAGGGAAAAAGTGAATAAATGTAAGAAAGGCCACCTCACCTTCACAGTGATGACATATACAAAGTTAGGAATATGCAGAATGTAAAGTTGATATTAAGAAACCAGATGACAATTAGGAATATACATAAACGTATATACTTATACTTGCTTTACAATCCTGGTGTTGCATAACCTAAAAACATAGGACTGTCTGTAGATATTTACTGCGAGGCTAACCTGTGGAAGGAACTGTGTTAGGCAGTAAATCTTTAAAACATAAACACTTGATAGGTATTTCCTAACTATTACAGGAAAAAAAAAAAAGGATTACAATGAAACCTTCAGATCAGAAGTGAGTTTCTGAATCTATAAAGAGTTAATATGAGGCGATTTTATAAAAAGAGACTTTAGATAGACTTCACTGTACAAACCAGTACCTAAAATAATCTTTGGATTTTTTTAAGTAGCCAATGCATATAAGAACCTAAAAATAATACACATTCATATCAAGATTAACTGACTTACCTTTATTGACACTGCTCTAAAGCCTAGTTAAAATTTAAATACACTGCTATAAAGTAAAGGGCAAAATAAAGATCTACAGATTTACAGACCCTGAAGTCTGATGGCATTTACCTTTGATCATAGCCCTGGGTGTGAGTTTGAAAATGAAGGTCTATTAAAAAAAAAAAAAAAAAAAAAAAAAAAAAAGGCTTGTCTAGACTTGAGAAAAATTAAGGTTATCCAGGTAGAGGCATTTATTACAAACACATTTATAATTTATTCTCACTAGCTTGAAAAATTCTGTAGAGCCACAAATTTGACAGGAGAGTTTTGACAGATGTTTCAAGTTATAGATAATTGGTCAGGACTCACAAAATATTTTTTAAATGTCATAATGTCATTTGATTTTGTAAACAAAAGTCACTGCTTGCTCCCCACAAAAATGACAAGCAAAAAACAAAAACATCACATATACATTGAATGGGAAGCTAAAAGAGCAGGCTGTTGGAATAGCAGAGTGGAAAACAATTCAAAGGAAAAAATTACCAAAAGCAAAATAAAATGTAAAATGCTAACACATAGGTCAAAAATTACACTTTACTCAACATTTTGCAAATGTACATTCCTTATATTTGAAAAAAAATTTCCCCTCATAAAAACATCTTTTTCTGGGAATCAGCTCTAGTTAATATCACTTCAAAAGACTTCTGAGAGCATGTGTTCTTTCCATATTATCCTGTCAAGTCTCTAACTTGCTTAGGGAGAGTTATAAGGGTTTTTGGTTTTACTAATTTTAGTCGTGCATATTACTGAAGCAGAAAAATTAACATGATTACTTCAGAGCATATAACACCACTCACAGTCAACAATTACCTGACAGGCTCTTAGGAAGGACAGAATTACGGGTGGGGAAACTGCTCTGCTGAGGTTTGCACATCTACAGCTGCCACGGAAAAGCTTCTGTGACCTGTGTGCTCCTCACACGTGCAGCGCGCTTACGGACCAAATGGGCTTCCCAAAAATAGGCTTCAGTTACTTTTTTTGCCTAACAGCTGACAGAGCAGTATTTCTAACATTTAATACTTAATCACCTAGAAGAAATAAAGTCTTGGTTTTTAAAGTTCTCTAAAGTTGGGTGGTTTTTTATTTTTTTTTAATGAAAAGGAGCAAAAGCTGAATGTTATTTTAATAGACACCACTTTCTTTAAGAGCCATTTGGATGTTAAGGGTTAATAGACATTGAAAATTCATACAAACAATACAGCATTAGTCTCCTCCATACTGCCTGAAATGACAAGAGGATTTAAACGGAATCATCAAACCATTATTTTCATAATTACATTAGGAGATAACAAAATGCTGATTATATACTGTTTTAGAGATACAACATGATTACAAAATCAAGAAGATACCCAGCCAATCTAAAATATAAATTATTTGGGGGAATGTAGCTTTTATGCAAAGATGAAAAAAATAATAGGTGATTTCATTTTTAAATTTCCTTTACTGTAGCTATGAATTTGCTCCCAAATTAAAAATGAAAACTGACACTTAAAATATTCAAGTACATATACTAACAGCTAATAAAGCAGGAGGTTGAGTCAGAATTATTTTATGAAGTAAATATGAATATATAATTAACACATGTACTACCACGCCAAGAATTGTTGATAAAAGTAGCTTAAAAAGATACTTAAAGTGCTGGTTTCCTTTATGCTGAACAAATCCTGGCTCACAGAAAAAAAATATGATAAATTTTAAGCTAACCCCAAACCAAAGGAACTATTATCAAACTGTAATATAGACAACCCAATTGGTTGATGCTGAATCTCAAGCAATGATCCTAAATGTTCTCTTCCACCACACTTGAATCCTTAAGGAAGAAAGATATCCAAACATGAGGATATAAATATAAAATACATTAAAGACCTTAACACAAAGAAAGATCACTGCAGGCCTATATAATTATTCATACTGCTTTTCTACAAGGAACTATACAGCAACACAGAATTTCCATAGAGACAACATACTTCCCCACAGATCACTGAAAAAGATCATACTCTGTCTGCTTCAGAGATTGCGCAGGGTGCTAGGACAGAGAGACATGTGAATAAATAATTATGACACAACACACTCCCATGTTTAACGCCAGGTGCTGATCGGCTTGCTATCTGCTTAATAGGATGTTCAGTATCATTCTACAGACTCAAACACCACATGTAAAAATGTGCATACGGGTTATATATTTCTTTTATTTAAAGATGTTACCTATTTGGGGCGCCTGGGTGGCTCAGTTGGTTAAGCGGCTGCCTTCGGCTCAGGTCATGATCCTGGAGTCCCAGGATCGAGTCCCGCGTTGGGCTCCCTGCTCGGCAGGGAGTCTGCTTCTCCCTCTGACCCTCCCCCGTCTCATGTGCTCTCTCTCATTCTCTCTCTCTCTCAAATAAAGAAATAAAATCTTAAAAAAAAAAAAAGAAACAAACACTGGAGGACTCTCTACATAAGTTAAAGAATACGATCTTATAGATCTTTAGACTATAAAAAGGAACCAAAAAAGAGAAAGAAATCTGGATGTTAAACATTTCTATTCAAAGATATATTTTCTGTTAATACTGCTTTAACAGATGTTAAGAAATAAAAATTAAAGAAGACAAAAACAAACAAAACAAAACCTGGAACAGCTGTTTGAGTAGGTAAGGTAAAGGAATAAAAAGCCAAGAATAGAAGTCTGGGTTTAATGTAATAGATCAGTGGATTCTGCAAAGAAAAATGACAAGTTGTGTTCTGGAAAGCTCATTCTGTCTGTGGCATGTGGAGAAAACCAAAGCAACAAAACTTTAATCCGATTCTGGAGATTTGATAACAAATAAGAATCAAACTGTAAAAGAGGAATTCAAGGGGGGAGAAATCCTTCTCTTGGTGCCACTTTTCCCTTTTTTTTTTTTAAAGATTTTATTTATTTATTTGACAGAGAAAGACACAGCGAGAGAGGGAACACAAACGGGGAGTGAGAGAGGGAGAAGCAGACTCCCCGCCGAGCAGGGAGCCCGATGCGGGGCTCGATCCCGGGACTCCAGGATCATGACCTGAGCCGAAGGCAGTCGCTTAACCGACTGAGCCACCCAGGCGCCCGCCACTTTTCCCTTTTATAGCTAGGAGAAAGTGGGATGTCCAAAAGAAGGCAGTAGGTATTAGGAAGATCCTCTTTCCTAGCACAGTATGACAAATCGTTCAGATTACCAGAAAAATCTCACAGGCGTTTCCACAACTCTGTGGAACACAAGAGCTTAGGACAACATGTAGAATAGAATATACTTTCATCCAGCTCAGTGCTTCTCTGCATTGCGACTCTGGTCAGAGAAGGAAACACTTCAACCCATAGAGGATAAATCATTTCAAAGTAAAGATTATACCATACAAAGACAACATTCAAGAAAAAGTGTGCTAAACATGTAGACTTTAAAATGCTAAATTGTGATATGATTTTTCTCTTCACTGTATTTTTCCTCACATTCTTCTACTAAGCAATTCTATGAGCTTAAGCACACTAATTAATTTCCTTATGTTAGTTTCCTCTTTTTATTAGATTTATTTTTTTTTAAAGATTTATTTATTTGAGAGAGCGAGAATGAGAGAGAGAGAGAGAGTACATGAGCGGGGGGAGGGTTAGAGGGAGAAGCAGGCTCCTCGCCGAGCAGGGAGCCCAATGCGGGACTCGATCCAGGGACTCCAGGATCATGACCTGAGCCGAAGGCAGTTGCTCAACCAACTGAGCCACCCAGGCGCCCTAGATTTACTTTATTTTAGAGAGAAAGCGAGGACAAGAGTGTGAGCAGGGGGAGGGGCAGAGGGAGAGAATCTTCAAGCAGACTCCCCACTGAGAGCGGAACCCAATGTGGGGTTCAATCCCATGACCCATGAGATCATGCCCTGAGTTGAAACCGAGAGCTAGATACTTAACCAACTGAGCTACCAGGCACCCCTCTTATGTTAGTTTCTTAAGCAGCACTACTTGTAGTCATCAACAGTACCCTTTTGGCTAATTCAAATTTTGTTTACAAATAGCAATAAAATTGCAAAAATCTAACACCTTAAAATAAAAACATTGGCATAATAAAAATTTGTACAGGAAGAAAACCGCCTTTATTAGAATCTTTTTTTAGATTCCAAATAAGTTCCTTTAACATTAATAGCTAAACTGAAGAGTCTGCCAATTTAAGTGGAGTGCTATGTTAGCAACACTACCTATTTTTCAATAAACATTAAGTCTTTTAAAAACTGTTTTCTCAGGTCGCCTGGCTGGCTCAGTCAGTAAAGCATGCGGGGTTGTGAGTTCAAACTTAACTTACTTAACATCTTTTGTTGTTGTTTTCCCTGAAGATGGCAAAAAAGGCCTTAACAGACCTAAATTTACAAATTACAAATCCCTAAAAAGTAAAACAACCCAAAAAACAAAAAAACAAATCACAAATCCTTTTTCACTTGAATCTCCCTGCTTTGACCAACACAGAAATATGAATAAATACAAAATCCAGAAAACATAATTAGGACATTTTCATCTATTTTACTTGGTATAATTTATTTTGTACATCTCTCACAATCACACGTGTGACGTGACACATGAACAAGTTTATTCTTTGCAGGATTAGTTTTAACAGCAAAAGACTAAAATGAACCAAGTATTTATCAGTTAGGATTAAGTAAATTAGACATATAAAAGAGCTACAGAAAAGAATGAAGCAGATCTTTACTATCAGATATGGAATTATGACCAAAATAATTTCATTTAAAAAGCACAATGTAGAGAGTAAGGTGGAGTCACTCATGTCAGGCAGTGACTCATGTCAAGTAATGATGTAAGCAGCCAAGGGCATTCCAGCTAAGACCAGGTATCACCAAAACCAGTATGGGTTGATGGCATCCAAAACTGATAACCAGCAAAGCCAAGAGAGCCTGGAAGAACTGAGAGCTGATAATCAGTACAACTAGAAGGGGCCTGCAAAGGCCCAAGACTGACTATACTCCTTTAAAAAGGAAGGCCTTTTGCAGCAAACAGGCTCTCCAGATGTTGACGCTTCCACGTCTGACAGCATTAAAAAGGCCACTGACCCTGAAAGCTCTGCCCAGTTGATCTCTGACCACAACAGAGATCCTCCACTGGTTGAACATAATAAGCAGTAAGCACCAAGAGCTGATCTGGATGGGACCAAGGCCTCATCTCAACTGTGCGCTCACAGACTGACTTGGCGTCTGGTTCGTTAACTTCTTACCCCTTACTGTATCTTGTCTGCTGTGTGACTTTGTATTATGCTTTGCTTTATGTGCCCTGTACGAAGGCAAGTTGAATGCGTAGTGAAATGTCACTGAGTCTGGAATCCCAAACGTGCTTTCCAAGTATGTTAACCTTACTCTGACTCAATAAAGCTTACTGTGGAAAGACACAACTCATGTAAGTGCCTTTATAGTGTGTTCACAACGTACAACCTAACAGTGTTGTAATTTACTCCATGACTTACTACAAACACAAACATACACACCTCATTGCTTCTTTGTGCATGAAATGTTTCCGGAAGTATACGTAAGATTCTCGAAACAGTGATGGGCTGGGAGACTGTATAAGGAGTGAGAAATTTTACTGTGTACCACATATTTTGATTTTGAACCCCGTATTTTGATTTGGAGCCATGTCAATATATTACACATCCTCCCCAAATGTTTATATTTTTTTATTTTATTTTTTTCATCATGATCAAGTATGTGCTATAATCCCCTCACCTATTTCACCCACCCCACTCTGGTGACTATCAGTTTGTTCTCCATATAAAGAGTCTCTTTCTTGGTTTGTCTTTTTTTCCTTTGCTCTTTTGTTTTGTTTCTTAAATTCCACATATGAGTGAGATCATATGGTATTTGTCTTTCTCTGACTTATTTCAGTTAGCATAATATTCTCCAGCTCCATGTTGTTGCAAACGACAAGATTTCATTCTTTTTTATGGTTGAGTAATATTCCTGTGTGTGTGTGCGTGTGGGTATACACACACATCACATCTTCTTTATCCATTCATCTATCTTGGGTTGCTTCCATAGTTTGGCTATTGTGAATAATGCTGCAATAAACATAGGGGTACATGTATCCCTTTGAATTAGTGTTTTTCTATTTTTTAGGTAAATACCCAGTAGTGAGATTACTGGACCATAGGGTAATTCTCTTTTTAATTGTTTGAGGAACCTCCATACTGTTTTCCAAAGTGGCTGCACCAGTCACATTCCCACCAGCACTGCAAGAGGGTTCCTTTTTTTTCCTTTTTTTTGAGAGAAGTGTTTTTTGTTGTTGTTGTTTGTTTTTTATTTTTTAAGATTTTATTTATTTATCAGAGAGAGAGAGAGCACACAAGCAAGGGGGGAGGCAGAGAGAGGAAGAAGCAGGGTGCCCGCCAAGCAAGGAGACCAACGTGGAACTCCATCCCAGGATCCTGGGATCACGACCTGAGCCGAAGGCAGACACCTAACCAACTGAGCCGCCCAGGCATCCCAAGAGGGTTCCTTTTTTATTCACATCCTCACCAACACTTGTTTCCTGAGTTTTTAATTTTAGCCATTCTGACAGGTACAGTTTCAATTTGCGTTTCTCTGCTGATAACTGATGTTGAACATCTTTTCTTTCTTTTTTTTTTTTTTTTAAGATTTTATTTATTTGTGAGAGAGAGAGAGAGCACACAAGCAGGGGGAGCAGGAGGCAGAGGGAGAAGTGGGCTCCCTGCTGAGCAAGGAGCCCAGTGCAGGACTCATCCCAGGACTCCGAGATCATGACCTGAGCCGAAGGCAGACACCCAGCCGACTGAGCCACCCAGGCATCCCTGAACATCTTTTCATGTGTCCGTTGGTCACCTACATGTCTTCTTTGGAGAAATGTCTGTTTATATCTTCTACTCATTTTTAATCAGATTATCTATTTTTGGGGTGTTGAGCTATACAAGTTCTTCATATATTTTAGATATTAATCCTTTATTGGATATGTCATGTGTAAATATCTTCTCCCATTCAGCAGGCTGCCTTTTAGTTTTGTTGATTTTTTCCTTCACTGTGCAAAAATCTTTTATTTTGATTTAGTCCTAATTAGTTTATTTTTGCTTTTATTACCCTTGCCTCAGGAGACACATCTAGGAAAATTGTGCTATGACTGATGTCAGAGAAATTACTGCCTGTGCTCTCTTCAGGATTTTTATGGTTTCTGGTCTCACATTTAGGTCTTTAATCCATTTTGATTTTATTTTTTTGTATCTGGCAAGAGAACATGGTCCAGTTTTGTTCTTTTGCACATAGCTAGCGGTCCAGTTTTCCCAATACCATTTGTTGAAGAGACTTTTTCCCATTGCATATATATTCTTCCTTTGTCGAAGATTAACTGACCATGTAATTAGGGGGTTATTTCTGGGTTTTCTAGTCTGCTCCACTGATCTATGTGTCTACTTTTATGCCAGTACCATACTGTTTTAAGTACTACTGCTTTGTAATATAACTTGAAGTCTGGAATTGTGATACTTCCAGTTTTCTTTTTCAAGATTGCTTTGGCTATTTGAGGTCTTTTGGTGGTTCCATACAAATGTTAGGATGTTTGTTCTAGTTCTGTGAAAAATACTGTTGGTATTTTGATAGGGACTGCATTAAATCTGTAGATTATTTTGGGCAGTATAGACATTTTAACAATGTTTGTCCTTCCAACCAAATGTTTTATATTTTTAAAAGAAGGGGGGCAGATCAGTTTTCTGTGATATAGACAACAAAAAAAAATTTGCTATATTATCCACTGCCTTTGGATACCAGTTTACTTCAAGCCATATATGGATATACTATCCCCAACCATGCCAATTCATAAACTCACTATGGCTATCTATTCCCATCAACTCTCATCTATTAACTATAGCTTTGCAGTCTCTAGGGCATTTTTTACTTAAAAAAACAACTGCTTGGGGCGCCTGAGTGGCTTAGATGGTTGGGAGTTTGCCTTCAGCTCAGGTCATGATCCCAGGGTCCTGAGATCGAGCCCCACGTCGGGCTCCTGGCTCAGCGGGGAGTCCGCTTCTCCCTCTCCCTCTGTTTCTCCCACTGCTCGTGCTCTCTATATATATCTCTGTGTCTCAAATGAATAAATAAAATCTTAAAAAAAAAAAAACTGCTTATAGATATACATTTTCTGTTCATTAATTAGTTTCTGATATGTATGACCACCTAAAGAAAAATTTTACCTTCAAATATTATTTGCTCTAGGTAAAACATCAATCAAAAATTTTTTCAAATTCCAACTTTTGAAAATGGATAGAAATGTTTTTTCAATGGTGAATAAACTTACCAGAGTCACAATGCATTTCCCAAACAGTTTGATAACTCTACTTGACAAAGACACAAAGAGACGAGTCCTAATACTGTAAACTGTATTTTTTAGTGACCTAATTGAGAGAAGTTTAACAGCATTCTAATGAGGGGGGAGAGTAGTATTTTTAGGGTCTCAACAGAATAATGAATTAAATGACAGGCAAAGCTCAAATGTTTATCTCCTCTTTTCTGAGATGCCTTTAAAATGAAAGTAAGAGAGTTAGAAATAAAAGAACCTAAAATCACTCAAAAAAACGCCATCACCCATGATGGTTTCAAAGATTTCATGAAAATTCTGGAAGACAATGACAGATAAAAGAGACTGAGCAGTGTAAACCAAAGTTCAGGATGAGCATTTCATTTAACAGGGAAACACTAAAATTAGGAACAAGGCACAAATGCCCACCCTACACATTACTATTAAACATGCCATTGGTGATTTGACCTAATACAACCAGACAAAGCCCAAAATATGCTTAAAAATAGCTGATGCTAGGAGAGATGGAACTGATCTACCTGGCAGAGCCATAAAAAAATTCTAGTCTTCTTTAAGTAAAGGTCCTAGTAAAACCAACTACACATCCTAACAGGAAACTTACTAATAAAGTTGGACTACATGAACAGAACTCCTGATTGGCTTTGCCGTTATTCCCTTAGTTTTAAAAAACAGGTATGAATCACCTAATACTTGAGGAAAGACTACAGCACAAAAGATGAATACAAAAAGTAAAAAACTGAATCTGGAGGAAAGAGGTGGTTTAAGCAACAAAAGAGAACTTTGAAGACACAAATTAGAATTTTTAAAAAAGATTTGTGCAATACTGCATTCATAACAAAAATAGGCTGCATTGAGCAGTTGCCATATAATGTGTTGGTTTCGAAAAGTAGCATAGAGGCACCTGGGTGGCTTAGTTGGTTGGGTGTCTGCCTTTGGCTCAGGTCATAATCCTGGAGTCCCAGGATGAAGCCCTGCATTTGGCTCCTTGCTCAGCAGGGAGTCTAATTCTCCCTCTGCCCCTCACCCTGCTCGTGCTCTCTCTCTCAAATAAATAAAATCTTAAAAAAAAAAAAAAAAAGTACAGCGTAGTGATTCAACATTCTATATGCTGTGCCATGCTCACCACAATAAGTGTAGATGACACATTTTTTTTATTAAACAATACTATCAACACTTCTTTTTTAAAGATTTCTTTGAGAGAGTGAGCAAGAGAGAGAGAGCACGAGCAGGGGGAGGAGAAGAAGCTGAAGGAGAAGCAGACTCCCCACTGAGCAGGAGGAGGGGGCGAGGGGCTCCATCCCAGCACCCTGGGATCATGACCTGAGCCGGAAGCAGACGCTTAACGACTGAGCCACCGAGGTGCCCCCCCCCTTTTTTAATGAAGATTTTATTTATCTATTTGACAAAGCACAAGCAGGGGAGTGGGAGAGGGAGAAGCAGGCCTCCCGCCGAGCAGGGAGCCCGATGTGGGGCTCGATCCCAGGACCTTGGGATCATGACCTGAGCCGAAGGCAGACACTTAACCAATTAAGTCACCCGGGTGCCCCTACCATCAACACTCTTGAACACTATACACAAGAACTGTACAATATGCAACGTTTTCAGGAGTAAATAGAATATTTACAACAACTGGCCACATGCTGGGCCAGAAAACATGGCTCAACAAATCTTTAAAAACTGAAATTACACAGAGTGGACTCACTAGTCATAGTAGTAAAATTAAACCAGAAATCAATAACAGAAAGAACTGGAAAATCCTCCACAGGTCTGGATATTAACCAATAAACTTAAATAATTCATGAATCAAACACTTAAAAAAAAGGATCCACTGAAAAAGATTATTCAGAAGACCAAAAGAAAGAGCTTCTGAAATTCTAAAATATAGTTGGCGAAATTAAAATATCCAATGTGCTAGGAGATAAAAGTCAAAGAGTTAGCTCAGAACCAAAACCAGAAAATATGATAAAAGACAGGAAACAAAGACAACCCAGGAGAGCTAACATACAAGTAATATAAGTACTGGAAAGAGAAAAAACAATTCAAAGAAATATTAGAAAAAGAACTCCTAGCTATAAAAGAAGACTGGGTTCTTCTAATTAAAATGGCCTACCAAATATCCTCACCATTGAGGCATCACTGAAATTTCAGGATACATTAAGAGAATGTATCTCTTACTTATTGGTAAGAGAATTCTAACAAGATTTAAGAGAGGGGGAAAAATCGGTAATAATGCAAAGTATGGAAAATCTATGTGATATAAAACAACTATTCAACGACAATAGACATTTGAGTCCAATAGGGTAATTCCTTCAGAGTTTTGATGGAAAATCATTTTCAAACGGAAATTCAATACCAAACTAATTATGTATCATGTGTATAGTAATAAGTTATCTAGAAATTTCATTCTAGAATAATATAGGAAGCATTACAAAATATGTAAAAGAGAGGTTGAGTCTGATAGAGCTGAGAACTTCTGCTGTAAGGTATTACACATTAAAACATAAAACTAGGGGCGCTTGAGTGGCTTAGTCATTAAGCGGCTGCCTTCAGCTCAGGTCATGATCCCAGTGTCCTGGGATCGAGCCCCGCATTGGGCTCCCTACTACGCGGGAAGCCTGCTTCTCCCTCTCCCACTCCCCCTGCTTGTGTTCCCTCTCTCACTGTCTCTCTCTCTGTCAAATAAATAAATAAAATCTTTAAACAAACAAACAAACAAAAAAAAACCCCATAAAACTAAAATTAAGAAATCACTGGTGCCAGGGTGGCTCAGTCGATTAAGCCTCCAACTCTTGGTTTCAGCTCAGGTCACGATCTCAGGGTGGTGAGATCGAGCCCTGCGTCCAGCTCCACACTCAGGGCAGAGTCTGCTTGAGTTTCTCTCTCCCTCTCCCTCTGCCCCACCCCCAAAAAATAAAAATAAAAATAAAACAGAAAGGAGGGATTGAGCTTTATTAAAATAATAAACTGTACTATTTTGTCAAGAACATTCTCAAGTGGAACTTGTCATTTTAGTTTTTTGTCTGTTTTCCTGCAAATGCACAGAGGTGAATACAGTGACAACTCTAGCACAATTTAGTGCCACTGACTTGGTTCATGTTGAGTTTACCCACAACTGCTTTTGCAAAATCAACACAGGGAAAAGGCGAGTAGCATCTTACTGTTATTATGAAATAGTTCTCATCTCACAAAGCCCCTGAAAAGGTCTAAGTGACACTCAGGAGTCCACAAACTATGCTCTGAAAACACTTTGCTTTCAATGTTCTTGGTCTTTTCCATTCTCATAAATTTTGGAATCAGCTTGTCAATTTACACACACTTATACACACACAAACCTGCTGAGCTTTTCCTTGGGACAGCACTGAATCTTTGAATCAATTTGGGGAAAACTGACATACTGTCATGCATTTACTTATCCTATATTTATTTAAGTCTAATTCCTTCAGCAATCCTTTTTAGTTTCTATGTAGTTTTTACATATCTTTCCCTTCTTCTCATACATCTTTCTTTAGATTTATTCTAGGTGTCTGATGCTTTTTGATGACATTGTAAATGATATATCTTTTCTGGGAGGGGGGAGAGGGAGAGAGAGAATCTTAAGCAGGCTCCACGCCCAGTAAGGAACCCTGCAGGGCTCGATCTCACGACCCTGAGATCATGACCTGAGCTGAAATCAAGAGTTGGAGGCTTAACCGACTGAGTCACCCAGAAGCCCCAAAGGTATCTTTTTAACCTTAGTTTTCTGACTGACCCCTCTTCACACCATATACATAAAACAGACTTAAACACAAAAGGTGGGGCACCTGGCTGGCTCAGTCTGTGGAGCATGAGACTCTTGATCTCCAGGTCGTGAGTTTGAGCCCCACATTGGGTACAGAACTTACTTTAAAAAAAAGGGGGGGGGAGGGTTAAAAAATACAAAAGGTCAGTAAAACTTCAAGAAAACATAGGAGAGCAGTAACTTCATGATCACAGGAAATCCTTGCCTATTCCAGGGGGGTGACACTTGGGTTTGTTTCTGAATGAGCACTCTTTCTGAGTGACAAAGTATTCTCACTCTAGTTTTATTCTGCTCCCTCACATATATCAAACTTATCAGGCATGTCTGTCAGCTTCTCAAGAATGGAATTTTTCCAGCTTTTATTTAATTGTCCTCCCCTCCTCCTGCTGTTCCATTGTTCCTTTTCCAACCACATTTCTCAAATATTTAAAAACAAACCAACCAAACTAGAAAGAGCAAAGATGACACGAGTGGTGCAGAAGAACAAGCACTACTTATTGAGAGAGGAAGGCACACACAGGTAATGCAGAGCCTCTGCATACCAGCAACGCGCAGCCCAAATCCAACAACACACGTAAGATTAGAAAAGAGAAATGCATGAACGATACACCCAAATGTCAGTGGCGCTGAATGCAGGAACGACAAGAGTGTATGCTTGTATGTGTGCCTGTTTCTGTATTTTCAACATTTCAACAATAAATTATAATTCTTTCATTATCAGAAAATAAACGAGTTTATTTTAAAATTTTAATATGCAGGGGCATCTGGGTGGCTCAGTCAATTAAGCGTCTACCTTCGGCTCAGGTCATGATCCCAGGGTCCTGGGATCGAGTTCCGCATTGGGCTCCCTGCTCAGCGGGAAGCCTGCTTCTCCCTCTCCTTCTGCCCCTCCCCCTGCTTGTGCTCTCTTGCACACTCTCTCTCAAATAAATAAAATCTTTAAAATTTTAATATGCAATAATAATTGAGGGAACAACAAAATGGACATAGTTTTAATATACTGTGGTGGGAATATAAACTGACAATAATTCTTTTTTAAAAGATTTATTTGAAAGAGAGGGAGCGTGTGCCTGCAGGGGGGAGGAGCAGAGGGAGAGTGAGAGAGAACCTTCTGGGAGGGGGAGCGGGGGAGTCTGAAGCAGACTCCACGCTGAGCACAGAGCCAGACGTGGGGCTCAATCTCATGCCCTGAGATCACTACCCGTGCCGAAACCAAGAGTCAGACACTTGACTGACTGTGCCACCCAAGCACCTCTGAACTGACAATGATTCTTTTTAAAGATTTTATTTATTTATTTGAGAGAGAGAGAATGAGAGAGAGCACATGAGAGGGGGGAGGGTCAGAGGGAGAAGCAGACTCCCTGCCGAGCAGGGAGCCTGATGCGGGACTCGATCCTGGGACTCCAGGATCATGACCTGAGCCGAAGGCAGTCGCTTAACCAACTGAGCCACCCAGGCGCCCCGACAATGATTCTCGAAAGAAACAGCATTTTGCGAGAAAAATGTACCCTTAAATTAGAAACAGGTCTGCTATTACATGGTAACAACAGTTAATGATACTAGTTTACTGCTACTGGGGAAAGGAGGATAAAGAGGAGTTCTCAATGGATTTCCATCTATTCTGTCTTCGTCAGAACCAGCCATGTTGTCAGCAAGGAAAGGGTTAAAAGTGAAATCAAAATGGTATTTTCCCTCTATGTCTTAGGTCCAAATCTACAAATCTTAAACTTCTTCCCATTCTATGTCTAATGTGTCTTCATTTCAGGAAAAAAACCTGAAATATAGAAAACCATAAAGATGAAAGTTGCTTGCAGGGCACCTGGGTGGCTCAGTAGGTTAAGCGGATAGTCATGATCTCAGGGTCCTGGGATGAGCCCCACATCAGGCTCTCTGCTCAGCGGGAATTTGGCATCTCCCTCTCACTCTCACTCTGTGCTCTCTCTCTCTCAAGTGAATAAATAAAATCTTAAAAAAAAAAAAAAAGATGCTTACATCTTCTGATATTAAAACAAATCTGAAACCTATCAAATACCAAATTCCTATTTATATTCATGTGCAGACACATGCTTACTAATGAAAATGATCTCATTTATTCACAAAGTAAAAATTACTGACTAAAATAAAACAATTCTTCAATACACAAATCAGTATATATCTCTCTACAAACTTGCATCAAGAACTTCGGTTAAATAAAATCCAAAAAATGGAACTGTTAGATCAAAGGATATGCACATATTACAATCTGATGTTTCTAATTACACTAACACTTGAATGTAGAAGAGTTATTTATTTCCTTACCCGTAATCCCCTTAATCTTGGGGATTAAGAAAAGATCTATGGTCCTCCATCCCTCAAGTAACTCCTGCTTGCTTGCTAGAAACTTCCATTTCTCCCTTTCTCATGGTTGCTATAAACTCACCTTATTCAGTGACAGAGAGTATGTGCACGGAAACGATTTCCTATCTTCTGCCTAGGCCTCCAGGTAAAAGCCTGACGTTGACTCTGATAACTCACTCTCCCTGAGAGTCCTGAGTAACCTGTGATTCCAGACATCCAATCTTTAATTGTCATGAAAGGAGAGAGGCACACAATCTAAAATTTCATTTATGGTCAGTGATAATTGAGAAGAGATAATTCTATTATCCGTTGATGACTTTTATTTCCTTCAAGAACAGAAAGTTAACTGAAAACGGTGCAAGCTTCCAATTCTGACTGGCTATTTTGTGCCGTGTTCCCCAGTAGGCAGGAAAAAGAAAAATAAAGACACCAACCTTCAAGAACCTTACACTCTAAGATGATGTCTGACTAGAACCATCTCGACAAATTATACATAAACCCCACGAGTTTTATCAGCTGCTCACGATACTTTTTCAATTGAATTAAGAAAGCTCCTCATTTCGGAGGTGAGGAGACCATGCAGAGGCAGCACGACACAGCTGAAACCAAGGAAAGCTCCCTGACTGCGGTTGCAGCCCGTCTTCCACAGAGCAAGAACAGTGATTATGATGAGATGGTGATGTTCATATTCTGGAATCCTAGCCTAAACTTTGTTTTTGTTTTTTAAAGATTTTTTTTTTTTTTAATTCATGAGAGACAGAGCGAGAGAGAAAGGCAGAGGGAGAAGCAGACCCCCCGCAGAGCAGGGAGCCCGATGAGGGACTCGATCCCAGGCCCCTGGGATCATGACCCGAGCCGAAGGCAGATGCTCAACCATCTGAGCCACCCAGGCGCCCCTAAACTTTGTTTAAAGGGATAAGAATGTAAGGATTTCTCTGAGGCACCCTGCCATGAAGGGACTACTTGAACACTAAGGTGCACTTATGTCTTTGAGACTTATCCGACTGCTGACATCACATTCAGGTTCTGGAATAGCTTCTCTGGACTTCTTAAAACACACAGACAAGATTAAGCAATGAGGTAGACAGGATCCTTACCAGTGATGCTCTGAATGAGGGTCGGGTCTAACAACATGGATATAATGATTTCTCTACCACCACTCTCTCTTCATAATAAGGCAGACTAAGAGGACGAATCATCAGGTCCAAAAGCCCTTACTGCAGGAAATAGCTGAGGCTAATAATCAACAGGTACCTAAGAAAATGCTTTTAAGACACAATGAAGCAAAAAAAAAAAAAAAAAAAAAGGGTGCCTGGGTGGCTCAGTCGTTAAGCGGCTGCCTTCGGCTCAGGTCATGATCCAGGGGTCCTGGGATCGAGCCCCGCGTTGGGCTCCCTGCTCCGCGGGAAGCCTGCTTCTCCCTCTCCCACTCCCTCTGCTTGCGTTCCCTCTCTCGCTGCATCTCTCTGTCAAATAAATGAATAAAATCTTAAAAAAAAAGACACAATGAAGCATAACTTCAAAGGCTGTGATCCAGATCCCAAGGTTGGCAAACAGGAAAGGAATGGCTCTTTTTAAATGACTACCTGCACCAGAGGCTGGGAAGAGGCATTAATCATTACATGCAGAATGCTGTAATTAGCAGCTTTTAAAAAGCCAAGCTTTTTGTGTTCAAGATGTAGAAAAACTGACATTGGACCATATACAAGACACACCCATAAACTTACGCACCCAATCAAGTAGGTAGTTCCCAGCTGCTACTATGTATCTAGCACACTAACATCACCTTCTAGTATAATAGTACAGTTTATATGTTTAACTTAATTTTTAATTTAGTTCTGTCCATTTGACTTGAACATCTAAATGGAAAAATTAAGTGAAAAAATAAAAATATCAAAGAACCTACCCATCCAACAAGTAACTCAATAGCTTTCCTTTTATCTCTGACACTTTTTAAAGACCTCCAGTCGTGTACACATCATAATTCTGTCTATCTGCAGCCAAGTGGTCTGGGTTCAATTTCCCAATCTGCCATGTAAAAGTCGTGAAACTGAAAAGTTACTTAACCTTTTTGTGCTTCAGTCTCTTCTGTAAAATGGGGATAATAACAGGACCTACTTTATAAAGTCATTGTGAGGATCAAATAAAATACATATAAAGCAACTGGAATAACATCTGTCACAAAGGTTCAATGAATGTTAGAATTTTTAAAAGCCAAGTTTGATAAACACAGTCTGTCTATGAGACTGAATACAGTACTGTATATCCATAACAGGTCTAGCATCTGACATAACAATTTTATAGTGCTTCAGAGTGTATGCAGCATATAATCTATTACTAATGACTTCAGGCACTGTGCAGGAAGCAAGCCGCCTCTCTCCTTGCCCCCCCCAAAAAGTGTTCCAAAGATATTTTCATTGCTCAAGTCCTACCTAGCTCACGAACACGAAGTAAACCACTAACTATCCAGAACTGTCCTGGTCCTGGTTGATTCTCTCTCTCTGCCAGTGGAATCAGAAGGAACAGAGTTGCCTCCATGCCACTTTGAAAAGCTTATAATATCCAATGAGTATTGTGGCTCACAAACTACAAAGGACCTCAGGAATGCCCCAGTCAGGTTTTCTCCTGCATGCCATACGGCACTGAGGAAATTCTGGGCACTTGATAATGTCCCTGGAGAATAAAAAGCCAGTATTCACCAAATTACCCCTCTTTGCTGCCAAAGAACAATGGGGCTTCAGTAATTTTCTCCTGTTACAGCAGAAATAGATAGGGCATGACTTCAACATTAGCAAAATGTGAAGATCACTCCAGTGTGCAGTTGTTTACATCAGCATGAGGGCTGGCTAGCATGGCTCTGTGCTTTGGCCAGAGACTGCCCCTAGCCCCATTCAGCTGTTGGGAAAATGAGAGCCACAGATGAGAAAATGTGGCTCTGTATTACTCCCTCTCGACTTGGAGAACAAAACAACAAAAATTAAAAGCCTCAAATGTTTATAACGCTTCATCATAATTCAAAAGAATTGTCAGTAAATTCACCAGGTAAACTCCTTAAATTTATAAGATGGGGACCTCATCTTAATTTATCAAGCACTTAGTATACGCCTTAATCTAGAATATACTCAGAAAATATGTTCAACAGTGACTGAATGAATGATCATTTATTCTATGTAATTTCTATGTTCAACACAGGGGTGTCTTGATAATTATATATCAATATGCTACCTTACTTCTTATGGATGATGAAAAACACATTACTAATTTTTCCATTCCAAGCAATTTGTTAAAGGAAACATTACTTATGAACAGATTCTAAGCTATCAGGATGGTAAATTAAAAATGTACTTGCATGTTTTGGATACATTTTTAAAACCATTTGTCAGATTCTCGTTCTGGCAAGATTCTTACGACTAGCCACATTACTTCTTGAGCTTAAAATGAATCTTTATATTCTAGCTTCATCCAATTAAGTAATAAAATGTGTATGGCTCTTCAGCATTTATTAGTTATATACATCTTTAAGAAAACTATGAAATATGTTTTCATGTTCCATTTATTTGAACAAAAATTAGCTTACTTTCCTACTTCTTGAAATACCCCCATTTCTGTTAAAATGGGGGTAGATAAAATGACTGTTTCTACATTAGATAAAATGACTGTTTCTACATTACCTGTGTGATTATTTTTTCCATCAAAGGACCCAAATCACACAGAATATACTAACTCTAGCCAATCTAAACATAGTGTCCCCTAAAAAACCTAATAAAGCCAAATGGCTAACAGACACATGAGAAAATGTTCAACATCACTCAGCATCAGAGTAATACGAATCGAAATCACAGTGAGATACCACCTCACACCAGTCAGAATGGCTAAAATGAACAACTCAGGAAAAGACAGATATTGGCGAGGATGCAGAGAAAGGGGAACACTTTTGCATTGTTGGTGGGAATGCAAACTGGTGCAGCCACTTTGGAAAACAGTACAGAGGTTGCTCAAAAAGTTAAAAATAGAACTACCGTAAAACCCAGCAACTGCAGTACTAGGTATTTATCCAAAGGATACAAACATAGTGATTCGAAGGGGGCACATGCACCCCAGTGTTTATAGCAGCAATGTCCACAATAGCCAAAGTATGGAAAGAGCCCAGGTGTCCATCAACAGATGAATGGATAAAGATGTGGTATATACATATATAATGAAATATTACTCAGCCATCAAAAAGAATGAAATCTTTTTAGAACTAGAGGGTATCAGCTAAGTGAAATAAGTCAGCCAGAGTAAGACAATACCATATGACTTCACTCATACGTGGAATTTAAGAAACAAAACAGGTGAACATAGGAGAAGGGAAGGAAAAATAAAATAAGATAAAAACAGAGAGGGAGAGAAGCCATAAGAGACTCTTAACTATAGGAAACAAACTGAGGGTTGCTGGAGGGGAGGCTGGTGGGAGGATGGGGTAACTGGGTGATGGGCATTTAGGAGGACACTTGATGTAATGAGCACTGGGTGTTATGTGCAACTGATGAATCACTAAATTCTACCCCTGAAACTAATAATATACTATATGTTAACTAAATTTAATTTAAATAAAAAATAAATAAAAATTTAAAAATGTTTTTAAATTTAAAAAAAATTAAAAACTTTATAGCAATGCTGTCATGTTACTACTGAGATCAAATTATTTCTGAAAAGATCTGGAGCACGAGGAATTCCAGTATCTTTGTCACACAATTTCTGCTTTAGAAACTCTGGATCCATTTCTGAAAATAAAAATATGTACAAAGTCCTGGGAGCTAGGTGGGTGGGTGGGTGTGTGTGTGTGTGTGTGTGTGTGTGTGTGTAATACAAGGACCAAATCACAGCTTAAGTAAGTCTCCAAACCTGTCTCAGGCCAAAAAAGACAGATTCAATACCCACACTGGGGGCTAAAGAAGAGGGGCCAATTTTTGAAATAAAATTAATAGATTGTATTTCCCTTAGAAAAACAGTTTTTAAGGCAATCATGACTAGTAGAGAGGTGAATTACGTAACGATTGTGAACAAAAGCTGAAAAACTTGCTGTAACATGAGGCGAACACCCACACGGCCCTCCCTTGCACACCCCGCCCCTATGCAGCCGCCTGCACACGGCCACGCTCACTCGCTGCCGCTATGTGAAACATGCCCCGCCGTCTCTCTGAGGTTAAGTAAATGCCAACTACTTTCTGAAGTTTATCTGACCTTGACGGTCAGTAAATGCTACCTTTTGAGTTCAAACATTTTGTTAGACCTCCAAAATATATATGCTTAAATGTTACCACGAGCATATCATAAAAGACCACCACCATTCCTCCACAAGCCCCAAAACTACAAATCAGGGACAGAATTTTTTCACTTTGGCTTCCCATCAATGTGCAGAGCACATACGAGTTAATTAATACAAAATATAAAGTTTTCATCCCAGAGTTCCTCAAAAGAAACTAAAAGGCCGTATATTCTACAAGGTCTAGAATCACCTGCCTGGGAAAATGATCTTGTGTTTTAGTTCTAGGGTTCTAATGTCTGACTCTAACATTCTAGGAATCTGGAGAAGACCAGCATTTCCTAAAACAGTGTTTGCAGGACACTGTTCTGCAGGATGCTAACAGGTATGCACATCCATTGGGAAAATCTGGATTAATGGTTACTTGACTGCAGTACATGTGCAAAGCTTTAATATGGTAATCACAGTATAAATCTCCAAGATAAAATCCCATTATGAAGCCTTTAGTAAACTAAGTTGAGCAAGATCATGAGGCAAGTTTGGAAATCCTTCAAAGAAGGCTGTTTTGTGTTTTTTCTAATTGCCACAATATTACTGAATACTTCGTATCAGCTTCTAAGATGCTCTTACCTGATATGAGTTGCAGGTAGAGATTCATACTGGCGCGACAAAAAGAGCTCCCTATGTTTCAGCTGATGCTTCTGTTTATCAGTCAAGTCTGCCTCAATTGTTGTTTCCGATTCTTCCTCAATTTCTTCTACACAAATAAAATTTAAAAAATGCATTATTACAGGGCACATTATCTATCTGGACATTAAGACAGATCAACCTGTCATTCAAAATCTTCTTCAAACCAACTTTTACTATTTTATTTCAAATTTACATTTATTTAACTTGTCATTTGTGTTACAACCATAAAATGACATGAATTGGGGCCACAAACAAAGAGGAAGAACTCCAATTTTAAAATGGCAGATGGAACATATGCATTTATCTCCTCTTCCCCCATAAAACTACACCAAATAGCAATTAAAATGCACACACATTTCAATGACAATGAAAGTGGAAACAACGACAGAAGAAAAACTCTCAGCCAAAAAAAAGGTTTTAGAAGATGGAAAGCAGATGCAAAAAAAAAAAAAAGACAAACTTAGCCAAGAGAAGGAAGTGACAATCTATATATGTACAGACAGACGCAAGGAGAAGGCAAGCACAAAGCTTGAAGTGACTTAGCCCTCAAAGATACCAAGTACTGTGAGAAAGAGGAGTGGGCGAGAGAAAAAGACAGCAGGAAAGGGTGAAAGTCTATCTACAACACTGTAACTAAATCCCAGAATACTCTATTTAAAAAAGAGAAAAATCAGGAAAAAAATTAAAAATTAAAGAGAATAATTTGAAAACAAGAAATAGGATAACACTTTTTAAATTTGATAACACAAACAAAAAGCTGATAGAAGGATTAGAAGTTACTGCTAAGGAAATCTCCCAGAAATTTCAATACTAAGACAAAGAGATAAATAAGCGAAAACCAAAAGCTAAAATAAATAAAATAAATAATTCATGAAGTCCAACATCCCAAGAATAAAAGTTCCAGAAAGAAACAACAGAGAAAACACATTTCTTCATCTCTTTTGGTGGGGAGAGGGGGTGAGGAAAGACCTATCAAAGAATGATTCAAGAACATTTCCCCTTATTGAGGGAGAGGGACGTCCAGACTGAATTTCTGGCATACTTAATTTTTTTTTTAAGTGCTAACATGAGATCACAAAAGTTTACAGAAAGAAAAATTAGGTCACATGCAAAGAAACTAGAGTCAGAGTGGAATTCTATACGAATAGCAACTATTCTATCCTAAGATGGTGGAGCAATGTTATCCAAGAGGAAAAATGATAGTCAACCTAGAATTGTACTTGTAAACTATTTATCAAGTCTGGAAACACAGTAAGAATAAGATTTTATTCATTCAACCAAGATTTATTAGGTGCCCAAACAGGCACTATTCGAGGTGTTGGAGATAAGCAGTGAGCAAAAGTTATTAGGAAGAAACAATTCAAAGTATTTGCCTTTGAGAAACAGGGTTGGAAGCAAGGGAGAGGAGACAGCAACGTTGCATGAAAGTAAAAAAAAAAAACAAAAAACCCCACTGCATTTAATAATCTTTTTCCAGAAAAAAAAAATAGTGTCATTTACAAATACAATTCCAAATAATTTTATATACGAAAATTTCTTAATACCTCTAAGGGTTCACAGATCCTCTGCAGCCTTACCTGGGCCAGACTGTGTGGGAACAGCAGGGGCACTGAGGACTCAGATGGTGAGACTACTGGAAGGGGCAGTGCTCCCCATGTAGGAAGAGCTTAAATTTAGGACTCAGAGGACTTAATTTTGGGATACTGATAGGCAACACACACACAGATATACATGTGTGTGTATTTCTGCTCCTCGCTATTCTTATAAGTTCTCAGTTATGGGCCCAGAACCACAAATGAGATTTTATCACATACATAATTTTCTTTTCTTTTTTTTTTAAAAGATATTTTTTTTTTAATTTATTTATTAGAGAGAGAGAGTGAGAGAGCGCAAGAGGGGGAAGGGTTAGAGGGAGAAGCAGACTCCCCGCTGAGCAGGGAGCCCGATGAGGGACTCGATCCCGGGACTCCGGGATCATGACCTGAGCCGAAGGCAGTCGCTTAACCAACTGAGCCACCCAGGCGCCCTCACATACATAATTTTCTAATTATAACAGTGTTTTTGAACTGCACAAGGGCAATGAATGGGGCTAAGCCATCAGATCTTTTCTATAATACTTTCAAATTCTTAAAACTCTTGATTGAAAATGAACCTGAAAAACTGATTTAGAAAGACTGACGTAGGTTAAAAAAACAAACAAACTAAAGCAACTTAAAGTTCTTTGAACTCTCTCTTAATGACATACCCAAAGAGAAATCCAACACTAAAACAGTTACTTCCAGAGACATTTCACCAGTGGAAATCAATGAAGTTATTGGTGCATTAGCTCTATTAGCACCAGCAAATATCACATACAAAATCATACTCTTTACTTAATGAGGATTTGATAAATTGCTGTCCTGTAAAACACAACTAACTGAATTCTAATGTGTACCCTACAGAGCTAAAACTGCAACAAGCTCTACAAATAATAGCAGCAAAACTTACTGTCTTATACAACCTCTTGGTATAGCGTGAAAAGGACTAGAATCTCTGACGTGCAATGGAGCCAAACACAGAAATCACCAAACAGCACCTAAAACTCACCTTCCAAAATTTACCAGTGTTAAATTTCATTTACATATTTTCATAAATTTACAGTGGCTTCCGAATAGGAATGATTCCCATGCCATTAACATCCTAAAAACATTAAATGACCACAGTGGCAAAGCTGGCATTTAGACAATGAAAAATTTAAAAGACTTCAGATGATTATCATCATCAGAAATTGGGTACATGGTAATATATTTATAACTTTTAAAAACCATTTTACCAAGCTTGATGGAACATCAAATTTGCTACCTTCCAAAAGTTATTAAATTCCCATATCCTATACAGTGATAGGAAAGATGGATACTAAATTATTTATTGTACTTTCTTTATAGCTAGCAAAGTTTCACCAGTTTATTAGCAAGAAGGTACTGGAGATATGGAGGGGGAAAAAGACTGCAGAAGGAAACTGTACAAGAGGATTGTATGAAGTTTTAAGGAGCAATATAAATGTCACTATACTTTATACTGATATCTTCTGGGGAGCCTGGGTGGCTCAGTTAGTTAAGCATCTGCCTTTGGCTCAGGTCATGATCCCAGGATGCTGGGATCAAGCCCCACATCAGGCTCCCTGCTCAGTGAGGAGCCTCCTTCTCCCTCTGACCCTCCCCCTTCTCATGCTCTCTCTCTCACACACAAATAAATAAAAATCTTTAATTTAAAAAATACTGGTATCTTCTGTTTTAGTAGTATGTGCTGTACAACGCATGGCCCACCAAGGCTCCTGCAAATTTCAAGGTTTTCGACTGCAGTATGAGAAAGAAGCCATAGCTAAAAATCTCAGCAAGGCTAATTGCACATGCAGGCTGACAGGGGATGAGGTAAGGCCAGCACAAACAGTATCTAAGAAGCGGGCAGCAGAGAACAAATCAAACTAGCCGAACTGTCTATAGAGCACCAGAGCATCCAGCCATGGGATATGGGAGATCAGTGTTCAGCGGTAGGTTACAATCAGGGACTCAGGCAAAGCTTTAGAGAATGGGCATGTGACATGTACAAGACCAGAGCCGTCGGCTGATGAATTTAGGTACCTGAACAATAAGGGACAGAATGAAGGGAAGGAGCAACCATTCCTGATTCTAGTTCCTTGACTCAAAACTGGGTGTTTTTCTGAATAGTTCAGAATTCTCATTCTTCCATATTAGTTGGGAGGGATGGAGGGGAAAGCAGACAGGAGGAGAGTCCTCCACAGGTTATTCTCAAGGTTCCTTTGGTCTGTATTTTAATGGAGCATCAGCCCGTGATGATGTTAGCTGGTACAGACCAGACAGAAAAGCAGGCAGTTAAACATTTGTCTGTAGATGCATTTAACAAGTACCCAAATGTTAGAAGGCATATTATTGGATTGAAAATAGCTCAGTATTGATGGAACTCAAGTTTGTCTAGTAAGAAAAAAAATCCTCAAAAAAAGGAATAAGGAAGTTGAATAAAATTAGAAGGATTTTTATGACAATGGAGATTTCAGGGAACTATCTGAATGAAGAGAAACAGTTTGGCAGTTTAGAGGCAAATAATAAAAGAAAAATCAGTTATATTTCCATCATTAGCAATGAATAATCCAAAATGGAAATTAAGAGAACAATTTCATTTACAATGGCACCAATAGGGAAAAAAATACTTAGAAAAATATTTAACAAAGGACAAATCTTGTAAACTAAAAACTATGAACACTGTTAAAGGAAATTAAAGACCTAAATAAATGGAAAAACTATGTTCACGGATTGAATGACTTACTATGGTTAATGTGGCAATTCTCCCTAAATTTATCTACAGATTCAATGCAACCTCTATCAAAATTCCAACTGCCTTTTCACAAATATTAATCAACTAACCCTAAAACTCATATGGGCATATAAGTGACCCAGAATAGCCAAAATCGTTTTGAAAAAGAACACATTTAAGAGGACTTTTCTACTTCCAGATTTTAAAGCTAAAATAACCAAAACTACGTGGTATTGGCATAAGGATAGACATATAAATGAGTCCAGAAATAAGCCCATACATTTATGGTTAATTGATTTTGGACAAGGGTATCAAGACAATTCATTGGAGGAATGAAATTTTCTTTTTTTTTTTTTTAAAGATTTTATTTATTTATTTGAGAGAGAGAGAGAGCACACGAGAGGGGGAGGGCCAGAGGGATCAGCAGACACCCCGCTGAGCAGGGAGCCCGATGCGGGACTCGATCCAGGGACTCCAGGATCATGACCTGAGCCGAAGGCAGTCGCTTAACCATCTGAGCCACCCAGGCGCCCGGAATGAAATTTTTTCTACAAATGATGCTGAGAACAGCTGGATATCCACATGCAAAGAATAAAGTTTCACCCTCACACCATATATAAAAATTAACGCAAACTGAATCAGTCCTAAATTTAAGAGCTAAAACTAGGGGTGCCTGGGTGGCTCAGTCAGTTAAGCGACCGACTCTTGGTTTCAGTTCAGGTCATGATCCCAGGGTTGTGAGATCAAGTCCCGCATCACGCTCTGCACTAGGCGTGGAGTCTGCTTAAGATTCTCTCTCCCTCTCTCTCTGCCCTGCATCCTGTGCTCATGCACTCTCTCTCTCTCTCAAAAAAAAAGAGAGAGAGCTAAAACTACAAAACTCTTAGATAAAACACAGGTGTAGCTTTTCATGACCTTAGACTAGGTAATGGTTTCTTCACTATGGCACCCTAAAGCCTAAGCAACCAAAACATAAAATAAATATATACATATAGATATATACATATATATACATCATATATGTATGTATATGTATATAAATTTGAATATTAAGGGGCGCCTGGGTGGCTCAGTCGTTAAGCATCTGCCTTTGGCTCAGGTCATGGTCCCAGGATCCTGGGATCGAGCCCCACATCGGGCTCCCTGCTTGGCGGGAAGCCTGCTTCTCCCTCTCCCACTCCCGCTGCTTGTGTTCCCTCTCTCGCTGTATCTCTCTCTGTCAAATAAATTAAAAAAAAAAATCTTTAAAAAAAAAATTTGAATATTAAAATATTTGTACTTGGGCGCCTGGGTGGCTCAGTTGGTTGAGCGACTGCCTTCGGCTCAGGTCATGATCCTGGAGTCCCTGGATCGAGTCCCGCATCGGGCTCCCTGCTCAGCAGGGAGTCTGCTTCTCCCTCTGACCCTCCCCCCTCTCATGTGCTCTCTCTCATTCTCTCTCTCAAATAAATAAATAAAATCTTAAAAAAAAAAATTTGTACTTAAAAGGACACTAACAAAGTAGAGATGGGGGTGCCTGGGTGGCTCAGTCGTTGAGCATCTGCCTTCACCTCACGTCATGGTCCTGGGTCCCTGGGATCGAGACCTGCATCGGGGTCCCTGCTCAGTGGGAAGCCTGTTTCTTCCTCCCCCACTCCCCCTCCTTATGTTCCCTCTCTCAGTGTGTCTCTGTCAAATAAATAAATAAAATCTTAAAAAAAAAAAAAGAAAGAAAGTAGAGATGGGGCACCTGGCCAGCTCAGTCGGTACAGCATGTGACTCTTGATGCTGGGGTTGTGAGTTCAAGCCCCCCGTTGGGCACAGAGCTTACTTAAACAGAAAAAAAAAAGAAAGTAGAGACAATCCACAGAATGGGAGAAAATATTTGCAAATCGTGTATCTGATAAGGGTCTAGTATCCAGAATATATAAAGAACTTGTACAATTCAACAATAAAAAAAACCCAATTAAATAATGGGCAGAGGATTTCAGTAGACATTTCTCAAAGAAGAAATACAAATGGCCCATAGGTATATGAAAAGATGTTCTACATCATTAGTCACTAGAGAAATGCAAATCAAAATTACAGTGAGATATTTCATACCAACTAGGATGACTGCAGTCAAAAAGACATAACAAGCATTGGCAAAAATGTGGAAAAGTCGGAATCTTTGTACACTGCTGGTGTAAAATGGTGCCGCCGCATTGTTACAGTTTGGCAGCTCCTCAGATGGCTAAACATAGTTACCAAAGACTAGCATTATTCAGCCCTAAAAAGGAATGAAGTGCTGATGATTCATTCTACAATATAGATAAACCTTGAGGCATTACACCAAATGAAACATTCTGAAAGTGAAAGACAAAAAGGGCCATATATTGTATGATTCCGTTTATATGAAACACCCAGAATAAGCAAACCCATAGAGACAGGAAATGGATAAGTAGTTGCTAGAGGATGGGTGGAGTGGGGCGCAGGGGAGTGACTGCTAATGGGTATGGGTTTCTTTGCAGAGTGATAAAAATGTCCTGGAATTAAATAATGGTTATGGTTAAACAAATTTGTGAACATACTAAAAAGTACTAAGTTATATACATTTTTTTGGAAAAAAAAAAAAAACAGAATTATATGGTATGTGAACTATATCAGAAAGAAAAAAAGCTAAACCTGAAAAAAAATGTCAAAATGCAAAAGGTCAGCGGACTCGCCATCTCCTGGTAATGCGCCAAAATGCCCAACACAAAGGGAGAAGAGAGGTGCCTGCTGTAAGTTCTCCAGGCCTTTTAGAACACAGGGTATTGCTCCTTCTGCCACACATATGCCCACCTACAGGAAAGGTGATATTGTGGACATCAAGGGAATGGGCACTGTTCAAAAGCAGTGCCCCACAAATGCTACCACAGCAAAACTGAAGAGTCGACAGTGTGGCCCAGCATGCTGTCGGCATTACTGAAACCAGCCAAGGTCAGGGCAAGATTCTTATCAAGTGAATTAAGGTACATTTTGAGCATAGTAAGAGCCACATGAAGGAAAATGATCAGGAAAAGAAGGAAGCCAAAGAGAAACGTACTTGGGTTCAACTGAAGCACCAGCCTGCAGCACCCAGACAAGCACACTTTGTGAGAACCAGTGGAAAGGAGGCTGAGCTGCTGGAACCCATTCCCTAAGAAGTCATGGCATGATAGTTACAACAACAAATAAAAGACCTTGCTCTGGGCTGTAAAAAAAAGAAAAGAAAAGAAAAGAAAAGAAAGAAAAGAAAGAAAAGAAAGAAAAGAAAGAAAAGAAAGAAAGAAAGAAAGAAAGAAAGAAAGAAAGAAAGAAAGAAAGAAGAAAGAAAGAAGAAAGAAAGAAAGAAAGAAAGAAAGGAAGGAAGGAAGGAAGGAAGGAAGGAAGGAAGGAAGGAAGGAAGGAAGGAAGGAAGGAAGAAAGAAAGAAAGAAAGAAAGAAAGAAAGAAAGAAAGAAAGAAAG